>NC_088653.1:6361135-6428635 GCF_964019385.1 Sycon ciliatum | reverse complement strand
TTCCGCTGATGTCCATCACGCATGTGCTGTGCAAAAGGGAAATCCCCTGGCACGCAACAGAAAACAGGGAACTTATGAACAAAAAAAAACACGATCGCTCAGTGCTGTGAATTTTGAGTTCACACCGTTGCCGCTCCAATCCAATCTTTCTCTTATCTCGAAGAACTTTATATCACTGGAAAGCTGAGCTCAATACCTTCCCAGCGGTGTATTTATTGTCGCGATAGACTTATTTTTGACGGAGTAACGAAACTTTGTACACTGAACTATGCACTGCAATGTACTGCACAAATCTCATGACGTCTAGAGACGTCATTAGTCGTTTGGCGTACAGCGCGCATGACATCTTTAGACGTCATTAGCACGGAAAGGGTTAAGGTTCAAACCGGCCTAAATGGTAATATTGATGATGGGTGACCTTTGTTACTAGTATGTGGCCTGCAAAGCACTCCATTAGCCTTTGAGCTGGTCACCTGACTCTAGGTTACAAGCTCCACCGCAATGTTCCTACACGCGACTGTCTGGGTGTAATTGTAACCGCATTAGTAGCCTATTTGCAGATGTGTCTTACCATATACAAGTATAGTGCCCGCATCACCTCTTCAGTAGCCCCTGCTACATACGTCCTACTATGTGGCAGTCTGCGAGTAATCAATTTACCCACAGGGAGTCTTAATCTATCCCCAAACTTGTCTTGGATGACTGTGTTTGCAGTTTTCTCACAATCGAACTTTGTAGGCTGAAGACACTGCTCTCAACTTGCGATTGCAATAATCGCTCAAGGAATGGGACCTATATTCGTTGAGTTATAGCGCTCAACGAACGCGCATATCGCCATACGCTCAAAGACTTTTCCGCAGTGCATTGGCTCTTGATTTTATGTATGATGACTGGCGCTCTAGTTTATTGATTGCCTTGTAGCAGTAGCTTTCCCGGAGGCTATATACCGTGGAATATTTATAAAGATTGGTTGCCTGATTCACGGGCCTTTCTGGATGGCGTTTTTTTACTGAAATTTGACAGTTTTCCCTTGTTGAAAGAACCCCAGCAGCAGTACCCTGCCAAAGAGATAAACAAGACGCCTTGCAAAATGACTCCTGACTACAACATCATACATCCACATGCACACTTGCCTAGACAAAGACAGATTGGGGAATGTCATTACAACTAACATCACTAGGTAGTTCTAGAACAACCTGCATGTCTGCAAGTGACAAGGTGTGTGGGTATGTGTGATGTACTAAGTATGCAGGTGCATCACAACACAATGCTTGCAATCCACTTCTCGCTCATTTCCTTCTTACAGTGGTACATGTACTATGTTGTGCAGTGCACATAACAGACTTACTGAATCCTATCCCCAGTCAAGTTCGTGTACCAGAAAGCAGTTATCTAGGTTTGCCAGTGCTGAACACACTTTACAGTTCTATATCATCACTGCTATATCACTAGTAGAGGATGGCTGGCTTTGATGTAGATCAGTCCAACCTTTCAACCTAGGTCCAACAGATGGTGACTTTGCCAAAAAGTGATTCTTTTCACTCACAAAGCGACTGTTCAGTACATGGGGTAGTGGTCTACCAGAGCAATCACACTCACCACCGTGGTGGTTTTCCAGAAATGAGTAGAAGCAAAAAACCACACTCGCAGCCACATAATAGATAAATAGCCGAAAAACATCTAAATCCATCAAAGAACCGCCAGCAAGCGGGAGAAAAGGCCGTGAAATCAAGTGAAACAGCATGGCCAGTGGTGAGCATGGGTGACTGGGCAGCAGGGGAGCGCCTGAAAAACAATGACTCCCTACATTCCTAGCCGCGACCGCTCAACCGGGCTAGAGGAAAAACACGCCTTTCGGCCAAAAAACCTTTCTACTTCATTAATTCCTGCCCCGCTGCCAGTCAGACCCAAGAATAGAGATAGCAAGAAATGGTATGTAATAACCGGTGTATGTCATAATCATAAGCCACACACATAGGCATAGATTGTCAAGAAGAACAGCGGACGACTCCCATGAAACCAGGGTGGGTGGGCGGGCAACTTCAACTACCACGAGGAAAAACAAAGACCACGATGGCAGGTTCAATGGAGTTGCGCAGAACAAGAGCAAATGCACGAAAATATTTGTGAGTGAAAAATACGTTTTTTGCACTCTTTCGCTACGCTCAGCCGTGAAAAAACAAAACTTTTCACTCACAAAGCGACTGTTCAGTACATGGGGTAGTGGTCTACCAGAGCAATCACACTCACGATGTAAAGGATAGTGAGGCCGATAGGAGAGCAGCACACATAGATTTGGACAAGGAAAACGAGCAGTGTGGCGCATGGCGCCAGTGTGCCAAAGTCTTGGGCACTGTGACCACCATCTGTGGCCAAGTGTATAGTTACTATGAACATTATGGAGACCCGGCCAGACTTGCCCTGGGATGCTCACTAGTAGGCCAGGTTGGGTCCGGTGGCAAACCGGGCGAGCACACATCAGCCAGGATACCATGATCAGCAGTGCACTCCGAGCAGACAATATCTCTGCGAAATGCCCGAAAGTTCCCCTGCTAGGTTGCGAGTGCTACATCATGGAGTAGTACTGCCAGTAAATTCAATGTGAGGTGCTGTACTTCCGTGATTGGGCTGGACGTCCGTTCAGTTCCTGCAAGAGAAGGAATCCTGTATCGGATGCACACGTCCGCCCCTCACACACTTACTGCACACTCATGCACCCTTACGCACATTCACTGTACCCACACGTACTGTACACACACACACACACACATCCTGTACACCCACGTACTGCCCGTGCACGTACACTCCTCCGCGTGCCCCGACAAAAAACGGGGTGAAAAGCCGGTACCGAGACATAAAAAACCCACATACCTCTATGTAACTCTCACTCTCTCTCTCTCTCTCTCTCTCTCTCTCTCTCTCTCTCGGTTTCAACATGTCTGTAATCATTCATAACCACATGATCGTTCATCAAGTCATACACCATCATGTGTCATCACTGACCATCGGGCTCTCTCTCATCATGGCATCTAGCCATACACAACCATGTGTCATCACTGACCATCGGGCTTCTCCCTCATCATGGCATCAAGCCATACACAACCATGTGTCATCACCGCCCATCGGGCTTCTCCCTCATCATGGCATCAAGCCATACACAGCCATGTGCCATCACTGCCCATCGGGCTTCTCCCTCATCATGGCATCAAGCCATACACAACCATGTGTCATCACTGCCCATCGGGCTTCTCCCTCATCATGGCACCAAGCCATACTCATCACTGCCCATCGGGCTTCTCCCTCCCCCTCATCATGGCATCTAGCCATACACAACCATGTGCCATCACGGCCCATCGGGCTTCTCCCTCATTATGGCATCAAGCCATACACAATCTTGTGTCCTCACTGCCCATTGGGCTTCTCCGTGAGTATGGCATCAAGCCCTACGCAATCATGTGTCATCACTGCCCATCGGGCTTCTTACTCACTCCATCATCACTCACATACACACTAAATAATGGCAAGCCGGGTTACCCATTTATACACCACACAAGGCCGTTCCCAATCGCTTGCATCATGTCCAGTCGTGGGTGATCCGGTGTCTGTTCCACGGCCTAGGTACTGGCTTGGTACTGAAAGGACAGCAAGAGGAAAACATATAAATACTTCATTAAGATTCAACACCGACAACATAAGGACGGCATGCACAAGCGAGATCAAGATACGTAAAGCTTTAGCCAGTTGACTTGGCCTGGCAGCTGACTGGGGTGTCTCGCACACCTTACACAATCAAAGTGGTGGCTTAACTTTTATGAATTGGTTTGGCGTTACAACAGTGGAGTTGTGCAGTGTGCCATCATGTTACCTCACCTCGCGAGGATTACGCGCTACCTGCCGCTTTAGTTATCGCTCCGTCTGGAACGTACCCTGATATTGAGCGTGTTCGGGAACCCTAGTCTTACTCTCTGGACGAAGGAAACCTGGACAGTATTGCTTCCCACCCCTGGTCAACATCGCATGTCCCCCTGCGGTTGCTGTCCCATTATCTGTTGTGTTGTTGTCGCTTGCTGCAATAGCCCATGACTATTGTCGTACTTGTTTGCACTCATACAATCCCAGGCTGTACTTTGGAACTGTTTCCATTGCCCATGTACTCCTTATTCTTTGCTTGCTTTTATGCTGAGAGAACATATGCTGGCTCCCTGTACTGCTTAGCCGTGTACTCATTCGGTAGAAATGTGTGAATAATACTACTAATATCTGACGTGAGTGAGGTGGATGGGCACCTCGGGAACACAAGTTTGAAGTCAGCAAGCTGTCAACTTTTGCGTGAATTTCTTCCGGAACCATGTCTGGTGGGCCCCACCCGTGAAAAAACAAACAAACATTTGTCTCGTCCTGCCGGCCAATTGTCCCCCCTTGTGTGTCCGATGGCTGCGGACGTCGAAATCTGTTACACCCCGATTACACCTGGCCGGAAATCTACTAGCATTTTGCACGATGTTTGACTTGGACAACATTTACTGCCCTGCCATTGTTGCCCGATTTTTGTACTCAGACTGACAAACTAACTACTCTTGTTGTTCATGGTTGCCTCTACAAACACGATACAGTCATGTACATCGCTCTGCACATCCATAACATTCTGATGGTCCCGTGACATTGATCATGCACCCTGTGTAGGGCCTAGAGCGGTACGAACTGGGCGTTTGTTTGCTCCCTTGAATACGACGGCATGTACACCCCTTTCGATCGTGTCAACTACATGATTATGTACTTCTTAAATTATCGAAAAAACATCCACAGGCTCAAGTACTGATACTTATCTTTTCTCTCCGGTCCATGTGCGGTCCGAAAACTGGCTGGCTGTCCCAATGAACTCCGGTTGGTGTTGTCAACAGACAGCTACGACCTTGCTGCCCTTCGCCACGATATCAGACAACTACTTCAGTATGACTGCGGTGTCACCTCTGCCAGGAGCTTCGCCACCATTTGGGACACGATGTTGTGATCGACAGCGCTCATCACCGACTCCGTAGACTCTCGATCTCATCACTGCGCCCACGGAAAACTCTCAATGACTCGCTGAAGCCTTTGAGGAGTATGGTTGCGGTACAGGCAGGTGTCGACTCGACATGTCGGAACTGAGCGACCAATTGTTTTGTCAACTAAATTTTACTTCCACAATCTTTGCTGGTCGTCCGAAACGCCCTGATTTGTGTAGCTGTCAACGCGGTGACTCTGCCTGGTACCAAACTTGCTTGTGTGTGGCGGATTACGCTCAGCTCGTTTTAGCTGTTTCCGCCTTTCGCAGATCGATCTGCAGCTCCCAAAAAAGTCAGGTTACTGGTACCGTCCATGATCAGCTTGCAGGCCCAATCAGGCGATGTGGACCTTTTGTAGGCTGGACCGATTCATTATAGACGGTGCACGGCACTGTCGTTTCTTTCTCCTGGACTATTACACTGTAGATCTACTCTGAAAAAATAATAAGATGAGTTGTGGTGTTGTGTGGCTGCGAGTGGAAACTAAAAACTGGAGCACTTGAAAACTTCAACTACCACGAGGAAAAACAAAGACCACGATGGCAGGTTCAATGGAGTTGCGCAGAACAAGAGCAAATGCACGAAAATATTTGTGAGTGAAAAATACGTTTTTTGCACTCTTTCGCTACGCTCAGCCGTGAAAAAACAAAACTTTAGTTTTCAAAGATACCATGTTGATAAATACATATTTAACAGAAGAAGATGATGAGTTCCCTGTCCCAGTATTTACCTACACACCATGCAATCCCAGTATTTACCTATACACCATGCAATCCCAGTATTTACCTATACACCATGCAATCCCAGTATTTACCTACACATCATGCAATCCCAGTATTTACCTACACACCATGCAATCCCAGTATTTACCTATACACCATGCAATCCCAGCATTTACCTACACACCATGCAATCCCAGTATTTACCTACACACCATGCAATCCCAGTATTTACCTATACACCATGCAATCCCAGTATTTACCTATACACCATGCAATCCCAGTATTTACCTACACACCATGCAATCCCAGTATTTACCTATACACCATGCAATCCCAGTATTTACCTACACACCATGCAATCCCAGTATTTACCTATACACCATGCAATCCCAGTATTTACCTATACACCATGCAATCCCAGTATTTACCTACACACCATGCAATCCCAGTATTTACCTACACACCATGCAATCCCAGTATTTACCTATACACCATGCAATCCCAGTATTTACCTATACACCATGCAATCCCAGTATTTACCTACACACCATGCAATCCCAGCATTTACCTACACACCATGCAATCCCAGTATTTACCTACACACCATGCAATCCCAGTATTTACCTATACACCATGCAATCCCAGTATTTACCTATACACCATGCAATCCCAGTATTTACCTACACACCATGCAATCCCAGTATTTACCTATACACCATGCAATCCCAGTATTTACCTATACACCATGCAATCCCAGTATTTACCTATACACCATGCAATCCCAGTATTTACCTACACACCATGCAATCCCAGTATTTACCTATGCACCATGCAATCCCAGTATTTACCTATACACCATGCAATCCCAGTATTTACCTACACACCATGCAATCCCAGTATTTACCTACACACCATGCAATCCCAGTATTTACCTATACACCATGCAATCCCAGTATTTACCTATACACCATGCAATCCCAGTATTTACCTACACACCATCCAATCCTAGTATTTACCTACACACCATGCAATCCCAGTATTTACCTACACACCATGCAATCCCAGTATTTACCTATACACCATGCAATCCCAGTATTTACCTATACACCATGCAATCCCAGTATTTACCTACACACCATGCAATCCCAGTATTTACCTACACACCATGCAATCCCAGTATTTACCTACACACAATGCAATCCCAGTATTTACCTACACACCATGCAATCCCAGTATTTACCTATACACCATGCAATCCCAGTATTTACCTACACACCATGCAATCCCAGTATTTACCTACACACCATGCAATCCCAGTATTTACCTACACACCATGCAATCCCAGTATTTACCTATACACCATGTAATCCCAGTATTTACTTATACACCATGCAATCCCAGTATTTACCTACACACCATCCAATCCTAGTATTTACCTACACACCATGCAATCCCAGTATTTACCTACACACCATGCAATCCTAGTATTTACCTATACACCATGCAATCCCAGTATTTACCTACACACCATGCAATCCCAGTATTTACCTACACACTATGCAATCCTAGTATTTACCTATACACCATTCAATCTTATCATGTACAAGTAGACATTGCTTTTCATGTGCTTATGTTTGTACTGTAGCAATGGAAGCAGCGTCTGAAGAGGAGAGAAAGGACAAGTATTTACCACCAAATTTGGCTAATGTGGACAGTGATCACTACTACTCAACCAATGCGCCTCACCCAGATCTGGTGAGAGCATGTGAAGATGACGATGTGGAACAAATCCGACAAACCGTGAATATCGGCACTCCAACCGAACCTGTGATTAGACCGGATCTCTTGGAACAAGTGCCGGAGCCATACTTTAGCGTTCCTTTTTTTGTTAGAAGAATTCCCATGACAATCATGGTAAGTCAGAAGTATCTCCTCCATCCCCCAAGTGAATGCTGCTTTGCCAGTGTGGCACCAAAGCAATTTTCACCTCTCAAACTACAACTTGCAATTATTTTCAACAACTGTTAGCGGTACATTAGTTTAGGGCTGCAACGGGTAGGGGTTTTGTCGGGTAACGGGTCCAGGTATTTTATCCGGGTAGCGCGGGTACCCTATCAGGTATTTTTGACACAGTTTGTACTGTGAGTGTGCACTTGCGCTACATAGAAATTGTACAGTAGCATGTACATGTAGCCATGCTATTTACATGCACCGTTGCAAAAACACTGTACTCCAACCACCTAACCGATTTCTCAGGAGGAAAATGGATACCCTACTACTTCCTCCGGAATCAAAAACTTCGTGACTTTTTGACATTACTTTTCAAGGAGTTACTGAGCTCAACAAAAGTGTTCTTTTGGAAGAGAAACACTTCAACACATTCAATCGACATATCTACAATATCTACAGGATAGATCAGTGGGAGTAGAGTGTCAGTCTGGGTCGCCATCGCTCAACTCATCACCGCTGAAACCGTTCCAAGTGGCAGGTCGATTAACGGGATGTCGTATGTCACGAAACTTCTCTGCGTCTCTGATCTTCTTCGCTGTTACCTGGATGCCTTCTCCAACTATTTGCTTTCACCCAGATAGCAACCGGTTTGTACATGGGGTAGTGGTCTATCCGAGAATGTACTCAAGAGTAGTGGTCTACCCGAGAATGTACTTGGGTAGTGGTCTACCAGAGAATGTACGTGGGTAGTGGTCTACCAGAGAATGTACGTAGGTAGTGGTCTACCAGAGAATGTACGTGGGTAGTGGTCTACCAGAGAATGTACGTGTGTAGTGGTCTACCAGAGAATGTACGTGGGAAGTGGTCTACCAGAGAACATACTTTGGTAGTGGTCTACCAGAGAATGTACTTGGGTAGTGGTCTACCAGAGAATGTACGTGGGTAGTGGTCTACCAGAGAATGTACGTGGGTAGTGGTCTACCTGGGAATGCACATGGGTAGTGGTCTACCAGAGAATTCACTCCGTGTACCGTATTTCACACTCGCAGCCACACGCTAGCAAAACAAAAAAGGCAAGAAAGTAATAAAGAGCAAGCCTGCCAGCAAGAGAGATGTCAGTGCAAGACACGGGCAGAGCAATGGCACGGTGTGGGTAACTGGGTAGCAGGGTAGCACCTGAAAATCCGACTCCCTAAATTTCCAGCCATGACCGCTGCACCGGGCTGGCGGAAAACTCGCCTTGCCGCCAAAAAACTCTTCTAGTAATATGGGACCTGCCGCACTGCCAGTCACAACCAAAAAGCCGAAGATAAGCAAGTGGAAGAAAGCAATAATACAAAAAAAACGCTGAGCCCCTCGGAAGAGAAACACAGCATGCCACATGCCATGGAAAACCAGAAAACAGCGGACAAAACAAGCAAAACCGTACAGGACCCAAGGGTGGATGGGCGGCCATGCCACTAGCTCTGCTTTAAAGCAGGCATGTGAAGACAGTAGTAACACACAGTTTCTATCACTCACCATACCAGCCAGCCCTGCTCTTCATTCCAATATGCCATGTATTCACATGCCCATCAATGTTGTCAGCTTTACTAGACTGCTCACTGATCATTTAGGCAAGGCATTCTCCACATTCGTGAGCAGGGGCTTATAATCTGGATTCCGCATAGCCTTAGGCTTCATGGGTCGCCGTCGGACTGTGAAGGACCCAAATCTTCGCTCATGTGTCGAACATTCCTTGTACATGCTGGAGTATCTAGTATTCACACGCCCACTGAATTCGTCCGCTTTACTACACTGCTCACTGATCAGCCAGACAAGGCATTCTCTTCCTGCGTGAGCAGGGACTTACAAGCTGGATTCCCCATAGGCTTCACGGGTCGTCGTCAGACTGTGATGGACGCTAATCTTCCCTTATGTACTGAACATCCCGTGTACATAACAGAGTATCTGGCAACATCCTGTGCACAAGGAGAGACCTGCGGCCCATATTTCATCCCTCCATTTCCATCCTTCGAGTACTTGGGCATTGGCATGGCGCCCAAGAAGAATAGTAAACTACGCATTTCCACCATTTATCAGCTCCCGTTGGCAAAAGTGTTAACGATGGCATTGATCCGTCCGCGCTTAGCCTGTCTTATATTCGGATTGACGACGCAGTGCAAACAATCATGGCCTACGGGTAGGGTGCATTGCTGACACAGCTGGGCATCCGCAATGCATTCCTAATTCCGCTCATCCCTGTGCACCCGCCGGACTGGTCTCTGCTTGGTATTCAGTTATTATTATTATTTGTTATTATTATTGTAGAAAGGAAAAGGACATATGGATACGAGTTAAGAGTAACTCTCCATCACTGTAACTGGATACTATATACAGTCAGAAAGTGCAATAACTAGGCACAAGACTGACAAGAGTACTGAGACATTCGACGTCCTTACACCTAGCTTCAACACATCTCCGTAGCGCTAACCGACAGCCTTCCAACTTGGAAGGTTCAAGGTTATGAAAAGACCAAAGAGGGGAAGGCAAGCGCTTTGTCAAATATCGTTATGATCTCGTCGTCGTCCAGTAACAATCGACATTCTTTGTTCCGTTGGGACTGTAGCTTTTGCTCGTTTTCGTTGCGCTTGCCTTCCCCTCTTTGGGCTTTCCATAACCTTGAACCTTCCAAGTTGGAAGGCTGTCGGTTAGCGCTACGGAGATGTGTTGAAGCTAGGTGTCAGGACGTGGAATGTCTCAGTACTCTTGTCAGTTTTGTGCCTAGTTATTGCACTTTCTGAATGTATAGTATCCAGTTACAGTGATGGATAGTTAACTTGTATCCATATGTCCTTTTCCTTTCTACATTTATTTATGGCTAAACTTCCGAGTTTCAAATTATTATTATTATTATTATTTGAAAATAGGACGGAGGCAGAAAATATTACAAAAAAAGTATTGTCTACGCATGCATCTACGCAAGAGTCACCACCAGCCAATTAGGACATGTGTCAAAGTATTGAACGTTTTCGTTCCCTTCTTGTCAAAATACTACAGGGAATGATGGAAATAAGCTAAAAGACTACAACTATAAGGAAAAGAAGTTCAGAAATATATCACTCCAATTATGTGTAGAAGTGACACGAAAAAAAAAAATAGATGTGAAGAATCAAGAAAACAGCATGCAAATCCAATAAGTGACAAAAACGTAGTGACAAGAAAAAGAGAGAAACATCAAGAGATCTATTTCGCACCTTCACGACGAACAGTGCCAAACAACTGTAAAGACAACACATTCTCCTTCTGAACACAAAGCTCAGGGTCTAACTTACGTATGTACAAAGCTTCCAACACGGCAAGATGTAACAAAGACCTACCACGCGACAAAACAGAGAATACATCATCGGAGTACCACTCACGACAACTGGCACTGCCCGACAGGTGACACTTGATTGCCGAGGTACCGTTTCCCTGACCCGACGACTTGACTCTCTTTTTCTTGTCACTACGTTTTTGTCACTTATTGGATTTGCATGCTGTTTTCTTGATTCTTCACATCAATTTTTTTTTCGTGTCACTTCTACACATAATTGGAGTGATATATTTCTGAACTTCTTTTCCTTATAGTTGTAGTCTTTTAGCTTATTTCCATCATTCCCTGTAGTATTTTGACAAGAAGGGAACGAAAACGTTCAATACTTTGACACATGTCCTAATTGGCTGGTGGTGACTCTTGCGTAGATGCATGCGTAGACAATACTTTTTTTGTATTATTATTATTATTATTATTTTGTTTGTTCGCGTTTGCATCAACCTGCATAAAGCAGGTATATAGCCTTCGCTTAAGCTGCCATAAAAAAGAAACCTCATCCTAAGCGAGAAGACTAGCGGAAAAGATAACGATAACGAGATACAGAATGCAAAGAAATCCAATGAGTTAAACGGGTATTCAGTGGCAAGGAAAATTTTACTTTGATCGAGTGCTGCTGCCGTACGGCCTACGCTCCAGCCCACACAACGCAAAATCGACCACTTCTTGGGAAACCCTCCTTTGCGTCAAGCTTCGTCGCACCAGGCAGAACATTTGCACGGCACTTATTGCGTATCAATAAGAGGTTAGCCGATCGCCGATGCTCTGTCTCGTTTCAACCTGCAAGCATTCCGTCAGCTGGCGCCATCGGCACGGCAAGCCCCAGACACTACAATCCGCTTCCCACTGCTGGACTGATGCGGAAGGTTGCCGACCTGGAAGCCATGGCAATCGCCCTGACAGCATGGCAAACATACACCACTTGGAAAAGGTAATTAATGCAATTATGCGCGTAGTGGACATGGACGCCCCTGGCGGCTACAGACATAATGCTCAGCTGCTTCGCAGCACACTTCCCGCAACCGGCGGAACTACGGACAATTCATGTGTATATGGCTGCAGTGTGCAACACGAATCTTGAAGCCACTCCACAACCTTGCCCGATTGCGCCATCCTGACATATTTGACTGCCTATCTATCTGATGGCAATGACACACTCTTCCGCTACCACTCTGGGAGACTGCTGACTAGGCTAGATCGAGTTGCTGTGCCTTTCCGAGGCATCGAGAGGTAGTTTCGAGAGGACGCTAGTAGTCGTACCGCCATGCATATTGAGATGAGAGGTGCCAGGATGGATTCGCTTGGTCCTGATCATTCCAACAAGCCCAGGAGGACGAAAATCCATCAAGGTGAACTGAACTTAGAGAAAAATATTGTTCGGACCTTTGCGCGAAAACGATACCAGGAGAGTCAGTGCGCTGGAAAGACAGTTTGCTGGAGTAAACGGGGCCAGCACGGAAAGGGTTAATCAGGGCAATGGGCCGATGGAGGAGCAACAGTGTCCTGCGCTACATCAGGACGACCGACACAGACATGGCGCAGCTGATCCAAAAGCTACGAGATGTACAAGCGCATTGCACAACACAATGAGGTATGTAAGAACCCGCCATAGGGGCACACACATCACACTCAGGCATGTGCTCATACAATTGCTTAGACCAGCTGCCGATTGCTTGGAACAGCATGGCAATTTCCTCTGCTAAGGTCATGCTGACAGACTGCGCTGATAGCAACAGCAGCGTCATTCACATACGTGCATTTCAATATGTCACAACTTCGCATGGAGATTGGGCAAACATGGGCAAGCTATCTCCTCTCATCTGGCAATCTACCACTGCCTTTGGCCATCACACTCATACGCCCACACTCCTGCCCCCTAACGGGCATCGCATTTTGTGCGTGAGCGGTCCGCACTTCGTGCGTGGACTATCACACATTATGAGCCGTCTACACTCCGCCCATTTCATGGGCTGCACCTCGTGCGTAGAATATCATACATACCATCATACATGGGCTGCATCTCGTGAGCGGATGATCCTACATATGAGTATCACATGCCAGATTCGGTTGCCCTGCACTCCATTAATCCTCCACACGTTGTGTGTTCTCCACTGGTCTGCAATAGTGAGTGCATGCGTGTTAACAGGGAACAAAACAAGCAAAAACGTCCCTGACCCAAGGGAGGGAGGGTGGGTGGGAAAATTCGAGGCTAAAACGTGGAACACAGGACCATGATGGCAGATGAGAGAGAGAGAGAGAGAGAGAGAGAGAGAGAGAGTGAGTGAGATAGAGAAGGGGAGGGAGGGAGGGAGCGAGGGAGGGAGGGAGGGAAGGAGAGAGAGAGAGAGAGAGAGAGAGAGAGAGAGAGAGAGCTGCGCAGTGGAAGAGCAACAGTGCATAACAGAAAATGGTGAGTTAAAAATAGGTTTTTACACTCTTTTGCTATGCTCAACCCTGAAAAGCAACATTTTTTCATTCACATAGCAACCGGTTTGTTCATGGGGTAGTGGTCTATCAGAGAGTGTACTCACGAAGCAAAGGATAGTCAGGCGGAAGTAATGTGTGTGGATACAGAAAGAAAGTTGTGCTGTGAGTCCGCGATATACTTATCCTTGGAGGACGCGGACCTCCAACCACCGTGCCATTGTAGCAGTCTGTCCACAATGCCCGAGTTAGCTGCGGCCGTCGCACCACCTGATCGGAGGCTGAGGAGATGTATGGTGTCGGGTCAGTCTGGGTGCGGCCCACAGCCAACTTGAGGATTCCCGTGGCTCTGCTGTAGCTCATGGTGCTGCGCACGCCTGGCCCAGAGCCTGCGGAGGTTACTTTCCCCAGTACATGTTGGCCGGGTGAATGTCCTCCTTGATGGAGAAATCTCTCTGTTATGCAGACCGGACATGGCATTGAGCCGGTGAATTTGCGAGCGACCAGAATCACGTCCCCTACTTCAGTTAGTTGTTTTTGCGACTTGGCAGGTGCAAGGACATAGGGGTCGGGGTAGAATCCAGCGAGGACACCACGAGACGATGCAAGTCCCAGGGCAGTAAGGCAAAGAACCTTAGACAAATCATGGTCATACATTGCAGATCCCCCTGTTACGCATCTGGTTGGGCCAGGGTGGACATCAGCTGACGGAACAAGGACTGTGAGATCAGAGTGCAGCGGGAGACGGGACAAGCACAGATACCGCGAGCGGCGACTTGCAGTTACGTGATGACTGGTTCCGCGATCGGATCTGGGTGACCAGCCTTACGGTGCAACCAACATAGAGCCACGCAGCCTTGTCAGACAGGGGCAAACATAGCGGCTTGTTGGATGAAACTCGCTAGGTATAACTACACGTGTACTGTGCGAGCTGGGAAAGGGGTGAATCCGGCCCCAGAAGCTCACGTACGCCAGCGACCGAATGCTTGCAGATATGCCCTGCCTCTAGATGGTGCCACGTCACTCAGCAGGACGAATGGTAGAACGTCGACCAGGTGCTGAACGACTGGATTATGTATGGATGCTAGTTCCGTCCAGAAGGGGGAGGACGCTGAACAAGGCACATGCAAAACGCACGCACACACACACACACCCAGGCACAGGAAAATGACACACGGGGGATCAGGTATATACAGACTTTGTGTTGCTCCTGTTAGTTTTGTCGGTGTTCTGTCCATGTATCGGAGGTTCCAGACTCACCCACAGGGTGCAATTTCCAGGGGTCTGACCTTCCTCTGTGTAATATCAAGATTAGATAAACAAGAGTGTGCAACTCCTGGATGCGTTCGCCGACGGCGGAATTTTTTGTTGACGTAATTTTTTCTACGACGCATGCGCTGCGAGTCTTTTGGAAAGTTTTGCCTCGTGCACTTGGCCGGGCTTTATATTACAAGGTCGGTGTCCAGCATGTGCTCTCACACTGCTCTGCGGCAAAATGCGCGCTTTTCTGGAAAAAGGTGACGTCAATAAAAAGATTCCGCCGTGGGACAGGGTATCTGCAGAGTGTGCAGGAGAGATCCGAAGTTGCACAGTCTTGTTTATCTACTCTTGGTAAGATGCTTGTTGTGTACAATATGCACCGTGTGAATTGAGTAGGGGACTGGGGGTGACAACCGCTGCACCGTCCGACCCAGGCGTCATGTTAACACGGCCTCACGCCTCATACCGTCATGCATACAGGCAAGCTGAGTTAACCATTGTCAACATCACTGCCCTTTGGGCTTCTCCCTCATCATCACTGCCCATCGGGTATCTCCCTCCATCATCATCACTGCTCATCGGTCATCTCACTTCACATGGGTAAGGGTAAGTTCATTGAATTGGCAATTCACACGGAAAAAACACTCTATACTAAAAAACGACAGGAACAGAACAGCATAGGCAGCAAGCACAAGAAAAACACACCAAGAGACAACACAAGGCAGCCTGTCAGAGGGCGGACTACACATGGGAGGGTGGGGGCAAGGTGATTAAAAAGCAACTCAACTCAACTCTAAAATGAAAGTTGGCCGAATGCTTATTGAGGAAGCGGAGGTCTATAATCAACCTCAAGTTTTCATTGCTTTTAGGGACCACGCCCAACGGGATAATTACATTGTTAGCATTTTCTCCCACAGCCCCCGAACGCAACAACAGAAGGATTAGGTCAGACTCAACACTGGAGTGATTATTAGAAGATTTAGGTCACGCCCGGAACTGGGGCGGGGCGGGGCGGGGAGACAACACACAAAAAAAATAGACATAAGGAACAATACATAAAACAAAATCTGAGGCACCAATATTTCCCCAAAATGCAAGGGGGTGTAATAACCGCACATGAACGTTACTGTCACAAGCACTTATCTCGTCAGACTCCAGCCAGTCTGGGAACTCATGCTCCGTCCATCCGTGGACGAGCTCCAGCAGTGGTTTGTGGTTGCTGAGTTCAGTGTGGTTGGCGACTACTGCCTCGGCCGAACTGGGAGCAATGCCTACTGACGGGACCCAACCTGCTGGCAGGTCCAGCAATGCGGGCTGCTGCCAGGGGTTCGGCCATCGTTGTCAAACAGTCCGTGGCCTGATGGCCTTCGCTCGAATTGGGCGTTGTTGCCAATGTTGGATGCACGAACATTCCTGCCTAGGTGTGGCATCTCAGGTTGGAACCGCTCCCTGGGTTGTAATTGCCTGAGCCGACGACCTGTGGAGGCTGCATTAGCGAGTCTTTCGTCGTCTGCAAGGCTGTCACCTACGCTGCCCTCCGCGTAGACTCTCACTGTTTCCCAGTCAAAGGAAACGGCTATTTCGAGTTGTTTCTGCCTTTTTCAGGAGGAGCTAGATGAACCACGGCTCCATGGTTGCGAGTGGACATTGGCATGTTGAAGTATTATTATTTGATTTTTTAGTGCATGCAAATGTGCATGACTACAAGGTAGACTATGTACACACACGACCCAAAGTATGTATAGCAGTCCAGACATCGACTTCAGAGTCAGAAGCAGCCTGCAGCACTTGGTGACGACGTTGTCTTCTACATTGTATCTCCGATTCGCAATCGGTCCTGAAACAGCATCAGCTCCGCCACTGCGTCGCTCATTGACAGACGTTTTCAAGGACTTCGGTGAGAGCTGCTCGTCAGACTCGTTTGCCAGCGAGGCCAAGATCTGGTCCTGGAGGGGACGTGGCCCCGGACCTGGATCTGATGGGACAATGGCTACGCTGGATCGACTACAGTCAGATTTGATCGACTGGCTTGATGGAGAAAAGCTATTCGATATGCACAATTGTACATGCATACACCCCAGCCCGCAACTAAAATAAAAAAATAAAATAAAATAAACCCGACCGTCCAACCCTGGTACGGATGAGTGAAGTGACCCGAAACAATGAATTAATTTTAGGTGCTTGCCTGACGCAAATAGAATACAATTAAAACAAGCAAACAAGCAGCTCAACCGAGTTGAATTTGAATTTGCTAATCATTGCCAGGGACCCTCCGTGAGCAGTAACATATCTCTCTAGGATACGGCTGCAAAGGTAGCTCCACGCCCCGCGGTTCTGGGCGATGCTCCTCAGCTCCTCAAGATCCGCCGAGGTCTTGAGGGTCCTCCCAACCAGCTCGAGATCGTGTCTGAGCACGACCGGCAGAGTTGTGCCCCGCCTGCCCCTCAAGGTAGGCTCAGTGGATGGCTTGAAGTAGGAGCACATTGATAGGTTCGTCGGTGGACTCTGGTCCAGCCGCAGCACGTGCCCAAACAGACGCCAGCGGGCTCTCAGGACCGAGGTACCAAGTGGTGTTGAGTTTGTCCTCTTGCATAGGGTGCTATTCTTGATTTTAGCTGGGTACCGTATGCCAATAACCTTCGGCATTTGTTGTCTATGGAACGCATCAACTCTATGCATAGCGGTGCCAGTGAGGCCCCAAGTCCCATTGTTGTAGCACAGGACTGGTAAGATGAATGTTTTTGTATAGCCGTACTCTCAGCGATTCGTTTAAAATGGAACCACATATCCATAATGCCCAGAGTCGGTGCAGGGCAGCCTCACTCGTTGGCACCGTGCCGCGATCCATCTGTAGAACCAAACTACATTATTTAGCCACCCGCACTAGTACCAAGTGTTACCTGCACTGGGGACAGAGGTAACTGCAGTTGGATCCCGGGACGGATACCTTGATGCCATCAATCCTTTTCGTCACCTTGTCCTCCCCCACTTACTGAGGTGTGGTGAGCCCATAAGTTGGATACTTTCAAGTCCACGCTAGTTTGCGGATTTCAGGGGTGTAGGCCGTTGGGCGGTTCAATAGCTAATTGAGTCATCTTTCCAAGATTCCTTTGGAGTTTCTCTCCCCTCCCCGGTGAGACTCACGTGACCAGTTTTGGCAGTGAGCAATTAAAAGTGTGCGTGTGTGTGTGTGTGTGTGTGTGTGTGTGTGTGTGTGTGTGTGCGCGCGCGCGTGCACATGTGTATGCGGGAGTGTGCGTACATACTTGGATGGGTATGTGCGTATTTGAGTGTGCTAGCCTGTGTGTGTTTCATTGTGTGTGTGTGTGTGTGTGTGTGTCTGTGTGTAAAAGTGGAGAAAGAAAATGAAAAATAGGGATTCACTGGCCAGAAAAGCCACTTCAATCAGCTGTGCGGTGGACACCAGGCTAAAATTAGTAGCGGTTAAATCATCCTTGCAAGCTGTTGAATGTTGTAATCCTAGCTCAATTTGCTATGTCTAACATATCTGGTAGCTATCATCGCTTCCGTGATGATGGGCATGTCTGAGTTCTGAGTGTGTTTGTGTGTGTGTGTGTGTTTGTGTATGTATGTGTGTGCGTGCGTGTATGTGCGAGCATGCAAATGTCTGTGTGTTTGTGTTTGTCTGTGTTATTTTGTGTGTTTGGGTGTACGTGTGTTTGAACATGCTAGCATGTGTGTATCTTTATCTGTTGTTTTGTTTTTTGTGTGTGTTTGGTATGTGTATGTTTGTGTATATGTGTGTATGTATCTGTATGTGTGTTTTTGTGTGTGTGCTGTGTGTGCGCACGCGCCTGTGTGAGTGTTTATGTGCATACGTGCGTGCAAAATATGTGTTTTAATGGTGTGTGTGTGTGTGTGTGTGTGTGTGTGTGTGTGTGTGTGTGTGTGTGTGTGTGTGTGTGTGTGCGTGTGTGTGCGTGTGTGTGTGTGTGCGTGTGCGTGTGCGTGTGTGTGTGTGTGTGAGCATGTCAGCGTGTGCGTATGTGCATGTATGTACGTACTGTGCTTGTTTGTGCGTGTGTGCGCATTTGCGCTTGCATACTCAGGCTCTTCTGATGCTGGCAGCATGCTACTATGGCAGCATTCATTGTGTCCAGTTTTTACTGTGGTGTGATCCGTCGCTCTTGCACGACAAAGTTATGGTCAATCTCTATAATGTGCCACGACAGGTGAGTACTGGTCAAAGTGCTCGGCGTGAAACTGTGTGTTCTGATCACTGGTTTATTTATTCTGATAAACTGAGCACGTGCTCATACAGCGTCACTTTGCTGTCAAAGATGTTCCTAGAAAATTGAATGTTCCTCTCTTTGTAAATGTGGTGAACATTGCGCCTCAAAGCCATAATAGAGTAAAACCTGTAACTAAAGACCGGCACCGTGACTAACAGCCAGCCTGCTGCTACACACCACTTCGCCAGGCACGGACGGTCTCATATACAAAAATGCACTGTGATAAGCGACTACCTGCTGAACGCATCCAGCGGCCGCCTTTTCTTGTCCCAAAGTCGATTTTTGACATGTAACTAGCGACAGCAGTGCAGGAAATCAAAGGTTGTTCGAAGCTGTTTCTTCGAAATTTTGATGATTTTCTGTCCTGAGTGGACTCTTTCGATACTACAGCTGCACGAATTAACGCAATCTCATTTTGACTATGGGCAGAACTGCACATGGCATAGTTTCAAGTGCTCTCATGAGCAAACATGAAAGGAAATGTCTTGAAGAGCACCTGCTCGAACCTGGTCCATGATCGATGCTACTTCTCAAAGGAGAAATAGCATTGCGCAAGTGGTGGGATATTGTATTAGCTACATTTTGACATACATATCAGAGATGTGATCCATATAGGGTCGCGCGAGGCAAACTTCTAACTAAAGACCACCTGCCACTAAAGACCGTTTCTTCTTGCTCCAAGGGGTGGTCCTTAGTTACAGGTTTACTGTCTACACGGTATACTTTAGTAGAGCTACAACATAACCACTGGCCAGTGGGTATACTTTAGTAGAGCTACAACATAACCACTGGCCAGTGGGTATACTTTAGTAGAGCTACAACATAACCACTGGCCAGTGGGTATACTTTAGTAGAGCTACAACATAACCACTGGCCAGTGGGTATACTTTAGTAGAGCTACAACATAACCACTGGCCAGTGGGTATACTTTAGTAGAGCTACAACATAACCACTGGCCAGTGGGTATACTTTAGTAGAGCTACAACATAACCACTGGCCAGTGGGTATACTTTAGTAGAGCTACAACATAACCACTGGCCAGTGGGTATACTTTAGTAGAGGTACAACATAACCACTGGCCAGTGGGTATACTTTAGTAGAGGTACAAGATAACCACTGGCCAGTGGGTATACTTTAGTAGAGGTACAAGATAACCACTGACCAGTGGGTATACTTGAGTAGAGCTACAACATAACCACTGGCCAGTGGGTATACTTTAGTAGAGCTACAACATAACCACTGGCCAGTGGGTATACTTTAGTAGAGCTACAACATAACCACTGGCCAGTGGGTATACTTTAGTAGAGCTACAACATAACCACTGGCCAGTGGGTATACTTTAGTAGAGCTACAACATAACCACTGGCCAGTGGGTATACTTTAGTAGAGCTACAACATAACCACTGGCCAGTGGGTATACTTTAGTAGAGGTACAACATAACCACTGGCCAGTGGGTATACTTTAGTAGAGCTACAACATAACCACTGGCCAGTGGGTATACTTTAGTAGAGCTACAACATAACCACTGGCCAGTGGGTATACTTTAGTAGAGCTACAACATAACCACTGGCCAGTGGGTATACTTTAGTAGAGGTACAACATAACCACTGGCCAGTGGGTATACTTTAGTAGAGCTACAACATAACCACTGGCCAGTGGGTATACTTTAGTAGAGCTACAACATAACCACTGGCCAGTGGGTATACTTTAGTAGAGCTACAACATAACCACTGGCCAGTGGGTATACTTTAGTAGAGCTACAACATAACCACTGGCCAGTGGGTATACTTTAGTAGAGCTACAACATAACCACTGGCCAGTGGGTATACTTTAGTAGAGCTACAACATAACCACTGGCCAGTGGGTATACTTTAGTAGAGCTACAACATAACCACTGGCCAGTGGGTATACTTTAGTAGAGCTACAACATAACCACTGACCAGTGGGTATACTTTAGTAGAGCTACAACATAACCACTGGTCAGTGGGTATACTTTAGTAGAGCTACAAGATAACCACTGGCCAGTGGGTATACTTTAGTAGAGGTACAACATAACCACTGGCCAGTGGGTATACTTAAGTAGAGCTACAACATAACCACTGGCCAGTGGGTATACTTTAGTAGAGCTACAACATAACCACTGGCCAGTGGGTATACTTTAGTAGAGCTACAACATAACCACTGGCCGTGGGTATACTTTAGTAGAGCTACAACATAACCACTGGCCAGTGGGTATACTTTAGTAGAGGTACAACATAACCACTGGCCAGTGGGTATACTTTAGTAGAGGTGAACGGTAAGGGAAAAGGTACTGTAGTTCCTCCAAGGGTACACAACCCCCAAGAGTGTGCTACTGCAGTTTTGTTGTAACACGTTATGAGATGGCAGGATTTCACATCACATGACGAGCTTGCACACAGTATGTTCACACTGTGCATGATAGAAAGAGGGTTGAATGCAACCCTGTTTTGGATTCAACTCTCCTGTGGTCACTTTGCACTGCTTGCCAGCGTAACTTTTTGAATCACGTGTGATGTGAAGTTCTGGCGTAGCAGCACTCGATAAAGGTTGTGTGGGCAGTTGCACACTCTTGGGGTTATGTACTCTTTGTATCACTAATCTGCGGTTATGAGTTCTGCACATGGGGACCACTGGTCCAAGTGTTTTTTTGTGGATTTCATGTCAAGTTCCAGCCAGTAACGTTATTTACTATGTCCCTGTCCTCTACCACACACACACTAAGATGAGATATGCTCTGTTTTTGGAAACAAGTTATTTGCACTTTGATTACATGTGTATGGTACTATGCTACAATAGAAAGGAAAAATCTGGAACTTGTATGCTTTGCAGGCGATTCTAAGAATGTGTATGTGTATGTTTGTTTGTTTGTTGCTATGGTGACCCAATAGTACTGCCGCCCAGTATCACTTCTACATGTCTGCGCGTTCCGTGGACATACAGCACTGTGTGGGCTGCTGATAACAAATGGTGTCGATGTTAATGTCCGAGATAAGGTGAGCTTTGGAGGTGGAATGCACCAATCAAATGCGCTTTGCAACAAACTCTTGTGACATCAAGTATTTGTCAAAGACACAAAACCCAAAAAAATGTCCTCATGTGCTGAATATTGATGTGCGGATGTGTACATAGTGCACGGCATCATGTATGCCAGGGCCGTAGCTACCATATATTTGACAGGTCCGGAGGGACATTTTTTACCTTAAAATGATTATGACCGAGTCAAGTTACTACAATGTACCAGTACATGTAGTGCACCTCTACAGGTTATACAATTACATCGTCAGTTGAAATACTTTTGGCGAAGTCACAGATTCGTGAGTGATCGTGGCACAGCGCCGCATATTGTACATATTCGAAAATCTGCTGATTTGCGCTCGTATACTAGTGTGTCCATTCGAAAATCTCTATGAAATTATTTGTATAACCCCTTGATGTATGCGAATTCTCATACTTTGGAGAAAGATGATTGATACGGCTTTATGTGGATTGATACAACGTCTTCAGGCTGTGAAGTCCACTGAATGACCTCTCCGATGTGGCGTTCGTGGCTGGAAGAATAAGCAGTAGGTGAAACAACCAGCAGGCAGGCAATGACTTGTACATCTGGTGCAAAGTGAGCAGCTCAGCTCCTTACAACTGACAGCCTGTTTGGGCGCGTTCCTGTCACTCGAGTTGAACCCCCTTTGAAACCTTGAGTTGAACCTTGGTGTAAAAATGTTGTAGCCTGCAGGCACGATGACCAGGTGACTGGTGTACGCACAAGCACGTGACCACTTACTCACCCGTGTTTGATTGGGGAATAAGGGCCAAACGCTGCATCGCAGCCTCCTTGGAACAATACTTATCGACTCAGTATCCAAAAGACTACAACATATGGGCCAATAGCTTTCATCCGTGCTTTCATAAGAACAAAATGGCGCTTTTAGTGACATTGTGCATACAAATCCCCCTCTATGAAATAGTGGTTGCGACTTCGGCGATGATTGTTTAGGAAATGGATTGCTCCCACACCGGAGTCAAGTGTCAAGTCAAGTTGGCGGAATAGTGCATGCTCCAGTGTGGGGGCAAACCCTTTCCTAAATCCTCCTCGGATAGGGTCACCCAGTTTCGGTGGAAGAGCGGGATTTCGATTGGGGATAAAGGAGGAAGGGAGCGTCTCAAATTCCTCGAACCAAGACCATTCGTCTCAGCATCCTGAAGACAGAAAGATGGTATAATTAGGTATAAATGGTTCAAGTAACGTGTCATGTTTGGTGTGGCCAACCTTGGCCGGTAGTGTTTTTATTTAATTAATTAATTTATTTATTTTTCACTGACTGCCACATAACCATCAGATGCTGCAAAGCAGGGTGGTGGCATATTGGATGGAAGTGGAGGCGGGGCAAAAGTAACTCCTCCGATCAAAGGTCTCGGACTCATCGTTACTCATGTGAGCCGATACGTAGGAGAAAAGAACATGTGCTTCCAAGGGGGAAGCACCTTTGCAAACGATAATGGGGAGAATTTCAGATTGAGACAAGACATAACACAATAGTAAAAACAGTGCACCATGGGTTAGGAAGATGGAGAGAACTTATATTCGTATATGGTACCATGACTGGGAGACACAAGCTAAGTTTAAGGCTGAGCGAAGGGGATCAGAGAGGATAGAAGGGAGCTGGAATTCTGGTGAAATGCACCGCTGTTTGTGTTATTACTTTGTCCTTCGTTCTTCCTCTTCTTTTTTCATTAGCACATGCATTCGTGATTTCTCTTGGTTTCGTTATTAAAATTCACACTTGTGTTTATCACTCCTGTTGGTATTGGTGTTGTTTTACGTAAGTTGTCTATAATGTGTAAAATGGGGGTTTGTCAACTTATTAATGATGTTGAAAATATTATTGACGTTTCGGGCCAGTCACCCATCGTCAGAAAATGGTTCTGATGATGGGTGACGGGCCCGAGACGTCAATAAGGTTTTCGACATCAGGAAGAAAAGAATTTTCATTCAGCGCATACGCGGAGTGAATAGCAACTGAATACAGTGGTAGTTAGTTGACAAACCCCCCTTTTTACTGACAATGCAGTTGCGTGATGTCCACCACTTTCTGAGTTTCTATAACATAAGGAAATAATTGGAGGCGCATCCAATTTCGAAAGAAAAGTTTTCAGCGCCGGCGCAATCCACACAGTTAAGTAAAGCCAATTTAGTACCCGAACGTTTTCGTTCCCTTCTCATCATGGCTTAGTAGAGGCAATAATGTAAACATGTTTTTTTTTCTATAACCGTTCAATTTTGTTTCATTGACAACGACAGTTCCTGATGGGTGTTGTACGAAAATTTGTTTGAATCCAAATTTTCCTCTACACTATTTCTTCCTACTTCCATCGTTTTATTGGACATTGTCTCCACTGTTTTACATTGTGTGAATTAAGTATACAGAAATGTCGATTCAATGTAAAATTTGAAACTCGGATGTTGAGCCAATAATAAATGTAGAAAGGAAAAGGACATATAGATACGAGTTGAGTGTAACTCTCCATCACTCTAACCAGATACTATATACAGTCAAAAAGTGCAACAACTAGGCACAAAACTGACAGAGTACTGAGACATTCGACGTCCTTACACCTAGCTTCAACACATCTCCGTAGCGCTAACCGACAGCCTTCCAACTTGGAAGGTTATCTGGTTAGAGTGATGGAGAGTTACTCTCAACTCGTATCTATAACTATTTCCTTTTCCTTTCTACATCAATGTAAAATAGAAGAAGAAGAAAACACATGGGAACGAATTATGAAGCACTTTTCCACGACTGTGCCAAGATCATAAACAGTTATAACATGCAATAACAGGGAACAAAACTCACAGACTACTGAGACATTCAACGACCTAAGACTTAGCTCTAACACATCTCCAGTGTGCAAAGCAGGATCCAACTCGGAAGGTTTGAGGTTGCTTAGGACCAAAGAGGAAAAGATGAGCGCAGCGGAAATGTGCACAACCTAAGTCCCACGCAACAAAGAATGCCGACTGTTACAAGACGATCACGAGACCAGTTAATAACATGACAATGCGGTCTAACTACAATTCGAAGCAGCAAAGCCACCCATCACCCAACTTGGGTGGGTCAGCAATATCAGAGATACAGGAAGAGTCTTTGGGAAAACGAATTGTACAAAACCTGGCGCCAATATCTAACGGTACTCCTCATGCTTGACACTATTGGGGAGGAGTTGATTACGATAACCAAACCATTTGTAGCTACTGCGAGCCTGGTTGCGGCATTCAACGCAGTGAAGCAGCCAGTCGCTTCATTTCTGCAGACACGTCCGCCCATTTCCAGATGTCAGTACGGCTGTCAGATGCGATGCTTCACCTCAAGATTTGGGCGCTATTCTCAGGCAGCACTGCGGCAAGGGCCAGTGGGTGCCGGTCACTTGCGCCAGCCGATCATTGACTGATGGGGAGATATGCTATTCGCAGATGGAGCGTGACATGTTGAGTGTGGTATTCGCTTTACCTCGCTTCTGCCAGTACGTTTTGGGCCGGGATGAGGACGTCTTCATGTATCACAGACCACTCCTCCATATAGTTCAGAAAACATTTGATGACGTTCAACCATGTCTCCAGCATTGGTTATTACCTCTGATGCGGTATTCGTACGAACTCAAGCGTATCCCAGGAAAGCAACTGTTGTGCGTTGACGCTTTGTCTCGTGCTCCGCTGAAAACCACTGTCTTGTCTCCAGCTGAGTCCCGCTCATTGCATGAGTACGTCAACATGGTTCTTGAGGCAACATCAGTCAACCTTGAGGAAATCCGCCGTTCTACTCAACACGACGCAACACTCCACAGTTCCCTGCAGCATATGCTCACCTCGTCCTCGCAAGGTGCCTCACGTGCTGAGCAGCCGTCAGAGATCAACTCACAGAAGCTGACGGTGTGTTGCTATTGTCGGCATGTGTTGTGATACCAGACGGGCTATGCAATACCATCATGGCTTTAGTGCATGAGAGACACCCGGGCCAGGAAGCCTTTCAACATTCCCTCCGGCAGAGAGTTTGGTGGCCAGGGCTCACCAGGGACGCTTGACTGTATGTGGAATGTTGCTTCGAGTGTTGGCGACGTCGCGCAAACAGTCCACATGATCTTCTCCCCACTGAGGCGTGTGGGAGAAGCTGGTGATCAACCTGGCATCTATTGGTATCTTTTGAGGGCCACTTCATTCTCTTCCCCTGGTTGAATATGGCTCCCGGTGCTCTATTCTCAAGGTACTGTCCTCTACAACGACTACAGCTATCGTGGACGAGCTAGATGAAGTGTTTGGCCAATTCGGTCTATTTTCTGTACTGGTTCAGATAATGGGCCGCAGTTTGTATCGGAGCAGATGGCCACTTTCTTGCAGCATCTCGGCATTTGTCACATCCGCTCAAGCCCACGGTATCTCCATTCCAATGGCATGGTGGAACAACTCCATTGTCTCGTCAAGGAACGATTGGCGGCACTCAAGCCTCATTTATCTTTATGTCGACGACTGAACCAGGTTCTGTTCGACATCTGCCACTCTCAACATCGAGGAGTGAAAGCCTTGTCAGATCTACAGGCGGTCAACTGGGTGATACTCCATGACGGATACAATGATCCAGCCAAGCTGTGGACGGTGGTGGAGCAGTACGAGAGGACAGTGGAAGTAGCCGATGGTGTCCCGATTCTGCTTCGTAACCGCCAGCATGTCAGAGAATTGGTCTCACCTGCTGCTGCATCGTCTGAATAGCCTGAGTTTGTTGCCTCAGTACCACCGCTATCCACGCCCTCCATTAGGGTTCCGAGACCGACTACCCCATGCGCACCACAATCAGCTACAGGTAGCGAGCCACTTATGCCAGCCTCAATGGAAGCTGAGGCCCCTCTCACCTGTACTGCACCTGCTGACGCCTCTCTCGCGTGTTCTCCCCCTTGTCTAGTTTCTTTTAGCGATGTCTGCAGGAATGAGACCAGTCCACCAGCCATTGAGTATCCGAAGCAATTTCATGACGTCATGAAAACACATTCTTGCCGTCAGGTAACCCTTACAGAGAAGGTCAGAGCTGCTTATAGATGACTGGTGCTGCTGTGGGAAAATGTGTCCATGTACACATAATTATGTGAATAACCTACGAGAAGACAATAGTCGTAAATAGCAAAAATGAATAAAACTACTTGTGCACTCATAACCATATACATGTATAAACAATTATTAAAAAGAAAAAAATTCCCAAATCTTTTTTCGTGACTATCATCAGTGGAACATTTTTTATATTTTAAAGGTTGGATTAGCTTTTGGGCTAACCCTAGTTAGCGATAAGACCGATGCGCTGCTCTCAATTTCGTGCTGCGACTGAGCTGGCTTTACAGGCGCACTCAACTGCTGTGCATGCGTGCCCAAATCACCTTGGGTAGCTCTTGCTGTGCTCACTTAGGCTTGTGCTTTCCTTTGCAGTGTTAATGAGCAGCCACCGGAATTTATTTGCTTGGAGAATAGAATTATTTATCAAGACTCTTTGTAGTTGCTTCGCAGCCATTTACTGCACGACATACATGTTGTCTACCTCTGAAGCACGTCGTATGAACGTGTCGGACTTGCGGGCCGAGCTGGAAGGCCTTGGGCTGAATAAGCAGAGACCAAAGCCCCCGCTACTTGCACGTTTGCTGATCAGTATAGAGGACACGTCGAGCTCAGCGACACGGGAACTTTGCGCCCCATCGGCCACAGCATTCTTGCAGCCGGCGCAAGAGCAGGAGAAAGAGCAGCATCTGGAGAGTGTTGCGGCAGCCTCTCCGAGTCCCCTAGTCCCAGGCCATAGGAATGACGATTTGCGGCAGTTTGTGTGGCAGGAAGTACACTCCGCCATCACCGTTGCCTTCTCGGAGGCCATCGCTCCAATGCTGGCCACCATTACTGCCCCTGGATCTGGAACTCAACCTCCGGCGGAGTCTTCCAACGCTGGTAATCTCGCCGTTCCCCAGACTTTACGAGAGAAAATAATGAAGGGTGACTTTGTACATTTCACCCAGTTGCTGCTCAATACCATGGCAACTTCGTATTCTGCTCCATGCCAGCTTCAGCTGCAGTTCAGCAGCTGCCCAGCCAGTTTGTCGACGCGTCCACGACTTGCTGACATGGCGAAGGCAAGGACTCTCTTTATGAGCGTCGTGTGTTCTGCCAACACGCTCCGCCTACAGGAGATGCTCTCATACAAAGCAGCCATTGTTGCTGCCAACAGGCAATACTATCTGGAGGCTTGGCTGTAGTACTACAACCAGTTTTACTGTGCCATTGCTGCTCAGGCAGGCAAGCGCTTCGACGTCATCGACATTAATCTGTGGCAAATGCCAGTGACTAGCTGATCAAGGCCCACATGTGAGTCATGCCGCCTCGTACATCCCGGAGGCAGCCAGTGTCCCTTTCGTCCCCAACGTAGCAACCAGCAATCCTTCAACGGAGCCAGTAAGGTGCTTAATGACCAACCAATCTGCCGCAACTTTAATGCTAGGCGTTGCAGTCTGGGCATGTGCAAGTACGCCCATGTCTGTATGTCGGATCCAAGTGTGGTAGGCGCCAGTAACTCTGCTGCTTTGGCTGCAAGCTACCGCGATTTTAAATATTTCTCCCTGCACTTCAAGTTCTACTGATTTCACAAGCGCATGTACTGCTGTCCACACACCTCTCTCTGTTTCTCGCTTCAAACTACTGCTCCGTAGCCACCCTGACAGTTCATTGGCTTCGTATGTTATTAACAGCCTCCGCTGCGGCTTTGATATTGGCTTTACCGGCAACTGCATAACTAACCAGCACTCATCAAACCTCTCATCAGTACACAGCTCACTGGTTCCTGCAATGCTGGCTACATGGCTGGCCCGTTTGATTCACCCACATTCCCATTTATATACTGCTCTGGCATTGGCGTCGTTCAAAAATGAATGGCAAGCTACACTTGATACACCACCTGTCCAGCCCTGCTGGCTCCAGCGTTAACGGCGAGCATTTTTCTTCGCAGTACATTAGCAATGATGAAGCCATTAACATCATTATGTCCTCCCTGTCTCCTGTCTACCTCTATAAACTTGATGTGAAGAGCGCTTTTCGCAAAAATACCGGATTGACATCTCCTCGGTGTCCTGTGGCAGGGAAAGTACTACTACGACCGTGTCTTGCCATTTGGGCTCCGCTCTAGCCCGGCGGTATTTGATGCCGTGGCAAACACCATCGAATGGATAATGCACCACGAATTCTCCATTCCTAATTTGCTGCATTTCCTGGACGACTACTTATGCGTGACCGCGGGCCGAGCAGTGGCGACGCGGCAGCTGGCTATTCTCGTGCATGAGTTGTCATACTTTGGAGTCCCGCCGACACCTGCAAAGGTGGAAGGCCCGTCTCGTATCCTGACATTCACGAGCATCATGGATTGTGAGAAGATGGAAGCCTGACACCTGACGACAATTTGGCTGACATCAAGCGCCTGTTGACTCCAGCAAGCATCAACCTCAACATGTGCCAGCTCGGAATCGAATTTCTTCTGGGGAAACTCTTCTTCGCTGCAGGAGTCATCGTACCCGGCCGGATATTTGTGCGGCGCCTGTAGTCTATTTACAGTCACAACCAGCAGCCTCACTACCGCATCAGTCTGACTACCGAGTGACAGGAAGATAGTCAATGGTGGCTTAGGCTCCTGGAATAATGGAATAGAAAGTCATTATTGCTGTTTGCAGATGAGACACCATCTCCAGACTTGGAGCTGTTCACTGATGCCAGCGGCACACTGGGTTGGGGCGCATTTCACAGCGGCCACCGGCTTCAAGGGACCTGGTCGCCTGCGCAACTCGCTCACAACATTGAGTGGAAGGAGCACTACGGTTTGGTCACAGCTTGCTGCACCTGGGGCAAGGAATGGTGCCAGCTTCGTATCACAATGCACTGTGACAACAAGGCTGTGGTAGATTGAATCCGCTCCGCCACATTCATGTCACCGCCAGTGAGGACCCTGCTCAGGGAGCTGTTCTTAGTGTGCGTCCGCTTCAAATTCACCATCGCTGCTGCTCACGTTGCTGGCCAGTCTAACTTCATTGCTGATTTGCTGCCTCGTTTCCACATGGAGGAATTCCGGGGTGTCGCCGCAGCTGCTCAAGCACAACCAGACCGTGCAGTGCTGCCATTCCAGCCGATGTAGTAAGGCCTTGACATACAGGTACCGATTGTCATTGCAAATTTGCTGTGCTGAGAACCTGCGTTGGATTTTATCCATCTGCCTGCCTCCGTTTATCCCCCTCATGGCTTTACCCTTTGCATGCTGGGCCCCTTTTCTCCAATAGGCCGGCTGTCCGGCGCACTGACTCTCTTGGTGAAGTTTGCGCGCACAGGTTGAAAGAAATTTATTCTCATCTCACTCCACCTTGACGGATTTTATCATCCTGGGCTTGTTGGAAAGATCAGGACCAAGCGAATACATCATGGTAGCCCTCAGCGACATAGACACACCAGAGCCACTTCCACGTCCTCTCCAAACCACTCCACCGTGCCTCGGAACTGCACAACAACTCAATATCACGTTCTTGGTCGGCATCTTCCCAAAATTCAACCGATTTTCACAATTCAAACTGCATTGCAAAGCTGAGATCCCAGGGCTTCATTTGATGTCTATCAAGCATACGACGTGCCATACATAGACACTTAGTCACTTCCACCTCCTCTCCAAATTACTCCACCATCCCTCGGAACGCCACAACAACTCAATTTCAAGTTCTTGTTCGCCATCTTGCCAAATTCAACCGAGTTTCACGATTCAAACTGCACTGCGAAGCAGAGATCCCAGCGCTTCATTTGATGCCTATCAAGCATGAGATGTGCCAAAGGGAAATCCCCCAGTACGCTCCAAAATATTGAAAAGTCATGAACAAAAAATTCCTGTTCGCTCTGGGCCGTGAATTCCATGTTCATCTTGTCACCGCTCAGTGAATCTTCATCCTATCGTGAAGAACGTTATTATCACCGAAAAGATGAGCTCAAGACCTTTCCAACGGTTTATTGATTGTTGCTATGCGTTTATGTCTCACGGAGTTACGATAGTTTGTACACTGGTCTAAGCACTGCAATATAATGCACGAATTTTCATAGTTTCAGAGCGCATACACCGTAAAGTCGCGGATAAAAGCCGGGTTTGCATCCAAGCACATCGCGGATAGAAGCCTGAACATCAAACGGGTCAAATGCATATAAGCCTGTCGCGCGTAGAAGCCTGCCTTCTATGCAAGCGCGGATCGGGTAGGTCAAGAGTGCATGCGCGATGTACGGTGCATAGTAAAACTGTCGCCTGTAGTCAGTGGTAGATGTACGCGTGTCGCGCATATCAGTGGTGCATACAAGCATGGTTTGCATACAAGCCTGGTTTTCATTAAAGCCTGATGCAGAAAGCCGGGCTCATATGCTTATAAGCTCGGCTTTTATCCGCCACTTTACGGTATGCGCTTCTGGCTTGAAAAGGAATAATAACTTGTTCTTAGCTCTCGCGCATTGGTGGTGAACGCTTGCTGGGGTGCCGTGTACTGGTTTTCTGGGAACAGCTTCCTCAACTTGTTGGTTTGCTGCTACTATGTCTGCTTAAAATTGCGTACTATTGGTCGCCTGTTCTCGGATGTGAAACGGCACAGATCGTGGCTTGAAGAACATTGGTTCTCTACATGCAGGGTCTCTTGAACACCTTTCATTTGACCCAGTGACGGTTGCTCGAGTAATGCAGGGACTTCTTTCTTGATTGTATCTGTACCCAGGATGCGGTGAACACTTTCCGCAAACATTTGTTTCCAAGGTAGTGTGAAAACATTCAGTTAATCTCTACCCAATAAGGAGGGACCGTCGTTTTCAACCACCTGTATTAGGACATTCTCGGTATTCCTGGAAATCGAAACTGACATTGTAGTTTCCCCAATACATTCGATCATAGTACTGGAAAACCCTTTTAGCAGAAACCTTGGTTTCTGCAATATACGCTTATCACCACCACCTTTTTTGAAATCACTTTTCGTCAAAACTGACACATCGCTGCCTGTGTCTAATTCCATTTCAACAAGTAAACCATTTATAGTGACCGGTACAAACAGTGGACCATTAGATCCCTTTTCAGTAGACTGAGATACATTGCACACGTGAAACAACGGTACACTCTCACCAGTATCATCATCATCATCATCATCGTACATCGTGTCGTCATCCAACTGATGGGTATCTTGTTGGCGTTTCTTCGACCGGCAAACGAGCTCCAGATGCTCCATGCGCTTGTAGAAACGGCACTTTGTCGACTTGTGGGTACACCCGTCTGCCAAGTGACTCTCTGAACCACACCGGTAACACGTTTTCGTTACACCAGGCATGCCATGATTTGTCAACCTTGCTGGTGTGCGGTTTTGAGTACAAGTGGCAGTAGAGGTACGCCTCGACCTCGAGTTTGACGACTTGACACCATTTAGAGACGTAGTGCCAGGACGCATCTCTGCAGCAAACTTTGCCGCACTCTTCTCACTCGGAGTAATCTTACTGATTTTCTGAAATGTGTCGCCATCTCCGTCTGGCTTCGCCAGAATTAATCGTTTCACTGCAACACTCCGCAAAACACTGATGAACTGGTCCGATAGTGCTCTATCCAAATGGCTCTCACACTTGCAGTCTCCAGCACTGCACTGCAGTTGATGGGAAAAGTCAGTCACTGACTCGGTCGGAAGTTGATTACAGTTCCTGGAAGCGTGAGTCACGCTCGATCGTGATGTTTGAACCTTGTAATGATCCGTCAGTTTTCCCCCGATCTCCTGATACTTAAAATCACTCGGAGCTTTAGGTAAACAAAGAGTCTTCAACAATCGACGAGGAGACTGATGACAGTCACAAGAAAACGTTATGGAACTTGACTTTCTTCATTTTTGCTGTTGTTATGAGTGCACAATTTATCTTATTTATTGCCATTAAAGAGTCTTCAGTGTGGAGTAAACCATTTTACTCAGAAGAGAGATAAGATAAGCTGATACCCGTTTTTCACAACGAGTCTTTTTAGCCGTACTGCCATTCGCCGCCACAACTCCTATTTCATTTGCACAAAAGAAAAAAATACAGTTTCTCTCGCCATTCATCAAAATCTCCGCTGTCAAATGGCTCTATCGTGGCCTTGGCCATGGCAATGGAAACAATTCGTAACTATCACGACTGTAGTACCAGGACAACTCTATTAATAATAATATCTTTGTCGCCATTGTTGTGTCTACGCTCACACAAAGTACTCTTCAAGTTCACTAAGAGGAAAGACCATGTTTTTCTTACGCATACGCATTAGGCTGTCGAAGTGCCTACGTCACACTGCCTGAAAACTCATAGTTACACGTAGTTACAAGTCCAAATGGTGACAAACAAAAGTCGCGTCACCTGCACTTGTCGTGTTTCCGACGGTCACGGCATCACTTTGACAGGGGCGCGCTGGTGCAAGATCGCGACTTCAAATTTTGTTTTACTAAAAAGATTCTCCTTCGCTCTCTAGCCATCGTGCAGTGTTTTCCTGCTGAGTGTTCACCAGCACGTGAGAGATAGGAGTTCTGGTTTTCGCTTACCGCTGGACAAGGAAAACCCGGTGTTGGTTGGTCTCAGAACTAAAAGAAATCAGCAATCGCTGCGCTAGAAGTAACGGAGACACCCATCATTGCTTCTTGGCCGGCGACTACATGTAAAGCCGGATGACAGTACAGGCACAGCAGTGGCCAAGCAAAAAATCAGCTACAGCTTCTCCTTCTTGCTAAAGCGAAAAATACAAGCTCGGCGACAAGTAGCAGTTAATTTGAAATAAAATAATCTCGTTTGCGGGCTCCTCGGTCAAAAATGATGCTGTAGCTGTGTTCATTGCATGCTGCTGGCACTGGAAACACGACAAGTGCCGGTTTCGGGACTTTCGTTTGTCACCACTTGGCACAATAACTACACGTTGTCAAGAAGCTGTGACGTCAGACTTCGACGGCCTATATGACATGTGAACATGTAGTCATCATATAATAACTACACTACATAGCAGGAGCACTACGTGTTGGTCACAGCTTGCTGCCCCTGGGGCAAGGAATGGTGCCAGCTTCGTATCACAATGCACTGTGACAACAAGGCTGTGGTAGATTGCATCCGCTCCGCCACATTCATATCACCGCCAGTGATGACCCTGCTCAGAACCTGCGTTGGATTTTATCCCTCTGCATGCCTACATTTATCCACCTCGTGCCTTAACCTTTTCCATGCTTTAGCCCCCTTTCTCCAATAGGCTGGCTTTCCAGCGCACTGACTCTCCCGTTGAAGTTTGAGCGCAAAGCTCCGAAAGAAATTTATTCTCTTTTTACTCCACCTCGACGGATTTTCATCATCCTGGGCTCGTTGGAAAGATCAGGACCAAGCGATTACATCATGGTAGCCATCGGCGACATAGACACACCAGGACCATTTCCACCTCCTCTCCAAACTACTCCACCGTCCCTCGGAACGCCACAACAACTCATTTTCATTTTCTTTTTCGTCATCTTGCCAAATTCAACCAAATTTCACGATTCAAACTGCACTGCGAAGCTGAGAACCCAGCGTTTCATTTGAAGCCTATCAAGCATGAGACGTGCCAAAGGAAAACACCTAGTACGCTCCAAAAACACTGCGAAGTTATGAACAAAAAATTCCCGTTCGCTCTGGGGAGTGATTTCCGTGTTCATCTTGTCACCACTCAGTGAATCTTTATCCTACGGCAAAGAACATTATATCAACGGAAAGATGAGCTCAAGACCTTTCCAACGGTTTAGTGACTGTTGCGGTGCATATGTGTCTCATGGAGTTACGATAGATTGAACACTGGTCTAAGCACTGCAACGTAATACGCGAATTTTCATAGGTCAGAGTGCATATAATTATGCAGTCCTGGTTCGAAAAGGAATAATAACTTGTTCTTAGCTCTCGTGCATTGGTGGTGAACACTTGCTGTGGTGTCGTGTACTGGTTTTCTGGGAACAGCTTCCTTCAACTAGTTGCTTAGCTGCTACTATCTCTGTTTGAAATTGTGTACTATTGGTCGGCTGTTTGCGACGCCAATCAGCAGTCATTGCACCCGGTTGCTGGTACTATTGCCGCTCAAGCATGAACGATTGCTTTGGCCGTTTGCAACGCCAATTGGTTCACCCTGGTTCGCTGTTTGCAATATTGATCAGGTACCTTGGCATCCGGTCGCGGGTACTGTTGCGGCTCACTCATGAGTGATCACTTTGGCTGTTTGCAGTGTGTATAGGAAAGAAGCTATGTACAGAGTCAATCGGTTTGGTGGTGGCCGATTTGCTCTGCGCTGCTCCTGCTTGCACCTGAGGTATGGATGGTCCTTGCCACACTGGCTGCAGGTATGGGAGAAATGGCACGACGACGACGAAGAAAAGGGACGTCTATTTAAGTTGCGGCAGATTTCTTGGCTGTCGCTGGTGCGAGTGCGACCACTAGAGGTAAGTGCTGCTGGCTTGGGGTATTGGCTTGGAGACGAAAAGGACACGGACCCGCCCCTGGATGGAACGTCTTCCATTGAGCGCATGTTGGGCACGTATGCCCTGTGAACTTGAGTGTGAAGGCTATCTGCTACAGGTTCACGTCGACGGTGTCCAACCTCTTCAGGTATTTGCTGGGCCGCGAGCATCCGCAGCTGGCGGTCGTATTATAGCCACGAGCTTGGGGAGAACTGGTGGTTAGCAGTCACTATCAACCTTCATTATTTTGCGAGAACTGTGGAAATACGTCCAGTGAGAAGGCAGATTTTGCCTGTGCTTCTGGTGAAGTAATATAAAGCTAAACAAACAAACAAACTGAGGGTACACAAACAGTTCAGCAGTGCAATGTGGGGCAGCAGCCGTGATAACAAACAAGTATATGGTACAGGCCTTGAGCCAGGTAGCTATAACGTGAACCTTGCGACACACCTGCTTCGCGTTATCTGACTCAACGATATTTAGCTGGCTATCGTTAGTCAGGCTATGTGCCAGCCGGATTGTTCGGGGGTTGGGGGTGGGGATGGAAGATATCAGTAAACAAACTTGAAATATCTACGAACGCCCCTCGCAAGATACATTCTTGCACAGCCTTGGGCACAGCTGGTGCAGGTGGCTGAACGGGCGGGTTGCAAGAGCCTGGGCCTTGGGCTGGCGTAGCGGCGGCAGCAGTTGCATTGCCTTGGCCTTGCGAGAGGTGCAACATATAGTACTCTCAGCAATAGGGGCCGAAAAAGCTGACTGTACCTCGTCCCATACGAGAGCGCGGAGGTCCATTGAGCCCGCGTCACCTGACCTGGTCAAAGGTAACATTTGTTCCGGTCGGGCTTCTGGGCTCGCGAGCCGTGTCCGCACTGTCATGTTGCTGGTTTTCGAGGCAAGAGCAGACCTCACTACCATGGGATAGCTATGACAGCTAACGGTCTTGTTAAAATAGAAATACTTTTATTTCCTTTCGGGTTCAAGCCGCACTGGTAAAGCTCGCCGCGGAGGGCTTGGCCAGTCATTGCCTTCACAGTGTCTACAGTTAGGTCAGGTATGCTGAAGAAATACAGTGTCGAGGTGACATTCGGGCTGGCAGCAATGTTACGAAAGGAAAAGGAAAACTAAAACGAAACACTGCTGAAGCACGATCTGTTGTCTGCAGGAACACCATGGGGCAGGCAAGATATGTTTTCTTTTTAGGAAAACAGGCTGGGTGTCATTTGTGATTACGCAGCAAAGCAAAGCGCATAACGTCAGTCTTGATTGCAGTACAAAGCTAACGAGTACTAGCACAGCTGTTATGTAGTTACCCTATATTCTCAATTTATTCCCGTAGCTATGCAAAAGACGTTACTGCAGTAAAGTCTGGCGCTAGCCAAGGTCCACACAGCTTTAATTCCCCTTTTGTGTGTTTGTGCCGTCGGCATGCCTCGCGCTATCCCGTGCCTGTCCCGTACCGTACAATCAAAGACAGTTGGCCACAATATTCAAACAGGGCTTTCAAATGCAAGATCGTAATGTGAATCAACTTGGAAGAATGAGTAGGTATGCGCAGTGTATCGGGGGGAATGCATGCAGGGCGATAGTGCGGTTTCAAATCCCAGGTTATGTTCTTAAAAAAATAGGAGAAATGAAAAATGTATAACTGTCCCTAATTTTCACTGTTCGCCGATGACACCACAGTTTCCGCTTCAAGTAGTTGCAAGCAATTGCTAGTCAATGACCTCCAGAAAAAGATAAACTCCACCATTTCGTGGATGTCGACTTGGAAGCTGAGACCGAATACTAGTAAGACCAAAGTGATGTTCTTCTGTAGCGGTGCTAGTGATCAGTTCTGTAATGTGTCTTTATCATGTCCTGGCAGCTCATCGACCATAGACATTGTCCATGAACATAAGCACCTTGGTATAATTATTGACGACTGTCTAACATGGGCTCCTCATGTAGACTATATTTGCAAGAAAACTAGTAGTGTTCTCGGCATACTATATCCTCATCGTTCTCATTTGCCAAATACATGCCGTTCTATGTTTTATCGCTCGTATCTATTACCTATTTTCCAGTATGCATGTCAGTCTTGGTGTAGTCTAAGTCAACATCTTGAAGTAGAGTAACCCTCTTGCGCATGTTGTACGTAATGTAATGATTGATACGTGCTTTCGATATTGATTTCGCTGGTGCACACGTTGGTGCAGTGCTGGTGCACGCGCTGATGCACGCGCTGGTGCAGCCAGTTGTTTTCCGTTGTACGTGATGCAGCTTGTTGAGGAGAAGGGTTTTCAATATCTTGGGTTCAGTTCTTCTTGCTTCTGGCCTGGTCGAGGTCGTGCTTTTTTCTTCTGTAAACTTCTTGTGCATTTTGGAATTGAAATTAATAATTATAGTCCAACTTATATCCTTGCGCTGGTCTGGTGGTGGATAATTCCACAACAACGTGGTACCGAAACCCGGTTTTGAGTGGACCGTTGGCGTTTTGTGGTTAGGTTCTCGGAGAGTATTAATTTTGTTATTTCACTGCCTGTTTCAGTAGTAATGGCGTCGTCTGCTGGACATTCCTTGTTGCGGCCGTATCGTGGAGGAGATGACGACCTGGAAGCGTTCTTGCTGAAATTCCGCGTGGTGTCACGGATACAGAAATGGACGTCGGAGGCTAAAATAATGGACCACTTTCCTTTATTCCTAGACAAGGACGCGTTCACTGTTTGGAGTGCGCTGCCGGACGTCGAGCAGACCAGTGAGGAGGTTGTCCATGGTGCGCTCCGAGCCGCTTTCTGTATCACGCCAGCAGAGGCGTATAAGAAGTTTGTGGCCAGAACTCTTCGTCGGGGAGAGAGCGTTGACGTCTACTTGGCCGACTTGAGGAGGTTTCTCCGCCAGAGTGGTCATGTGGAAGCGCGTGACACTTCGTCAGGGAAGTCGTGTGACCCAGTGCTCCTGGAGCAGTTTCTGCTCGGCATTCCGCAGGAACTGGCATGTCAGGTGCGCCTCCAGCATGCTTTGCACTCTATGACTGTGGATCAGTGTGCGGATCAAGTTCGCGTGTTGGTTTCTGCAACCCAGGTGTCGGCACCAGTACAGGGTGCACGTTCTGCGGCATTTGCAGCGACGTCGTCTAGTAGCAGCGGACCTAGCAAGCGGTCTGTGTTGTGTTACCGGTGTAATAAGGTCGGCCATATTCAGCGGAATTGCCCGCAGCTACCTAAGTCACCAGCATCCGGCGAACCTGTTTGCTATGGTTGCAAGGAGCGAGGCCACGTCCGCAGTGCGTGCCCCCAGCGGAAGGGGTGTGCTGGAGCAGCTGCGAGTGAGGATGTCGGCCATGTCTGCGTCGCGTCGGAGATTGATGGGCCCGCAGTAGCGTTGCCACGGATCTTCTTGCCTGTGAAGCGTTGTGATGCGGTGGCGTTTCGGCGTTGTGTTGCTGCCATCGACTCGTGCTCAACACACACGTTGGTGTCTCGTCAGTTGGCAGAGGACCTGGCACTGGAGGTGACGACGTCAACGCCTGATATCATCACCGTTGACGGCAATACACTCAAGGTATTGGGCTCGGCTGTTCTGGATGTCGAGCGGGTGGACGAGACGGTATTTCTGCCTTTCTCGTCTGTGTCTGTATCAATTGTTCCGGAGTTGAGTGTTGTGAATGCGGATGTGCTTCTGGGCCTCAACCTGATATCGCAGCATGGCGGAGTCGACCTCAAGTACGCGGACTCCAAGCTCGTCGGAGCATATTTCGGTCAAGCAGCTTCAGCTTCCGCAGATGTGCCCAGTTCGGACGTGCGCAGTGATGATGGTGATTCGCCTCAGCTGCTACGCCATGTTACCGTGGAGCATGACGAGGAAGATGTCATTCTGACCACTGCGGATGGGTCAGTTCGTTGGCGCGCTGATGTTGGCTACTGGGAGCTTACGTGGGCATGGAAAGACGAACCCCCCACGCGTCCAGTCGGGTCAGGCATTGGTGAATATTCCCGGCATAGCCTGTCAACAGGCCAGGAGTCACAGTTCTGCGAGGAAGTGGACATGTGGATCCGCAATGGATGGTTGGTACCCCATGACCAAGCAGTCCATGGTGAGCCTGGTGCTGTGTTGCCCTTGTTGGCGGTGGCCCAGACGCACAAGGAGTCCACCCCTGTCCGCCCGTGTTTGGACTACCGGCAACTCAACAAGTTGATTGTGTCGCATCCAGGTTTGGACGTGCCTGTTTGCCAAGAGAAGTTGCGTCAGTGGAGGTCTATTGGCAACGCCGACAGCCACGTGTTGCTGGACATCAGCAAGGCTTACCTCAACATCCGCATCGCGCCAGCTCTCGCCAAGTTCCAAACGGTCGTCTGGAAGGGCCAGCTGTTTGCAATGGAGAGGATGGGCTTCGGTCTATCGATTGCGCCCAAATTCATGGACATAATCGTCAAGTGGGTCCTCCGTGCGTATGCTGATGTGGACAACTATGTCGACGATTTGTATGTTCCGAAGCCTCGTCTGCGTGCTGTCACCGATCAGTTGTCGCAGTATGGGTTGCCCACCAAGCCAGCGGAGCCAGTCGTCTCTGCTAGGGTACTTGGTCTGCAGCTGTCAGAGTCTGCAGATGGCCAAGTGAGGTGGAAGCGTCGTGGTGACGTCATGCCGACCTGTCAGCCCGATGCCATCACACGACGCGAGATTTTCAAGTGGTGTGGCAAGCTGACCAGCCACTATCCTGTCGGCTCCTGGCTGCGCCCAGCGTGCAGTTATCTGAAGCGTCTGTCTAGCCTTCAGCCTGGATGGGATGATCCAGTGTCTCATGAAGTCGTCGCTTGTTGTGCGGAAGTCATTCACCGTCTGCAGACCGATGACCCTGCGCAAGGTGTGTGGTCAGTTCCTGAAGGCGCACAGTGGTCGTTGTGGTGTGATGTTTCGGACATTGCACATGGTGCTGTTATTCAGGCCGATGGTATGATCGTCGAGGATGGCTGCTGGCTGCGGCAGAAGGACGACCGGCGACACATTAACATCGCTGAGCTTGACGCCGTGATCAAGGGATTGAACCTTGCCGTGCAGTGGCAAGTGAAGGAGCTCACGCTATTCACCGATTCCAAGACTGTGGCTGCTTGGTTGCAATCGGTGCTTGGCAATGTGTCTCGTGTTCGCGTCAGTGGCCTGCAGCAGGTACTTGTGCAGTGCCGTCTCCAGATTATCACTGATCTCGTCGCTGTCACGGGCTTGACGGTCAAGGTCCAGTGGATCAGCAGTCAGCAGAACAAGGCGGATCAATTGACCCGTGTTCCCAGCAGCTGGATCCGATGTGGCAAGACGCTCCTTGCTCGGACTGCACCGTCCGTCACCGCTGCGGTGGTGACCGTTGGTCCATTCTCATTGGACAGAGTATCTGCTGCTCAGAATGCAGATCCTCGGATTGTTTCGACTCGCCAGCAAGTCATCGATGGTGACCCAGTTACTGATCCTGCGTTTGTCAAGGTCAAGTCACAGCTCGTAGTCCATGATGGTATGCTGTGTCGAAGTGTGAAGTTGCCGCCCAATGATGCAGTAGTCATTCCTGTTATTCCTAGTTCACTCGAGTCCGATGTCGTTCGTGCTGCTCATGTGAACTGTGGTCATGCGTCTTGGGAAGGTACATGGCGCTTCCTCCGCTCGAAGTGCTATTTCCCGAACATGGCTGCCCAATGTCAGCAGTTTGTGCGCCACTGTTCGCCGTGTGCTGCTGGTGGTGAGAAAGTGGTGGATGTTGAACTGCTGAAGCGTGATGTTGGTGCTGAGGTGTTTGCTGATGTGCCTGCTGCGGATGCTGTTGCTGATGTGCCTGCTGCAGATGCTGTTGCTGATGTGCCTGCTGCAGATGCTGTTATTGATGTGCCTGCTGCAGATGCTGTTATTGATGTGCCTGCTGCAGATGCTGTTATTGATGTGCCTGCTGCAGATGCTGTTATTGATGTGCCTGCTGCAGATGCTGTTATTGATGTGCCTGCTCCGGGTGCTGTCCCTGATGCTGGGTCTGGGTTTGATCCCCGTGATCCTAATTATGTGCCGCTTCGAGCCCCTGCCGATAATCCTGCTCCGTATCAGTTTCGCCCATATGGCCTCCGTCAGCATGGTTCGCTTGCACCCCCTCAGCGCTTCCGTTAGTTTTGCTTTGTGGCGCTATTTAGTATTTGTGGTGGTATTTTCTTTGGCATACCACCAGGGGGAGAGGTGAAGTAGAGTAACCCTCTTGCGCATGTTGTACGTAATATAATGATTGATACGTGCTTTCGATATTGATTTCGCTGGTGCACACGTTGGTGCAGTGCTGGTGCACGCGCTGATGCACGCGCTGGTGCAGCCAGTTGTTTTCCGTTGTACGTGATGCAGCTTGTTGAGGAGAAGGGTTTTCAATATCTTGGGTTCAGTTTTTCTTGCTTCTGGCCTGGTCGAGGTCGTGCTTTTTTCTTCTGTAAACTTCTTGTGCATTTTGGAATTGAAATTAATAATTATAGTCCAACTTATATCCTTGCGCTGGTCTGGTGGTGGATAATTCCACAACAATCTTGTGAACAAACTTGAAATCCCACATAAATCTCTTCTTAAAATATTGTTTAACAAGCAGCGTTTATTTCCTAGTCTTGAGCTCTATTGTATCAGCAATACTCAGCCACTGCAAGATAATCGCAAACAGCAGCTTTGCGTTTTGATCCACAGAATTCATCTCTCCGTATTCAATTGGTTTTCTCTGTCCCGGTCCACTCGTAATAGTCTCTCACTTCCCCGTGCTAATTCAGCCGCATTTACCAACTCTCCTCTGTTTTTGTCCTACAGCCTTTGGCTGCAACTTCCCCAGCATGTTAAGACATCAAAATGTTTTTTCAGGTTTAAAAATGCACTCCGATCGCATAATGTAGTAGAATTTCCCACCTTGCTCCCCCTTATGTTCTGGCTGCCCGTTTTGGATCCATCAGTTGCCTGATGATCGTAGAGATACGTGAAATTTGGAGTTGTGACAAAGCTTCCAAACTCTCTCTTGTGTGTAATGTAGTACGATAGGATCTCATTGCTGGATTCTTGTACAGTTGAACATCGATTATCCGACCACCTCTGGGCAGACAACTGTCAGGCGGTGTTCAGATAAGGCAAATGTTCCGGATAAGAAAAAAAACTGTCACTCACACACTTTCAGTGGTTATTACTAGCCGCACGACCTTTTTACTTTTTACTTTTCAAAATTTTCGTATTTTTTTGAATGGCTCACTACATGCACAGTGCGTACTCTACGGCACGTGCGCCCAAAAAACTGTTACGGATAATCGAATGGTCGGATAGTCGATGTGCGGATAATCGATGTTCAACTGTATATCATTCTTTCTTCTCTTTTTCTATATTCCTTTCTTTTCTTTTCTTGCCTTGGTTGGCTATCACATCTCTCTCGCACTTTGCGTGCCAATTGGTCATGAACCACGAGTTGAGTGAAATAAATAAATAAATAACATCCCTTTTGGTTTTTTTGCCTAGGTCATCAAGGTGGTAGACGGTGTCGTATTACCCTCGAATGCAAAGAGAAAGTTTATTTCTTTCGCTCAGGGTCCTACCGTATGCTTTTTTGCCTAGCTCATCATGCATGCTATTCGAACAGATGGAACGTTTTGCAGTACAATGATGTAGCCGATCAATTCGTCGTGGTATGGTTGGGAATTGTAGCCTTCAGGGTGGACGTAAAACACTATTTACATACACAAGCTCGGGGAGTAAAAGTCTCTCTGTCCCATACAATGCCACATACCAACTAAATACAAAAACATGCACTTCACACGAGCTGACTTGCACGCGTGGCCCTTTTCACGAACCCAGAAAAAAGGATTCGTCTATTATAACGCATGTGTGAAGTCACTAGATTACACCCGCACCAGGGATGAAAGGCGATCGAGCTGTCGCGGAAGAAGCCTAGAAGGGCAAACGGAAAAGATACCTGGTGCTATCCCGTGCCTGTCCCGTACTGTACCATCAACTGGGGCGTCACAGGGCGGCTGTGAGTGGTATGACGGGGTTGGGGGTGTCCCCTGAGAAAAAATAAGGATTTTTCGGCTAACAGGGCACGTTTTAGTATTCTACAGCCGCAAAGGAGGGTTCCCCTAGCACTTATTCGACAACCCCACTGCAGCTCCAAAACATACTTCTCATGTACTTCCTCCGCGTCATCGAAATTGTCGCAGTTTGACTAGTGACTTGTCACTTGTTACTGACAACTCCATAAGCTAAGCCATTCAAAACTTATTACACAGTATGATAGTCTGAAGACTAGAGTAACGTTCCAGGACATTTGGACTGAGAGTTTTCATGCAGAGATGAAGTCCTCGTCGTCGCTGATGCCAATGGACGCAAAAACATCGTTCCGAAATATTTCAAGGAAGGTTGAAAGTTGGTCGCGCCTCATCTCAAACGCTTTGACTTTCTCCACAGGACAAGAGCTGCTATGCTTGTCGTCTACTAGCTCTGGATGATTTCTACTTCACCACCAAAGAAGTATGAATACACGATCGTTGCGAGGTCGGTTGATTACCGTCGGCGGAATCACCTTGATCTTGAAATGAACTTTTTTTAGCCGTGGCATGCCCATATATTTTAACTGTGTGGTCACAGCTCGTGCAGGTAAGTGTACTATCACGTCAGCGCGACCTCTTTTTCAGCATCACTGGTACGGCACCTGGGCGTGCATCACTAGCACTACGTGTAGAGTCTACACGGCTCTTGCAGGTACAATCATGTACTGAGTGTCTCAGCCAGAGGGACAAATTTTATCGCTGTTGCATGCATTTAGTTTGCTGACCCCTCGATGTTTCTCCAAGCGCTGCCACTTGTTCCACGAAGTCATTCTCACCCCAGCTAAGGTAAAACAGTGATGAGGCTTGAGTGGATGGCCATAAGCACGAGAAATGTGCAGGCTGCAACGCCTGACTGATCTCAGCGAGTCGAAATTACCATCGCAGCGACATCAGCGAAGAAATTGCGTCTAGTTCAAATATTTCAGCTTCCAATTTCAGAAAAAAGAACTTTGCCGTCACCCTATACTGATGACTATCGCCTACGTCCGATTCCTGTATCACGAGTGCTGGTGAGTAAACACCCCGTTTTATGTCAAAAGTCAAACTGCGACAATTTCGATGACGCGGAGGAAGTATTTTTAGTATTTTCTGTACATTGTAGGTAGCCAAGCAAGGCAAAAGGAACCCATTGCCCTCGAAAAAATCGCAAAATCCGAAGTACAAGCGTGCTGCCCGTTCTAGCGCCAGCCGCTGTGCGAAAACGTATGTTATGTTCTGCAAAGGTCCGCAGCGTCGCATGCACTATGTACACGGCCGGCCTGGACAGTCGCAAAGTAATATTTTGGTTGTTTTTAGAGAGAGAAGAAGATCCTTTTTTATTCGGTGGGATTGAAAGATCTGCCAGTGGACCGGAGAGCTACAACACTGGAAGCAGAAGAAAGGGCTTGCGGAATCTTCTCTGTCTTCGTTGCAACAGGACTTTTGTTTGCGAGAGACTTTCGTCCTGTCGTCGCGGACGCAATTCTTGCTGCTGCTACCAAAAAACTCGGAGAACGAAACGATCGTAAATCGTTAGGTGAAGCGGGTCGTGTCGGTGAACAGCTGCAGAATATTTTGCCGCCGTGGAGCAGCAGTCCAAACACTTTTCTAGTTCGGAGAATGAAGCATTTCCCTTTTCCATTTACAAGCGCGGCTTTCGCGGGTGTAATGCATTTTCGCATCAGCTTGCAGTAGATCGCCAGGAGCCAGAGGTACTAGGTAGGTGTCGTTGTGGAAAGAATATAATTATGTTGTAGCTGACAAGTGACATACATGTAGAGTCTCTTGACCGTGCTGATCGCCATTTTAACACGGTAGATCTTGGAAATTTTTAGTTCTGGACCCAGTGATCGCCGCCAGCTCAGCTCTGTTTCTATCAAGTTTTCAGGGAATGCGTCCGTGAGGAATCGTCTGGTTGGTCCTACCCGTGACTCCAACCGTCTATCGTAATGGATAACCGCCTGGAGTCTTGGGCAATAACTAACTGCTAGTGCTAGGCATCAAGTCTGTATGCTCCTCCTTGCAATGAAAGTAATTTGTTGCGATGTTTTGTACAAGTCCGAAGATCCTTGAATTTTTTATTGCTTTTTTCGATGAATTGGGTGGACTATCATGAACGAAAAGTGGTACGACCATGGTCGTAGTGGTCGTGCCGTGTGTGACGCCCTTGATCAAAGACAGCTGGCCACAATATTCAAATAGGGCTTTCAAAAGCAAGATCATAACGTGAAGCAACTTGGAAGAATGAGTATGTAAGCGAACTGTATCGGGGTAATGCACACCGGACGATAATGCGAGTTAGAATCCTTGGTTATGTCTTGAAAAAACAAAAATACATAACATCTCTATACACAACATCTATACATAACATCTCTATGTTGTTTTGCCTAGGTCAGCAAGGTGGTAGACGGTGTCGTATTACCCTCGAATGCAAAGAGAAAGTTTATATAACCCAATAAATTCTGCAATCACTTTTGCCTAACTCATATTCAAACTGATTGTATCGTTTGTGCAAAACAATGATGTAACCAATCAATGGAAAAAAACATTTCCATCAGTTCCAATAACATGCATGATGAGCTAGGCAAAAAAGCATAGTGTATGGCCCTGAGCTTCCAATCTCTCGTTAATAATTCTTTTTTCAAACGGGTCCAAGTAACCCGCCTCCCCCCCCCCCCCCCCCACAGCCCCCCCCCCCTCAGTTTCGCTGACCTGCCTGAACCGGCACTGGAGCTGATACTGCTCAAAGCCCATAACCAACTTAATTGAAGACCAACCCATCTCAGATGCTAAGTACAGTAAAACCTGTAACTAAAGACCACCGTGACTAGCGACCAGCCTGGTACTAAAGACCACTTCGCCAGGCACGGAAGGTCTCACATTCATACATGGTTGGGTGGTGCAAACCTGTAACTAAGGACCACCTGCCACTAAAGACCACTTTCTCTGGCCCCAAGGGGTGGTTGTTAGTCACAGGTTTCACTGTAGAAGGCATCAATTCCCTATGAATTCTTCATCCATAAGGATGCGGAACTCTCTATGCCAGTGCCGGTGTTGCCTTTACTAACTAAGGGAGCATCTCATAAGTTCGCATTTTATTTGCAAACGTAACGCATTTCGAATAGACTTTACCCCCCTACCTCCCCCCCTCTATTTGAAAGTCTTATGGCACATTTTCTGTGTAGATCTACTGTACCTGTGTTCATGCCTCATGCTATGGTATGTACATGTGTACAGCATTGGGTATGTACATGGATATGAATGTTTTGCTAGTGAAGTACTGTAGTGCATCCAGTAGTTACATTCATTACTGAAAAACATCTTCAGATATCTTCAGATGTGACGTTAGACGTCCGTGATGATTTCTTGGCTTTCACTTGGCGTCTACTTTTCACCTATCTTTGTCACTATCTCAGCACCATTTGTGAAGTGTAAGCTAGCGCAACCTATTCCTGTGTACCTCTCTCCTTCTCAGTGTGAATGATTTAGCACTTGTGATAGTTGTGTCTGGTAGAGTTCAGAACACCTCCATTCTGCACTATTCCCTTTTTGTGTTGATATGTCACATATGTGAGTTAGTTGAGTGTTTACACCTCAGTGCGCCAATATCTTTTCTATAAAATAGCATTATTTAGCTAAACCCCTTCATTCAACAACTGCTTCTCCTCTGATGAGTTCCCCGTTATTATCTCTATGGAACGAAACAAGACTCGTCAGGAGTACTACTACTTGCTTTCGTGGAGTGTGGCTGATGAACTGTTCGTGCTGTGATCTGCAAGCGTTGTGTGGTCTCGTCCGGTCAAATGAACAACCTATTACTATTCATTACTTTCTACTTCACTCTCCCTTTTTTATTGCGTACTCTGCGTGGCTGGCACTTCCCCAAAAAGCTAAGGACCTTTCTTCCCTCCGCCTTTTTAAGAGCCTTGTCGCGCCTTGATTTTGATTTTGCGTTTCTGATTTGATTGCAATCACTGCTTATCCATGCCGGTTCCTTTTTCTTCTCCTCCCCTTCTCCCTGCCTTGCCGTGGTTGGCTAACACCCTCTCTCTTTGGATTGGCCGGTGTTCTCACTGTGCTATGAGATGCTGTAATAAATAAATAAATAATAAATTACTGAGTACAAGAACAATCAATGACGTGTAGTCATCAATGGTCATGTACACACACATAAACGTACATGTAGTTCCTCCAATTCCCCTCCATAACAGCTGTGCATGTACAGTGTACAATGTCAATGTACTGCTGTATAAAAAGCTGGCCAGGTACACCGTTTGATCAGGCTGGTGTGACATTTGACACCTCTGAGTAGCCTGCATGCATGCATACAGTGCAATGGTTAGCTGATCTGCAAACACAGGTAGATCCACACCTAAACCATGTAAACACAGTTATCTGAAGCGATCTAGCACATGCACAGCACAGTGTTGTACACTTCCAGAAAATGTGCGAACTGTCATTTTTCTATTCGAAAAGGGCGCTCCCACCCCCCCCCCCCCCACCCCCGTTTGAAATGCCTTACATTTAGAAAAAAAATGCGAACTTATGAGATATGTGTGTGTGTGTGTGTGTGTGTGTTTGTGTATGTATAATGTGTGTGTGTGTGTGTGCCAGCTAGTCCGGTTGGTGGGTACACTTATGCCTGATTGTGTTGGGTCTGTTGCCAACAGGCTCGGCTGCTTGAAGGTGTATTGTTGTATCTGCCACCTTTGTTGATTTCAGGTTACTTTCTATTTGAAGTATACATACCTGTTAACCATGGACTGCTTCTGGCTAGATTAACTCTTGTGTAATCAATGATACTAGTGACGCTTAGATCAGATCCACTCTGATTTAGCCACCCACACTAGTAGCAAGTATTACCTTCACTGGGGGCAGGGGTAACTGCAGTTGGATCCCAGGACGGATACCCTGATGCCGTCAATCCTTTTTCTGCACCTTGTCCTCACCCACTTACTGAGGTGTGGTGAGCCCATAAGTGGGATCATTTTCAAGTCCACCCAGAGTTTTGGGGATTTCAGGGGGTGTCGGCCGTTGGGCGGTTCAATAGCCAGTTGAGTCATCTTTCCAAGATTCCTTTGGAGTCTCTCTCCCCTCTCCCGGGGAGACCCACGTGACCAGTTTTGGCAGTGAGCAACAAGTACAAGTACAAGTACAAGACAGTGTGTATGTATGTGTGTGTGTGTGTGTGTGTGTGTGTGTGTGTGTGCACGCGCTTGTGTGCATGTGTGCGCATGCACATGCGCGCACATGCGTGTATGTGTGCATGTGTATGAATCTGCATGTGTATGCATGTATGTGTATGTGTTTGTGTGTGTTTGTGTGTGCATGGTTTGTATTCATTAACGATGCTACTTCCAGATTGATAGCACACCACTCCACTTTGCAGCATCCGGAGGTCATGTGTCCGTAATAGAATGTCTGTTGAATGCTGGACATCCATTGGAAGCGAAACAGTTGGTGAGTCAGGATATCCCTGGTGCATGCTTGTTTGTGTAGGAGCAGAAAAGAAGGATTACCGTACTGTCGCGATTAGAGCCCTCTCTTGAATAGTGCTCTATGTTGAAGAGTGCCCCAGTCTCTATGAGCATGTGAACAAAATATATAGCCCTCCCTTGGATTGTGCCTCCCCCCTCCCCCGGCTTGTTACCAAGCGCATGTGCACGTTTTGTGTTCCAGGCCATGTGATAAGGGTCGTACTGACGTAATGTCCTGACACTTCCCAGACTTGCCATTTTGCCTCACATGTCGCTGAAAGGCAACATTTTTTAAATTCTCGACCGAACGATATGAACGAACAAAATGTTCCTGGAAACTGCACACAAACCTTGCACCTAACCACATCACCCCTGCGCGATCATCTTTGCATCTCTCATACTCCCTGTCGAAAGGTCCTTGTCGCGCTCAGCAGTTCACTTGTCACAAATGGCGGCACGCACAGCGCGGAGCTTCGTGCCATGAGGAGGGCCATCGTGGCCACCTTTTGTCTTCCAAATCCTTAAGGACTAGAACTGATCTCAGAAAATGCGAAATCGGCATTCTTGCACATACTTCTCCCACGATAAGTTGAATAACTCCACTAATAACTTGTAGGTCGATTTTCACAATCTCGGACTTTCTGTTAGGCTCTATCCATAAGTAATACATTTCCTGTAGACATGACAAGCATCAACGTAAATGTACAGTGAGCGAAGCAAGCGTACGCATCATGTCAATTGCTACGAAATACACATCGCAATGCAATTCCCTCAAATTTTATCGTAGAGCACTGGGATTTTGCAAAGACCTCTGGATGCCGGTAGCATGATTTGGTCATAGCACCTGGCTGGCTAGGGACGCGCAAAATTGGGCAAATCCCCAGCTGAAGTGCATTAATTTTTACAAAGCTCATAATACAGCTTGAGATATAGCCTGACTCCAGGATCTTGGATCGCGTTCGTTCGGGTTTCTTCAAGACGACAGCTGAGAGTTTTCTGTTGCCGATAGATCTCAGTAGTATGTATAAAGCCGGTTCTGTGAGAGGTACATGGTTCAGCCCGAAAAGTGGGGTACTATTGATAGTACCCCATTTTTGGGGTAAAAACTGGGCGCCCGTTTTTTTACGTAAAAATGATTTTTCGGGTGAAGGGTGGATTGTACCCCACCTTGCCCCGGATGGGAGTGGGTATAAGAAGTAGATACATTGTTGGATAATGTTTCATTATGGAGATGATGATGTGGGGTGAAGATGGATTTTGAATTTGAGATCTTACGTGCCTATGTACGTGAAAAGAACCTTTGTGAAGAAGAAGAACAACAAGAAGGAGAAAAAAAAGGAGTGCAAGAAGGGGAGGAAAGACAGTGTCATCATCTCGATACTGTTGTTCATGAAGGATAATACGTATGTTCTTCTTGTGGACTTGTCATAGATGTGGTTTACTTACCTGAAGTTGATGTGCACTCAGGTAGAATAAGGACACTTTTCTGGTGCCGCTGTACTTCAAGATCAGCGCTGCAACTCGCCATGGTGATAATGTGGCTGTCATCATGTTACCAAGGAAAACATGGCGTTTGGCCGGGTTCGCCGCACTCGAGCGCTCAGCTTTTTTTCACAATCTTGTTTTGAAAAATACTTCTAGTCTTTTGCAGCACTTTTGGAGGAGAGTCACATCGCGATCTGTACGAGTATCTTTATCATGGCCATTGTCTTGTGTCGTTTTGAGCTCGAATAGCTTTCTCTGATGAAGGATTCAAATATCATGACGTTCTCTTTTATCGTGGGCATGAAGCTCCCCACTCGCAGCGGGGATGACATCGGACGGAATAAATGTGTCGAGTGCCGAGCAGGAGTTCTGCTGACAAAAGTGATTAGCTCCTCGCGACCTGGGGCATGTGAGGACTACAGTTCTAGTTGGGCAATACCCCACGAACACATCTAGCTCGAAGCGCAGAGTCGATTGAGAAAAATGACCAAGATCATAAAGAAGGCTTGTTTGCTCCCACAAAATGTTTTAGTAGCCGAGTCCACGCACTGAAAACTGCACTTGCATTGTTCCTGTCCTATCATACAGTACATCAGTGCAGTACAGAGTGCACTTGCAAATCACGACGACACGAGCACAGTCGCTTGTACAGACTCAGTTGTGACCAGCGATCGCGCGTGGGAGTCAAGTACCCTACTCAAGTGCGCATGCTCGGCTCGCTGCATGCACTGTCTGTAGATCTACAGCAGATTGCTGGTGTGATGCACTACATGTACAGCGCAGTCATTTATGTGTAAGAGACAATGTCGGCTATTTTGACACCTTCATCCATAAACGCGGAGTGCGGGGAATGTCTTTGGCGAATAAGAGCTGTTGCATTGGCTAGCTGTACATCCCAGCAAGCGGGAATGTGCTGGATATCGATACTAAACACCCGTTCATCGCGGTGGTGAGTCTGAACAGACCCCGAGGTACGACAGCTTCGTATATTAATGTGTACAGTGCGTATGGTGAAACAAGTCGATACTGGTTTCCAGCGAAATGTTGTTATCTATGTACAATATCCACCAATATCCTTTATCTAGGGCCCAAAGGCTATCCAGTTCACCAGGATTTGTGGCCTTAGTATTTTTCGTTTTCTCCGCGTTTTGGGTTGAAATCTGAACATAAAAAAGTGGCACTGATGACGTCATTCAGCTCATAATTTAAATTTGATATTGGAAATCGATGACAACTAACCAAATGTATCAACACAGAAAATTTGGTTGAAAAATATGAATGTATGCCAAAGTTATTACCAATACAAGTTTTGTACACACATGATCACCTTATTATACCTGAGCATCAGAGATGTAGTTCGATGAAGAAGCTTTACGCTGCACATGAGAGGTTATGTGGTGTGGATCGTCATCTTTTGCATTTTCTTTCGAAAACTGAACTCTTATCCGATCAGCTTCGTGTACACTCTCTTCGAGAGCAGATACGTGCGATGAAGAAGTCCTGTTTGTACAAGAGTATAAACTATGCTATAGCATTATCCTGTATAGTATACGAAACGAATGTTGATGCATTACGTAAACTGCTTTCCTAATTACCTCATAGCAATGTATCCTGGTTGAGGTTCAGTCGAATCATGAAACCTCTTCCTCAGCATTTTCCACTCCTATATGTACTGCATCTCATGGAGTCGACTAGGATGGTGTATTCATTGCAATTGTCCACGTTGCGTTCGAATTTGCTGCTTTTATCTCCATCTGATATATCTCTTATGACATCATTGATTGATGCTTATTGCTGGGAAACCTATTCACTTGATCACGTGATCCAGAACATGCACACGTTTGACTGTGATCTTCTTTCCATACTGTATCAATTCACTAAGGTGGCGGTAGCATGTAAGGAATCTTTATAATGAGATATGATTTTGGCCGGCACAATGCTGATTTGTGAAATGTTTTTGGCGGGCTTGATGTTGATTGGTCAAATGTTTTTGGCGGGCTTGATGCTGATTGGTTGACACATATCTTATCATTTCAATCCACCTACCTCTCTGACTTGTATATATACGAATGATTGTCCTGCAGCTGAGTCATTCGTTCTTTGGATACAGTGCTGACTAGTTGTCCTGACTTCACTTCCTAGAAAATGGCTTCCCTATACGAGCGACGGATGAAGAAGAATTCCGCTCTTCCTGCTGACCCTCCTCGAGTTGTGCTCTCTTCGAAGCCAGTACCGGCTAAGCGTCGCTATGAATCACCTGCTCCTACCAAGCTCCACAAAGTAATTGTGGTGGATGGGTTTCAGGAGGATATGCAGCTGTCCTACAAGTTATCGGGTAAATCCTTCTACAAACCTGGATATAAGATGTACTTCCCTTCGGGAGCTCTGCCAGAGAAAGATGAACCAGGGTGATCTCATGTGCACACCATCAAGGAATGGGTCAATCATGACAAGATCAATCATGTCAAGGTTCCATCATCTGTTTTTGGTGGGCTTGATGGTGATTGGTTGACAACTTTGCATTTTCAACCCACCCCATTCTGACTTGTATAAATACGCATGCTTGACATGCAGTCGAGTCATTCCTTCATCCAATACAGTACTGATCAGTTGCCTCGTGACTTCGCATTCTACGAAATGGATTCCCTTTACGAGCGATGGTTTCACGTTGCAGAGAGTCTTAACGGATCGGCTGATCACAAGACTCACGAATGTCAGGTGTGTCATCTGCTAGTACGAGTTGCTGACCATGTTCTTGCGACATACGCAAAGGATGAAGGTGAATGCTCGGAGACTCGTCATGCCTTTGACATCGACCATTTGTTCGTTCGTGATTCGACATTGTTTCACAAGTGGACATCTGCTTAACATGTTGGTATGAAGAGACCTGACATTCTCAAGTATGCTGTGAGTTTTACTGTTGGCGATGGTGATCGTGAACAAGCTGAACGACTTGAAAGTTGCATATGCGGCATCATGGAAGGTTTATGGAATCATGCATCAAACGACATCGTTGCCCTGGAGATGACCTTGTCATATTCAGTAACTCTGTTGGACATGCTGGCACGGAAAGGCGATCGTGCGAATGTGTTGTTAGCACGAGATTTCCTCATGAAACACATTAATGATAAATCGAGGAGGAGGATGAACGGTCGACTCATCAACACGATGACTGTGGCCCTTGTTTGTTGTGCATTGCCTGTTGTTCACCTGTTCTTATGAGCATCATAAAGTTTTTTTGAGAAAACTGAAATATGAGAAAGCCGATGAGAGCAAAGTGGAAGATGTGGAAAACAGATCAACACGCTACACAGATCAAGCCATAGCAGCTGATGAGCTGCACGTTAAAACAGGCGGATCCGTGCCCATGAATGCTAACCTCGACATGAACGAGCATTCCATCTGTAATTTGGCATACGATGATAGCTCTTTGACATGTGCTGCCGCTGCCGGTTGGGTCAAGAATGAAATCCGTCAATCATCATCGAGATTGCAACACGATATCGACGCTGTGCGCAAGATGAAAGGTCCTCGTGACGATCGGGGATTGGGATGGCTTAGCGGAGGTGGCATGCTATTGAACTCTATAGGGAGAAATGGTGACTTCTATTTCGATGCAACCACGCTCATCATGTACAATAAATTCAGCTCGAAATGGATGGCTTTCGGTCAGCTTCATGGATCAAGAGGTGAAGACGGTCCACGTGAAGAACGTGGATCGATCGGTCCCGAAGGTGAGACTGGACCTAGAGGAGCTAATGGGCAAGGTGGTGAACGCGGTCAAAAAGGGGATCAAGGAATACCTGGTCCAGAAGGTCTTAGAGGTGAAGTTGGAGAACGTGGATTAGTCGGTCCTGTAGGTGAGATTGGACCTAGAGGAGAAGATAGACAAGCCGGCTCACAAGGTGAACATGGTGTGCAAGGTGATCAAGGAGCCGTATGTCCCGTGGGTTCCCAAGGAACCATCAGTGCAACCGGTCCTCCAGGAAACAGAGGTCCTGTGGGCCCCCAAGGAATCATCGGCCCCATAGGTCCTCCAGGAGCCAGAGGCCCCATGGGTCCGCAATCAAATCAGAACCTATCCGATCCGTTTCATCTACTACCTCACATTCTCAGAAACGCCTACGTCTACATATACTCTCATCCTAGCAGATTTGAATCCGTCAACACAGTGAGCAGAAAAAGATACAGAGGGAAAATCTCGTTGACTTGAAGGACAAGAGAATCAACGTGAACAGCATGGCCGAGTCCGATGCCGAAGGGAAATCGCCTGGTGCTGGTGGAAGCGCTGAGGCTTTTGGATGGATGAAGCTGGAGACGAGTTACCTAAAGCTTGGCAAGGATTACGGGTATTCTGGCGAGGCACTGGTCGCTTTCGTGGAGCGCAAGCTCACCGAAGCAACCGTGCCGAAATACACCGACAAACAAGACATCCGGCGTTATTTGATAACATTTGAGGCTGTTGTTCAGCAAAATGGCTACAAAAAATCGACATGGTTGTTGGCCCTCCGTTCTACTGCGATGTGGACAAGGCTTGAAAGGGTGGTCCGAGCTCTTGTCACTGCATCAGCAGACGGATGACACGTTTTTCCGGTATGTAACCCATGTAGTGCAACTGGTGCAAGAGTGGGCATCGCTATCTGGAGGGCCGCAGGGCCAGAAGCAGAGCAGTGGGAACAGTGAGATGTTCATGGCAATCGTCCGCCAATTTGTGCTCCAGGGATGCATCGCTTGACCTCCGTGCGTACTTGCTGGAAAACAAGATCGGCGAGAAAGCGTTTGAAGAGATCACAGAACTGGGTACAGGGTATCAGGAAGTGCATGGTGTACGTTCTGGGTCCGACCAGAAAACCATGGCGTTGGAGTCCGAGGGTGCATCAGCACAGCGCTTCAAGCTGTCCACTGCCGATGACGAGAACAAGCTCCACAGCATGCTTGTTGCTCAGCGCCGCGAGTATGCGCAAACCAATGGCCTTTGCTATCGTTGCCTGCGGACAGGGCACAGCCGGAGAATGTGTTATAGTAGTGTTTCTTGCAGCAAGTGTGGCAACAAACACCATACCCTGCTTCATGATAACAGTAGCAATGGTAGCAGTGATTTCAGCTATAGCAGCAGCAGCAACAGCCACAGCACCTCAGCAGCTACAGGCAATGCCCTTGGCGTCGCCTAGTGTTTGACAGCCGACACAATCTCCCTCTCACGTAGCGATGCAGTGTCAACTGCCACTCTGGAAGACATGGACGAGGCGCACCCCATTGAAGTGCATAGCAGCGACATTTGATCCGCTCGACTTGGTGTCACCGGCAGTATTGACAGGCAAGATCCTCCTGCAAGAGGCCTGGATGGAACAAGGCAAGTGGGATGATCCGCTTCCTTCTCCGCTCGGCCAGCGTATAGCGACAGGCAACGGTTGGACTTGTAAAACCTACACTAGGTTTTGGTGGGGAGGATGTCGCTGACCTGCACATTGATATTTGTTTGATATTTATTTATTTGTACCTTTACAGCACTGCACAGTTTGCACGAGGACTCGGAGATTTATGCAGTGCATGTCTACAGCTTATTTGAATGCGTGCCTACTGCGCAGTACTAGTCCCTTGTATAGTACGCAAGTTGTAGTGCGGGCTAGCATACAGGTGTGAACGCTACGCACTTTTCATGCAAGCTACCTTCTGGATTCTGCACTTGCTTTCATGCACGTGTCGCTGGCATACACGATACGGGCCGGGTTTGTGTATTGGTTTTGAACCATGTGGTTCTTCTTTTCAGTTTTAGTTGTTCTTTGGTTGCTCCACGAGTTGTTGCTTTGGTTGGAGACAAAGATGGCTTTCCGTTTCAGTAATATAATGTAATGTAACTATAACGGATAGTATTCTGTTGAGTGTTGGGATGCGTTGGGACCCCGACACGAATAGTGGGCACTATTCTCAAGCCATACACGATCGTGGGATCTCACACTTTCCCATTCGCTTTGGATCGGACAAAAGACAGACGACTTGTTCTGCTCTACACCGACCTAATTGGACCTGCTGTGAAGTACGAAGACAACACTGATTCGAGGGTGTTGAAGACCTTTCTCATTCAACCCCTCAATGGTGTGAATAACTATGTGTTTGGAAAAGAAGACAAGCGAATGCTGCTTCCACACGAAAACGTGAGTAGAATTTCGTTTTGGTTGAAATTCAACACCGGTGAATACATCACTTCCGGATACCCCGTCTACCTTGATCTTCGAATCACGAACACGACTTAGATGGATCTTCCAGATGTTCGTGTCCGTCACGTGCGAGACATGGTGGAGGATATAGCGAAACGAAAAGAATTGGAGAGCGAAAAAGTACGTTGCCTGGAGAAGTACATGATTTACAACACCGCAATCTTGTCCTTTCTCATATTCAGTCAAACAATTCTCAACATTCTTCAAGGGAGTGGTGTCGTATCTGGAGAAAATCGCATTCGAATTATCGCCATCAGTAGTACGATCATTGGCGTGATCATGGCATGCATAGGCAAACACGTTCTCGACACCAAACGTCAGCTTATCACGTGTATTGAACAACTGCAGCAGATGGAGAGAGCTGAAGACGCGTACATGTTGGAATTGGGCATCACTCTGGAAGATGGGAAGCTCACTAACTAAGGAGCATCAACGATTGATAGCGATAATGAACGACTTTCGCAAGACACTGGATATTGGATCGTTAAAAAAATCGCCCCTATTATAATGTGACTCGCAAGAATGGCACAGGAGATATACTCACCACAAGCTCCGGAATCCTTCACCGGACTCCTGACCAACACGAAGATCGTTCAGAAGAATATCCTCGACAGGACGGAGAAGAAACTCTCGTTGCTTGAGGGTAGACGCGGAGTACGACTCTTTTCCACAGCAGATCGATCACCACCATCCCTGAACAATGAGCTTGACATCTCGTCACCGAATTGTATTGCTCTGGGGGAGAGCTATTTCATCGTGAAAATGCGCTATACTGTCAAAAACAATCTTGATAATCAACCTGGAGACTACACTTGGACATAGTACCAAGGCCGTTCAACTCCGTGCCGTTGCAGCAAGAGTAACGCGGATTCGTGTGCGAATTGGTATGATCGACATCAGCATGTTTGCTGGCTCTGCTGTAGTACTGATGTGCACAGTCATGGTAACAGTGCATTGCGTAATGCTCTTGGCCATATGCTGCTGTTGAGCTGGTTTTACAGATGAAGAATCTGAGAGGGACAATGGCTAGTTGTCTATTCTTTCCGTGTGCTTAGTCTGGCTTCTTGCATGCCTACATTGGCGCAGTGAACAGGCACGGATTTGTCGCCATGTCCGCTCCCAAAGGCAGAGCGCCGAAGGAATTTGTACCTGACTTTTCCAGCAACATCGGAGCCGATTTCGAATTGTGGCTCGAGGACGTTGATGATTACCTGAAAATTTGTGGAGTTACGACGGCAGCTGATAAAAAGAGGCTGTTTCTGAACCTTGCAGGCCTCGCTGCCAGGCGTATTGTTAAAGGAATCGTAGTTCCTACTCCACCAGCTCAGGCCGATGGCAGTGCCGGATGTGAGTACAAAGCTCTGACGGATGCTGTGATTGCTCATTTTCGTCCTGCCACAAACACAACGTCGGAGCGCCACCGGTTCCGTCAGCTTCGCCAGAATGAGGGTGAGTCTGTCACATCGTTTGTGGGACGCCTGCGCGAAGCAGCTGATCGCTGTGAATTTGCGTCTACTGCCGTGGACACCATTGATCAGGGACAAATCCGTGAACAGTTGATCGAGGGCCTGCGATCCCAGGAGCTACGTAAAGAACTTCTCAAAGAGTCAAAGTTGACACTAGCCAATGCTGTGAGCAAAGCTGTGACACTCGAGTCCTCTATCACGGACAGCAAGCTTTATGGTGACGCTGCAGCTACTCCATTGTCGAATTCATTCTCTCACATTCACCGTGTTTCACACTCCCAGCCTGCCTCTGCGCACAAGAAGTTTGGGAAGTGCAAGTACTGTGGCCGCTCGCATCCAAGAGGCAAGCAGCATTGCCCTGCAGCGGATGCTACTTGTGGCAACTGCTCGAAAGTCGGCCATTTTACAACAGTATGCCTGTCGCGCAAGTCTGATAATGCGCGCATGACATCCGAACAGGTGGAGGAGGATGACGCCAACTATTTCTGTGATTACGCATTCTCAGTGGATACTTCTCAGCACCAGCAATTGTTTCGTAAGACGCTGATCGTCAACGGCCGTCCCTGTGAAGGACTACTGGATACCAGTGCTACCCGATCAGTGCTAACCGATGATGTTGTCCAGCCAACGCGAAAGAGTGATCGAATCTTGAAAGCGGACAATGGCGGCGTCATCTCGACACTCGGTATGGCTGATGTGACGGTCTCTGTTGGATCACGCAGCATCGTATGTAGTTGTTTTGTTGTCCCAGTCGCGTCTGGCCGCCAAATCCTGTATGGCCAGGACGTCATCTCCGAACTGGAGTTGCTGACCTCTGCTGAAATCAATGTGGTGAACGTGACGCCCATCTCTATCACAGTGGACCCTGACACCACTCCAACCGCACTCCCACCCCGTCGGCACGCTTTCAGCATCCGGGATGAAATTGCCAAGGAGTTGGATCGTCTGGTGAAGCATGACATAATCGAGCCAGTGCGAGAAGCTACTCCGTGGGTCTCATCGTTGGTGCCGGTCAGGAAATCAAGCGGTGCTTTGCGTCTCCGCGTGGACTACCGCGTCCTAAACAAGAGCGTAGTCCGGGAGCGTCACCTACTTCCCACCGTTGACGAAATCAATGCGCAGCTGGACGGTGCAACAGTGTTCTCCGTTCTAGATGCTGAATCTGGCTTTCACCAGCTCCCTTTGGCCGATGAATCTCGTCCGTTCACAACTTTCGCCACTCACAAGGGCCTCTTTAGATTCAAGAGACCCCGTTTGGCATTGCTTGTGCACCGGAGATATTTCAACGTGTGGTGTCTGACATCCTTGCCGGCCTACCGGGAGTCGTTGTCTATATTGATGACATTCTCATCTATGCCCGCAACCGACAGGAACACGACGAGCGCATGGCTGCCGTACTCCGTCGTTTGAGCGAAGCCAACCTGCGCTTAAACTGGGAGAAGTGTCGCAGACGCCAGTCAGAAATCAAGTACTTGGGACACTGGCTGAGCAAGGATGGTGTACGTCCTGACGGTGACAAGCTGCTGGCAATCCAACAGTTGCAGCTGCCGCAGACGTTGACAGATGTACATCATTTCCTTGGTATGGTGACGTACCTTGGTAAATTCATACCGCAGCTCTCACAGACAACTGAGCCGCTGAGGAAACTGGCTCAGCGACAACCATTCGTCGTTGATGATGAGCTGACGGCCGCGTTCACCGATGCGAAGACAGCCGTGGCCTCGTCGCTAGAGTGCTTAGCGTACTTTAAGCCATCATTGGACGTCCCAACCAAGGTAACATGTGACGCATCTCCACTTGGTCTGGGTGCTATTCTGTGGCAGCAAGACAAGAGTGGCACTTGGTTACCTGTCACCTGCGCCAGCCGTTCATTGTCCGATGTTGAATCTCGTTATTCCCAGTTGGAGCGCGAAATGCTTGGTATTCTCTCTGACTCGATTCCGACAGTACGTCCTGGGGAGATCTGTTCAAGTTGTGACCGACCACAAGCCCCTGATCTCAATCGTCCAGAAGCCGTTTGACGAAGTACCACCACGGCTGCAGCGCTGGATGGTCGCTCTCATGCCATACCAGTACACCTTGCCACATGCACCTGGGAAGCAGATGGTGTGTGAAGACACATTGTCAAGAGCGCCTGTCCAAGACTCAACTGCCTCACCAGAAGAAGCCCGCTCTATGGCTGAGTTCATTGGCCTGGTCTTGGAAGAGTGCCCAGTCAATATCGACGATATCGCCAAGGCGACTAGTGATGACCCACTGTTGCGCATCATACAGCAGCGCGTCTTGATGCAATCATGGTCCCAAGTCACACCCGCTGAAGAGCCATATTACCTTATCCGAGATCAGCTGACAACCATTGACGGCATCCTGCTATTCGGTAACCGCTGTGTAATACCAGAAGCTCTCCGACATGCCGTACTGCAGTTGGCCCATGAAGGTCATCCAGGTCGGGACATATTCAAGAATGCTTTGCGACGACGAGTATGGTGGACCGACATGTCTAAAGATGCCGACAAGTTCACCGAGCAGTGTTCAGAGTGTTGGCGCCACCATACAAACCCCGCACAAGAGCTGCTGCCATCAGAAATTGAAGGAGTGTGGCAGAAACTGGCGGTTGATCTGGTGTGTATCGAGGGTCAACAAGTATTATCCATCGTCGACTACGGTTCACGCTATCCGGAGCTACTTCCCTTGTCAGCTACCACAACCGCAGCTGTCATTGGCCGGCTGATGGAAGTGTTCGCGAGGTTCGGCCTGCCTAGCGTGTTGGTGTCCGACAATGGCCCCCAGTTTGCCTGAGCCGAAATGGCCCAGTTCCTGCAGCGGTTGGGTATCCAGCACAATCGATCAAGCCCACGCTACCCCAGATCTAATGGCATGGTGGAACGTCTTCATCGAGTCGTCAAAGAGAGAATTCAATCTCTACGACCGTCCCTGTCTTTGCAACACCGTTTGCAACAAGTTCTCTTTGATATTCGCAACTCAGTGCACCGAATGCTGGGCATGTCACCCAATGAGGCTTTTTTCGGTCGCATGGTTCACACCCGTCTACCTCACCATTCTACCCCACGCATTGTGAATGCTTCTCATCAGATTCGCGCCAAAGCTGACATGGCAGTCTCGCATGATAGTCGCCGCGGTGTCCGCCAGTTGCCTATGCTGCGTCCCGGCACAATGGTAGTCTTGCAGGATGGCTATTCCGACCCAACTACCCCTTGGCGTGTTGTGGAGCAATATGGCAGACAAGTCGGCGTCACTGATGGCAGGCGGATACTGCTCCGAAATCGGCAGCATGTGCGAGAACATGCTTCACCTGCGTCATCAACTGCCACCTCTTCTCGGTCTTTGGATCTCCAGCCAGTTCCGACGCCAGATCCCCAGCCAGCTACAGAGTCAGAAGTGAAATCCTCGGCACCTAATGCAGATGTGCCGCCTGCTACGCCTACTGCTCCGTGTGAAGCAGGAGTGAAATCTGAGATCAAAGAGGCCGATGCTCAGATTCATCCCGAGTCCAGTGACCAATCATGTCGTCAATCACGCCTACCACGGCCCGATGCCCAGTCTGGCTCGCTCTATTGCGAGGGCTATGTAACCCGCGCTGGCCGCACTGTCAAGCTCACTGAGAAAGCTGCTGGTGCATTGATGTAATATCTCCATTTTGACTGACCATGTTGCATAACTATGCCAATTTGCGATTTAGTTGCTGGTTTGGTTTGTTCTGTTTGTATCGTGTTACAGGTTTGATGTATCTTCAGTGAGTTGACCCGTCAGTGTCAGGGTGTATCAAATTTGTTGCTTTGAATTGATTCTTTGCTCGTTTCCTCTGCAATTTTATTGTTTTTTTCTTGTCTGCAATTTTCTCCTTTTTTCTTTTTTCTTTTCCTTTTTTTCTCTCCTTTTTTTCTCAAACAGGTTTGCATTTGCAGACAATTTTTTCTTAGGGAAGGGGGTAATGTGGTAGTCATGCATTGTACATCACGGCTGTAGTACTGATGTGCACAGTCATGGTAACAGTGCATTGCGTAACGCTCTTGGCCATATGCTGCTGTTGAGCTGGTTTTACAGATGAAGAATCTGAGAGACACAATGGCTAGTTGTCTATTCTTTCCGTGTGCTTAGTCTGGCTTCTTGCATGCCTACAGCACTCACTCTGGGAAACAGAGGTTCATCACTCATCCACTAGGACGCATGAAATGTTGGGCACGATGACTGTACACTCGAGGAAGTGGTGCCCTTCTTAGTTCTAGGAGCATCAGGGTTCTGCATAGAGAAGTGTTCTCTACATCGAAAGAGGAGAGAAGGTAGAGAAAATAAAAAAAATTCAATCCACAGTAATCCGAAACCTTTATCCACTGAACGCGGAAAACGTACCGCTCCAACAACTCCTTCTTTTTCCAGACAGATACGCACCCTCATTCAGCAGAAAACTGTTCAGTTCATTCACACACCATTCTTCATTTGACAGTTCGTCCACGGGTGCCACAGCCATCGATGGCAAACCACTCGACACTCTCTCCTCCATCTCCAAAATGGAAAAATACAGTGTTTCACCATGCTCAACAACTGATACTCCGCACAAAAATCGAAGAGGATGCCCAGTCTCGGATCACGTGACCGTTATTGTGCAAAGGGTCTATTGGCACATCACAATCAGTGCTACAATAGGTACTGTTTAGAACACTGAACTTGATCTGATGTGCAAGTATAGTAGAACACTGGTGTTGTGTTATGACGTAATGTCGTAGAACTTTAGCTCTACTGTGTATGCACGCACGCATTTCTTTGAGAGTCTTCTCTGTCGTTTACAGATTGTATTCTCTCAGTTTTTCTACTTCGTGTATTCTAACCAATAAACTACTTGTCTCTTGTCTACCGAACCTAACATCTTCTCAGCCGAATTTGGTTGGTTCACTTTGCAGTGGCGTCCTTTCTTGTCCTGAACAAAACCAATCTACCAACCCACACCGGGAGAAAACTCGTTTATGGCATTGATGCGCCGTTTTTGTGTTCATTGAAAGCATCTGGGCTGAGCTTATGAATTGGCTCTCAGTGGCAGCAGAGGGTTGGGTGTATTTTGAGGCTATTTTTAAGTTCTTACCCTATACCTCACACCCTCAAACTTATCCCAGACAACACCGACCTTTTTGGGAGACAGTGTGCTGCTTTGAGTAATTTGTATTGTAATGCAAATGTTCAACAAGCTTGAAAGCAATGCCACACCGCTGCTTACAACTAGCTCGCGAATCCGCGCAATACAAATAGGATAGTTGTAAAGTGAAATACCAAGCTATGTACAGCAGCTGGCTAATGGGGAGCCATAACTGACTTGAAATGAGCGGGAACAAGTGAAGTCAATGGCCGGATAGGAGGAGCAGAGCTAAATGTTCCAATCTACGGTATGGAAGATGATGTGATGTGAGAAATGGGTGGGTGAACACCTAGCATGAGCTAGAAGCAAACAGTTATGTTGACGTTGCATTGCAACAGCCATTAGAGAAACTTTCCCAGATCCATCACAGCAGTACAAAGGATTTGAAGATGCCAGAGACGATGAAGAAGAGCCGTTTTGGCCTGGTTGACAGGGCGCTTACAGGCAATATATGTCTGTCTGTCTCTCTGTCTCTGCCTCTCTCTCTCTCTCATTCGCGCGTACGCGAACACACATACACATAATTGTACCATGTATTTTGAATTTGATGTGCTGACTGCAGAATATACAATGTACTTATAATAATATCGTGTCCAAGAGAGAGACATGAAAGTGATCGAGTGTTAGACTTTTATATGGCGAATTATTGGCCTATTGTTGTTTGAGAAGTGAACGGTGTGTAAGATACACACTCGTGCACACACAAGTGCATACAGCACACACACACACATGCACGCGCGCGCACGCACACACACACCTGCATTCAAGACTGACGTCATGCGCTATGTTTTGCTGCGTAATCACAAATGGCACCAGCCCATTTTGCTCAAAAGAAAAACAAATCTTGCTTGCCCTGTTGTGCTCTTCCAGACAACGGATCATTCTTCAGCAGTGTTTCTTTTTGGTGCTCTTCCAGACAACGGATCGTGCTTCAGCAGTGTATATTTTCCGTTCGTAGCTTTGCTGCCAGCCTGAGTGTCACCTTGATATTTTATTTCTTCAGTATGTCTGACCTAACTGTCAACACTGTCAAGGCAATGCATTGCCAAGCCCTCCGAGGCCAGCTTTCTCAGCGCAGCTTGAACCCGAAAGGAAACGGAGTAAAAGTATTTTACAGGACCGTTTGCTGGCACAGCCAGCCCTTGGTAGTCAGGTATGCTCCGGCCAGGAGAACCAGCAACATGACAGTGCGGCCACGGGTCGCGTGCCCAGAAACCTCGACTGGCACCAATGCCTCCTCCGCCAGCTCAGGTCATGCGAGCTCAACGGATCTCTGCGCTCTTGTACGGGACGAGGTGTAGTCGGCTTTGTCGGCCGCCAACACTTCCGGCTCAACGTTCTGGCTGGTGCGCAGCCCGAATAACGATGGCAAGCTAAATATCGTTCAGTCGGATGACGCAAAGCAGGTGCGTCACAGGGTTCACGATATTGCTACCCGGCTCGAGGCATGGACCGCATACATGTCTGTTATCACGGCTGCTGCCCCACACCGCACTGCTGATCTACTGAACTGATTGCTTACCAGCAGTAGATCCTGACTACTAACCGCCAGTTCTTCCCAAGCGCGTGGCTAGAGTACGACCGCCAGCTGCGGATGCTCGTGGCCCAGTAACCAGGCACGAAGAGGTTGAACACCGTCGACGTGAACCTATGGCTGATAGCTTTCACAGGCCATGCACACCTAAAACGTGCTCAATGTAAGACGCTGCTTTTCGTCCCCAATCTCAATTCCCCAAGCCAGCAGCATGTACCTCAAGTGGTCGCACCCATACCAGCGACGGCCACGAAATCTGCCGCAACGTCAACAGAGGTCGCTGTTCTTCATCGTCGTGCGGCTTCTCCCACACCTGCAGCCAGTGTGGCAAGGACCACCCATGCATCAGGTGCAACCAGCAGCAGCGCAGAGCCAATCGACCACCCCGCCGCTCCTAGCAGAATGGCTACTGAATCGCTTGACTCGGTACGTAGCTTCTGCCTATACACTCTGCAGAGACCACACTGCTGGCTGACCACTTTGCCGGCCTGTTACGTAACCACCCAGATCAATCATGTGTTGCGTATGTTCTCCATGCCCTGCGTCATGGTTTTGCTCTTGTATCTGCCGGCAAACACGACATTTCGGTTTTCTCTAATAATCTGCCCTCGGCTTTCACAAATCCGGCATTTATTTCCGAGCAATTAACTGCTTCCTGCGCCTGCAGCAAGACCACAGGCCCCTTTCCGTCACCTCCATTTCAGTTCATGCGCTGGAATTTGTGCCGTCCCCAAAAAGAACGGCAAGCTGTGAATGATCCACCATCTGTCCAGTCGGGAAGGCATCGGCGTGAACGACAGCATTTCTGCCGAGCCGCTTTCTCTGCTCTGTGTGATCAACATTATCATGTCATGCCCACAGCCGGTTTAATTGTCCAAGCTCGATGTACGCAGTGCATTTCGGCAGATCGCAGTCCGCCGTCAGGAATTGTCTGGGAAGGCTCCAACTACTATGAGCGGTTTCTGCCTTTCAGTCTTCGCTCCAGCCCAGCCTTCTTTGACTCAGTGGCCACAGCAGTCAACTGGATCATGCAGCACGAGTTTGCTAAAGATCACCACCTTCATTACCTCGAGGAATTTCTTCATATCTCCACTGGTTTGGTTGCAGCCAACCAGCAACTGACCATCCCCCTCCGGGCATTCACGTATCTCGGCATTCCTCCTTGCTACATACAAGCTTGAAGGGCCATCACCATCATTGACCTCCCTAGACTGCGAGCACCATGAAGCTCGGCTACCAGAGGACAAGCTGTTCGAGATCCATGCACCACTCGTGGGTACTATCAGCGAGCGCAGCATCGGCCAGCGTCAACTCGAGTCCCTCCTGGGGAAGCTCAGTTTTGATGCCCGAGTCATCGTTCCTGGACACACATTCATGCTTCATCTATGATAAGTGTGCCCTGAACTGTATCTGTGTATGTGAGTGTGGTGCGTAAAGCCCATCCTGAGAATGGGTTTGCCGGCCCCTTAGTAGATGCGTGCCTTCTGAAGAGGGTGATTATGGGCATCCAGCGATGCCATGGTCGGCTGTACTCACCCCTCGCCTACCTATCACTATGCCAATCCTACGACACTTGATGGATGCACACCGGAAAAGTAGTATCCTGAATGGCCATGACAAGCTGCTCTACCAAGCCGCCATACTGCTAGCGTTCTTTGGATTTCTTCTGTGTGCCAAATTCACTGATGGCATCACACGGGGCTGCACTAGCTCCCCGGGTGACGAACGCCTGCAACTCTTCCTGCTTTCATCCAAGACAGACGCATTCGGTATAGACGTTACCAGTGACATTCACCCGTCTTTACCGCAGTACCGCCCGGTCCGTGCCATGGTTAGCTACCCATGTGTCACTCGTCGCGAGGGACCGTAGCAACTCTTGTTCGTACTCTCGAACGGACAGCAGCTGACCAGGCAGTCATTCACAGTAATAGTACGGTCTCTTGTCGTTGCGGCCGGTGTACTTTGAGCTAACAGCAGCAGCTTTACTTTGAGCTAATCGCAGCTCTACTTTGAGCTTCAAACGAGTTGCTTTGAAGCCAGCACTCTGCAATTCAGAGATGACTCTTTCTTGACTTGTTTGTGTGAGGGATGGGGCTAACCAGCAACACGCAGAACCATAAACCATCCAGAATTTCGTGAAGAGCTTGCCAATGCCAACCTGGGCGTGCTCCAATCAACTTCCTCCAGTGATGAGATGTCGAGCACTTTGCACACTAAACTCATGAGTGTTCTTGACAGACGTGGCCCTCTAAAATCCACCAGCAGGAAAGCGAGCTCATATCCACCGTGGTCTGACAGGGAATTGTACCAAGTCCATTGTTGCAAGAACAGGCTACATCGCCAGTTGCGTCAGGACAAGGACAGCACCTAGATCTGCTTTGCATTCAGGCGTGCCCGTGCGGCTGCACGAAATGCTTATCGTAGGAAACGCAATGAGTATTTCCAAACCCAAAGTGTTAAACATAGTCGCAATCCACGCAAACTGTGGCATATCATCAACACTGCAACATCTCAAACTCGCCAACGTATTGAGCCAACGTGTGATGTGGAGGATGTTGCAACAGCCTT
>NC_088653.1:6318635-6356135 GCF_964019385.1 Sycon ciliatum | reverse complement strand
CTACAACTGGTGAAATTATAATTTTTGCCTTAACTTCCCCTTTAAAGTAATAGTCATCCAGCACTGGTGTTGATCTCTGGGCTTTCGTTTCTGATCTCCACTGCTTCCCGCAATTTGCGGCTTGCCCTGTCACTGGCTCTTGCAATTACCGACACTGCCCAGAAGATGCTGTCCCTGACACTCAGGTTAATCCCTGCATGCTTAGCTTGCCTGTGGTCACCCCATGCCTTATCCACAGTGCGTCTACGAGCTTCACCATTCTGTTCCTCCAGTCTCGTCTCCAGTGTGCGACCCGTCTCTCCGATGTATTTTTCCCTACACAACTTGAATTGCAGACGGTATATTACATTCCTCCTCAAACATATTTTTACTCCACCCAACTTACAAGTCAGACACGGTCCCATTGGGCGTCCTCTTCTCTTTGTCTTTCTGATGTTGGGCTCCTTAATGCAGCTGGGCGGACTTTGTGCTGAATGACTGAGCTGACGTTTGAGGCTACCCGCATGCTCGTAAGCCACCCGGACTGGTAACTTGTGCTTCCGGATAGCTTTGCTGACGCTGTGATGCACCCCATCCGACTTATATGGCAGCTTCAAAAACGCACAACACGGATTAAAGCGGCAGCGACGCTTGGATTTCCTTGCTGCTTCTCTTGCATTAATGATGAGGCTCTGTGGATAGTGGTTGAGTTGAAGTTGGTCTTGAATTTTCTGTTCACTTTCTTTACACATGGTGTCATTGGAAGACAGACGTTGTGCTCTTAAGAGAGCATGTCTGAGAATACCAAAGTATGTGTGCAAGTGGATCTCTCCGATTTCGCTCAAAATTTGCAGGTAGGTTTCCTTTGGGGTGTGGATCGATTGGGCAAATCCCTTGAAAAAGTTTCTGAAGGGAACCTTGAAATTTGAATACCCCTTAGAAATGGCCGAAATATCACATTATTTATGGGTCTAGAAACGAGTCACGCCACAGCGTATACGAACAAGCTATGAACAAAACTCCATCAAGCCAACATTGCCTCACCTTAGAAGAGTTCCTGGAGCAGTACCGCTTAGCCACGCCAGCATCCCAGAATACGAGGTCCATCACCCCCTGACGCCACAAATGATCGTCTTGAAAATAGCCAATTTACAAGCGCTGGCAAAACAGCCAGCTACGTCCTCAATTGGCCAGAACTATACACCGGCAGATAGTAGAACACCTCTTCTAGCGCTGAGGACATGTCCCCCATCTTCCTTTTGGGGTTTTCTTGAAATAAACTTTTTTGAATTTTTCCACTCGACCATGCTGAAATACGGCCAAAGTCATACCTGCGCAGGAAAGCTCGCCCCTCCGCGACGTCTCCTCAGCAATTTCTACTCCAACACTACTCCCAAGGCCGCAGAACAAAGTGTAGTGTTGACTCTGACAAGGAAAAGCAGCGGTGATCACTTGTCACTCCAAACGACAAGCTTCTCCTTGCGCCACCAATAATTTTTTGTGCGACTGTTGATGCAAAAGTGACTGGAGGCCTGAGCGCAGTTTTTGAATTTTATTGCAAGATGCACGGTGAGATCGCGTGCTCTGTGACGTAGGATGACGCTTCCTGCATCACGATACGCAGCCGGCCATCGATCGCGAACGTGTCTGGAACGCTACTCGGAACAGACCATGATGGCAGAGGTGAGATGAGCTGCATTTCCTGCTTGATCTGCTGAGAACCCCCACAAACTGTCCTAGGAGTGTTGCAATGGCAGCAAGCCGTTGAAATATGCCCCGTACAGCATGGAGAGTTATTCGTCTTTCACACTTACCTCCTGCAATCCCGAACATACTTGTCCAACAGTAAAAGTCCCTAGTTTTCATGTCGATGCTCAACAAAAGCGGCTAGATCGGTCCCTTTGTGTTGACTGGCACGCGAGCAGCACTGGCTGCACGCACTTGTCGCGTGAACTGCATGAGAGATTTCTTACGTCATAAAGAATGTGATTTCATCATCATTTGCCTGGTCTTCGACCTACATGGTCAGGGAAAGTCCCGGTTCGTAGGCCTACAACACGGTCAGCGTGTTCTTGAGCGCAGTAACAACACAAGTGTGATCACTTCCAGACCAACGCCACAGCCACGGGCGTTCAAGGCGAGTAACAAGCGCACTTGACAAAGGTCAATCTGAAATTTCGTGAGCCGTGGGCCACGCGACTTGGCATTCTTGCGTCACAAGGCACGTGATTTCACCGTGCATCTTGCAATAAAATTCAAAAACTGCGCTCAGGCCTTCAGTCACTTTTGCATCAACAGTCGCACAAAAAATTATTGGTGGCGCAAGGAGAAGCTTGTCGTTTGGAGTGACAAGTGATCACCGCTGCTTTTCCTTGTCAGAGTCAACGCTACACTTTGTTCTGCGGCCTTGGGAGTAGTGTTGGAGTAGAAATTGCTGAGGAGACGTCGCGGAGGGGCGAGCTTTCCTGCGCAGGTATGACTTTGGCCGTATTTCAGCATGGTCGAGTGGAAAAATTCAAAAAAGTTTATTTCAAGAAAACCCCAAAAGGAAGATGGGGGACATGTCCTCAGCGCTAGAAGAGGTGTTCTACTATCTGCCGGTGTATAGTTCTGGCCAATTGAGGACGTAGCTGGCTGTTTTGCCAGCGCTTGTAAATTGGCTATTTTCAAGACGATCATTTGTGGCGTCAGGGGGTGATGGACCTCGTCTTCTGGGATGCTGGCGTGGCTAAGCGGTACTGCTCCAGGAAATCTTCTAAGTGAGGCAATGTTGGCTTGATGGAGTTTTGTTCATAGCTTGTTCGTATACGCTGTGGCGTGACTCGTTTCTAGACCCATAAATAATGTGATATTTCGGCCATTTTTGAGGGGTATGCAAATTTCAAGGTTCCCTTCAGAAACTTTTTCAAGGGATTTGCCCAATCGATCCACACCCCAAAGGGAACCTACCTGCAAATTTTGAGCGAAATCGGAGAGATCCACTTGCACACATACTTTGGTATTCTCAGACATGCTCTCTTAAGAATTGAGATTGTGCAACTGCAAGTTTGATGTGATGAGGCACAGCAGATGCGTAGTCTATCAGCAATCCACTATTGCATGGCTTTTGCAAGAGCTTGTCCGTCATCTGGCCCGACTGTTGTATGGCAATTGTCATGTCCATGTATCAATCCAGCCTTTGCTACTGCTGAGCTCGTAGGTGAACTTGAGTCGGTCGTGTCCTGCATTGAAGTGCTGTATTAGCTCCAAGAGGCGTTTCTCACCGTGGGTCCAGAGAATGATCGCATCATCAATGTACCGTGTGTACAGTACAGGCAGAACCGGTGAATCGGCAAGAAGGCGCGTTTCCAGAGAGTGCATGAACAATATTGCGAATGGTGGTGCTAGATTATTGCCCATTGCGACTCCCTCTAGCTGGTGGAAAATTTGTGGCCCGAATCTGAATAAATTGTTAGTGAGAACAAATTGAAGCAAGTCCTTGACTTCGCACACGTTAAGGCCGAACATGTTCATTCTTTTGACATGCTGTTCCAATATTCCTCCCACTGCGTTGACTCCCTCTTCAATCGGAATGCTCGGGTACAGGCCCACGACATCCAAAGTGGCAAGAATTGTCTCCTCTGGAGCTTGGAGATATGGGAATATAGTGCAGATGTCATCAAGGGCTTCATTCGTATTAGGGAGGTGCGCTGGGGCAAAGTCTAGCAACTGGTGTAGAATGCGTTCCAGTATGATTGATATGCCCGTGACAGGACTATCACATGCCGACACGACGGGTCGTAGGGGTAGGTTCTGCTTATGATCCTTTGGGAGACCACAGAACTCGGGGAATCTTGTATTATTGGGGAGAATCGACTTCAGCAGCTTGGAATCCATGTTCTTGCAATTGTCCCCAAGGACAGCTTTCACCCGAAATACGAACACGGTTCTTGTTATGTCAACCTTTTCGTACATAACGCTATCCGATAGCAATGCATCTGCCTTCTCCAGGTAGAGTTTTTGTTTCAGTGCGACCAACTTCTTACTTTTGTATATGGTGGTAAAGACACACCTGGCAATATGGCGGTAAACACACGCCTGCCCACACACGCTCTCTAGGCTGCAAAGTTCTGGCACAGAGCTCTCCTTCTCACCACCACCACCATCAGTTCGCGCCTGGCGCCTGGTCCATGCATGGTTGGCGGTATCCGGCATAGCAGGCTGGTACATCAAGTAGTGCATGGCACATAGCAGATGACACAGCAACGACATAGCTCGATTGCGACGTACGTTTCGTCCCCGCTGGACTCATCAGGCAATCTTCTTCTTGGATGTCTTCACACGGAGCTTGACTCGGGAGAATGAATTTGAAGACACCACTGCAGCTGTACTTATGGTTGATAAATATGGTGGTAAAGACACACCTGGCAATATGGCGGTAAACACACGCCTGCCCACACACGCTCTCTAGGCTGCAAAGTTCTGGCACAGAGCTCTCCTTCTCACCACCACCACCATCAGTTCGCGCCTGGCGCCTGGTCCATGCATGGTTGGCGGTATCCGGCATAGCAGGCTGGTACATCAAGTAGTGCATGGCACATAGCAGATGACACAGCAACGACATAGCTCGATTGCGACGTACGTTTCGTCCCCGCTGGACTCATCAGGCAATCTTCTTCTTGGATGTCTTCACACGGAGCTTGACTCGGGAGAATGAATTTGAAGACACCACTGCAGCTGTACTTATGGTTGATAAATATGGTGGTAAAGACACACCTGGCAATATGGCGGTAAACACACGCCTGCCCACACACGCTCTCTAGGCTGCAAAGTTCTGGCACAGAGCTCTCCTTCTCACCACCACCACCATCAGTTCGCGCCTGGCGCCTGGTCCATGCATGGTTGGCGGTATCCGGCATAGCAGGCTGGTACATCAAGTAGTGCATGGCACATAGCAGATGACACAGCAACGACATAGCTCGATTGCGACGTACGTTTCGTCCCCGCTGGACTCATCAGGCATCTTCTTCTTGGATGTCTTCACACGGAGCTTGACTCGGGAGAATGAATTTGACTACACATGTTACCTCAGTACTAGGAATTATGACCTGGGAAAATACTGACATGGTCACATTCGTCTAATGCTTGCGAGAAACCTGTTCAGACATTTCTCAAGTTATCTGGTGACATCTGCGCTGTGCTAACTTTTTACCAACACCCAGCATATGAGTCAGTGAAAACTTGTGATCTTTCACTAGTTTTAGACATGTCATATTCCTAGCACTGAGGTAAGAGGTGTAGTCATAGAAGTATTATCAACACATAAGAACACCAAATTAGTGTATATAACTGCATCCTGATGATGGCAATTTGCCGAAACGTTGAAAAAGATTTTTTGATATGAAATGTGTTGTGAATTTGCAGTGGCCAGGGAATGAGCATGTGTGCTCACCAATTCTCTTCGAGTTATGAAGCTACAGGATGCCTCACCGTTACTTCGTTCAACAGCCTAGACAACACTATTGAGTTCCTTGCGTCACCTCAGAAGTACTTATAAGTGCAATGTCTCAATGAGATTTGGTGTATGTGTTTCATGTGAAATTGCACTGAACACCATTGTGGTTCTGTAAAGCAACCGGCTACTAGATTGGAGATCTTTGGTATGTTATACACCTGCAAAATGTTTCACTTTCCAGTGGCGGGTAAGATAGTTGGACAGCACAATCAGTCATGTCTTTGTGCGTAACCCGTACAGTAATGGTGGTTTGTGTAAATCTGCACGATGAAGTCCCAGCCAAACTTGGTTGGTTCACTTTTAAGTGGCGTACTTTCTTGTCCTGAACAAAAACAATCTACCAACCCACATGGGGAGAAAACTGGTTAATGGCATTGATGCGATGTTTTTTTGTTCATTGAAAGCATATGTTCTGAGATTATGAACTGGCTCTCAGTGGCAGCAGAGGGTTGGGCGTATTTTCGAGGCTATTTGTAAATTCTTACCCTATACCTCACACCCTCAAACTTATCCCAGACAATAACGACCTTTTTGGGAGACAGTATGCTGCTTTGAGTAATGGCGACCTACGTCATCGTGTGCACGCACAAGAGTACCGGAAAATGGAATACTGTCACGAACACAGTGCGAATTAATAATACAAAGCTCAAGAAGAATTGACACGTAGTGATCAACCGCAAATATGTGTGTTATCAAGAAAGGAATAGTGTTACGGAGGTAGCCTCAATTGAAGTATTATTCGTTCTCGTTCTGCTTCTTTGAATGTTGCTGAACAGTTTTCCTCTCCATGCTCTGCTAAATCGTTGCCTGTACGCGCCACGTCTAGCGCCTTGTTTCTACGCTAGCACTTAGCACCTTATTCGTCATCACGCGCTCTTCTTATCTACATGCATGTGCTAAGTGTTGGTGTAGAGGCAGGGTGTTGGATGTGGCCGTCGCTCTTGCTATATAAGTTCATCGGAGCGTAGGCACAGTTGTTGTTTTCCAGAGTTCTGCTTGTGATGGTATTCTTCTGAATGGTCATCGAAGTAAATCTGAGTATGGTTCAAGACAGTTAGTTGCCTTTCGAGAATATCTCTGGGTTTATGAGCCACATTATTTGGTAGCAGAGGATGGTTTGAATGTTAACCATGGCGGAAACAAAGAGTTCTTTGTCAGTGGCAAGTGACGAGAGTCTGCAAGGAACGGACCAAGTCGGGGCGGACGTAGGTTTGGCGGACGAATAGCAGGTCCCCCGTAGTGGCGGTTCAAGCAGCATTCAGCAGTCAGAGGGCACGGTGAAGGATTTTGGAGTTTCCGATATTGATGACGAAGAACAAGAATATGATGATGAAGAACCGGCGTTCAGCGAAGAATGCCTGAGAACGATGAAGATCAATGCCAAGGCCAATTTCACCAACATTCGAAGACGTTTGCTGACTCGGATAGTGAACGGAGAGGGGATTGGTGATGACGACCTTGGATATCTGGAACACGCGTACTCTGGTGCAGCAGGCGTCGTGGGCGATCTCCTGGGACTGTGCTCTGGAGACGGAGACTTGTCGAAACGGAGGAAGCTGGTTGCGGAGCTGGAAGAGCTTGAGGAGAAGTACAGCGCAGCTGCGAACAGAGCACTGGAAGAAGCCACGTACAGCGCTAGTGTTGGTGGGCGGTTTGGAGCTGGTCATGGTTTGGGATACAGCCAGTACTCGACGGCGAGGTACTCAGCTCCAATGATGACGCCAGATCACTTGACGGAGGTGGGTGCGGAGCGGTCTGACTTTGGCCAGTTGGGGGCCAGGTCAATGCTGTACTCTGGGTCTGCTGGATCTGGGCTGGTGGAATCTGGCATGAAGACTTCTCCTAGTAGCCTAAGTGCCTTGGCCTTTCATGAGAGTCAAGGTGTCACAAGTCCACTCCGGGTTCCAACACCATCTACTGCCAGTACCTCTAGTGCTGATCAGACCAGCAATGGCAGTGCATCAGCGCCAGTGACCGGTTCCGGTGGTAGCAGTGTGTCAGTGGCCAGTGCTAATGATGGTACTGCCAGTAGTACTATGCCAGGCGCAGTCAGTCAGCCCACCAAGAGGAGCAGCGTCAGCAACACCACACTGGGAACGGCCCAGCTGACCAAGAAGTCTGTTCAGTTTAGTCAGAGCCACCAGTCCACTGCCAGCACTCAGTCCAGATTGAGACCAGCAGTGAGTGTGTTATTACCCCCTAGAATGGTCCCTGCAGCTGGAGGTGCAGCTGGAAGTGCATCAACGGTCGTCCCCGCTGTGACAGTCCCCAACACATCCATGGCTCCCCAACCGACTGGGTCCTCGAGCAGCCATATGTATCAGCCTCCACTGACGTGTGAACGACCACTAGCAGCCGACATCGGGCCATGGGCGAGTATGAAGAAAATCACAATACCCACATTCGATGGCGATAAACGGCGCTTCGAGTCCTGGTGGGCAGCGTTTTCCACCTGTGTGGACAAGGCACCGCTAACCGCGGAATGCAAGATGCTTCGACTATGACAGTATGTCCAGGGTGAGCCGTTGAAAGCCATCGACCGATTCGGGTACACCATCGCTGCGTATGATGCAGCCAAGGCCCTATTGCACCGAAAATATGGCGGAGAGAGGCGCCGAGTTGCCATCCATCTGGAAGAAATTGAGGCCCTCAAACCCGTGCGGAAGGAGCACCCGAGAGACCTGGAGCGGTTCTCGGAACTGCTGGCAGTCGCTGTCATTAACTTTAAGGACTCGGGCCGAGCTACTGAGCTGGCGGCCGGAACCTTCTACCTGACTCTTCTCAAGAAGCTGGATGAGCAGCTGATCACCCGCTACCACCGGTGGCGGCATGAACAAGCTAAGGCTGAGTCGGTAGAGGAGCTGCTTGAGTACTGTACCCAGGAAGCAGAGTTCATGGTCTCCGCTGCGGAGACGAAAGCTGGCTTGATTCCCGTGAGTAAGGCAGAGCCGTCACAGCCAACAAAGGTCCACCGGTCGCCTCGACCAAGCACGTTCGTGACCAGCAGCCAGCCGGCAGCCAAATCACAAAAGTGCATCGTGTGCCAAGGTGAACACAAGCTGTGGCAGTGCCTATCCTTCAAAGCTGCGACAGTGAACAAGCGATGGCGCATTGCCAAGGATTCAGGTGTGTGTTTCCGCTGCCTGGATGTCGGCCACAATGGATGCGACTGCACGCGGAGTCGGCCATGTGGTTTGGACGGGTGCACGAAGCTCCATCATCGCTTTCTGCACGCCACACAGAGCAGAGGCCCTGTGTTTAGCAGCGTGACACGTCCGTCCACACAGGCACCAGCAGCGAACTCTGTCTCAGGGCGTCGGGCAGGACGCGCTATGCCAAACACAGCTAGCACCCAACAGTCGTCCAGCCAAACAGAGCAGCAGACATTCTGCTCCGTCGTCACGGAGGGTTCTCCGTCCACGGAAGAGGAGTGCTACGCCTCCCAGAGCACCCACGTGACCATCAGCCTGAGGACGATACCGGTCACCATCAAGCACGGCGACACAAGCATTCACGTCAATGCACTGTTGGACGATGGCAGCACCATGAGCTACATCAGTGAGGGCGTAGCACACGAACTTGGTCTGCACGGGGAGTTGCAGAGCATCACGGTCAACACGTTGGACGGAACACCGAGTACATTTCAGTCGGTGCATGTGTCTTGCAGCGTAGCAAGTGTCAACGGCATGTTCAGCACAGACCTCCATGCTTGGACAGTGCGGCACCCAACAGGACGCCTGAAGCCAGTCAACTGGCACCGCGGCGCATCGACATGGCCACATCTCAAAGGGATACGTTTCCCTCCCACCGCCAAGCCTGATCGAGTCGACGTTCTGCTCGGCCTGGACTGTGTCGCAGCGCACCAGTCCTTGCACGAGGTGACTGGTAAGCCGGGTGAACCAGTCGCACGGCTCACCCCGCTAGGATGGACCTGTGTGGGGCCGGTACGGGCGAGCCCAGGCAGTTCGCGTATGGGGCATGCGTACCATGCGCAGCTGCAGCTCGGCGGCAATGAGATCAGTCAGCTACTGCGTCGCTTCTGGGACGTCGAGGAGCTAGCCGTACCCGACTTGCCACACTTGTCACCGGCGGAGGAGAAACTGCTCACAAAGACACGGGAATCCCTGGCGTTCAGCGACGGTCGATATCATGTGGGCCTTCCTTGGAAGACAACACCACCGGTCCTGCCCGACAACTTCGCCATGGCACGCAAACGACTGATTGGCACCGAGCGGAAGCTGCTCCTAACGGACGGTCTGGGTACCAAGTACAGCGCCATCATCCAAGAGTACTTGGCAAAGGGCTATATCCGCCGTGTGCCGAAGGAGGAACCACGACCACACAGCATCTGGTACCTGCCTCACTTTCCGGTGGTCCGTCTGGACAAGCAGACAACGAAAGTGAGGATTGTGTTTGATGGGTCGGCGCAGTTCCAAGGCGTCGGAGTGAACGACTTCCTCAACAAGGGGCCGAAGCTGCAACGGGACATCTGCGACGTGCTCCTGCGGTTCCGCAAGCATCCTGTTGCTATTGCCTGTGACATCAAGCAGATGTACCTGCAGATTGGTGTGCACAAATCCGACCGGCCATACCAACGATTCCTATGGCGCAACTGTGATTCCGATGCGCAGCCTGCAGTGTATGAGTTCCAGCGTGTGGTATTCGGACTCGCCTCATCACCATTCCTCGCTCAGTTCGTCTCCCAGGAGCATGCGAGGGTGCTCACCAGTACGGATGAACGTGCGGCTGAAGCAGTCAACAAGTCCACATACATGGACGACACGCTTGATTCCGTGCCAACCGTCGCTGATGGCATCGCACTCTACAAGTCTCTTGTGAAGGTGTGGGAGTCGGCCGGCATGCACCCGACGAAGTGGCTCTCAAACTCGACCGAGCTTCTGGCAGTGATACCTGAGTCAGAACATGGACGCTCCATCGACCTGTCACCAGGGGAGCTGCCAAGAGTGAAGACGCTAGGCATCTCGTGGTCCGCTGCTAGCGACGCTTTCAGTTTTGCCATCCCACCGGATTCCGGCCAGGAGTTCAGCAAGCGGAGAGTGCTACAACGGGTAGCATCCGTCTTTGACCCGCTGGGTCTGCTGGCGCCGTACATCATTCGAGGCAAGATGCTCATCCAGGAACTGTGGCTGCGAGGCTCGACCTGGGACGACCCACTGGAGCCCTCTGTGGACAAGCTGGTGAAGGAGTGGATTGCTGATGCGCGGGATCTGCAGACGCTACGCATTCCAAGACCACTCATGGCAGCTGACGGTGTGTCGTCGCTGCACGTATTCGCAGATGCCTCCGAGAAGGCAATGGGTGCTGTCGCCTACATCATTTCCAAGGACCCCAGTGGAGCTACATGCCGGCTGGTTGCAGCTAAGTCTAAAGTCGCCCCGCTGGAAGCGGTGAGCATCCCACGACTAGAGTTGATAGCCGCCGTCATGGCAGCCCGTTTGGCAGCCGTCGTCAGCCTTGCTCTCGAGATGCAGGATATCTATCTGTGGTCTGACAGCATGAACGTCCTCTGGTGGATCCATGGTCACAGTCGGCAGTTCAAGACATTCGTGGCCAATCGCGTCTCTGAGATTCGTCGTCTCACACAGCCAGAGCAATGGCGGCATGTGACCACTGACCAGAACCCCGCAGATCTGGTCTCTCGTGGGTGTACTGCAGCAGTGCTGACATCATCGGACCTATGGTGGACTGGGCCCGCATTCCTGTCAACCGACGAGCCATGGCCTGCCAGCCCTACGCTTCAGCCCAGCTCCGGCGCTCGGCAGGAGGTAAAAGGTTTGCCACGCAACCGCTCGCAGGACATGCAAACGTATCATGCAGACGTCCAAAGTGCCAACGATGCACCACCCGAGCAGGATTGGATCATTGACCCAGCAAAGTGGCTAGACTGGCAGAAGACCATCCGTACGCTCACATGGGTCCGGCGGTTCATCTCGAACTGCCGTGCAGCAGCAGAGGATCGCCTGGCAGGAGAGCTCACCCCGATTGAGTTGGCTGACGCAGAGCTGTACGTCGTTTGGAACACGCAGCGTGATGCGTTCGCTGCTAAGATAGTCCTCCTGAGGAAACGCAAAGCAGTGCATGCTACCAGTAAGCTGGCCAAGCTGTGTCCATTTCTTGACGACGATGGTGTTCTACGCTGTGAAGGGCGCTTGCAGTATGCGGAGTTCCTGCCACGAGACGCTGTCCATCCGATCATCCTGCCGCGGAAGCATGCCGTGACCAAGATGCTAATCAGGTTCCAACACGAGAAGGGAAAGCACGCTGCGGGGACGAACGCAACATTGTCTGCGCTCGCCGCCCGCTATTGGGTCATCGCCGCACGGGAGGCCGTCCACGAGTGGGAACAGGAATGCGCAGTCTGTCGCCGGTACCGGAGCAAGCCAGCTGGGCAACGAATGGCACCGCTGCCGGTCAGTCGGATCGTGCCCTCTCATCGTGCGTTCAGCCGCGTGGGCGTCGACTACGCCGGCCCCTTCCTCACCATGCAGGGACGCGGTCGGGCCAGAACCAAACGCTATCTGTGTGTATTCACGTGTCTGGAGACGCGCGCTGTATATCTGGAGCTCGCATTCTCACTCGACACATCTAGTTTCATCAACTGTTTCTTCCGGTTCGTGAGCCGGCGCGGCCTTCCCAATCAAGTCATATCGGACAATGGCACAAACTTTGTTGGTGCAGTTCGGGAGCTGAAGGACCTCATTCGCAACATCGACCAAACCAAAATCCAGACGGGCACCGCACATCATGGTGTGTCCTGGTCGTTCAACCCTCCAGCAGCACCTCATTTCGGTGGTGTGTTCGAGATTATGGTGAAGGCAGCCAAACGTGCTATTTACCACATTCTGTCTGGCAGTGACATCACCGACGAGGATCTGCTGACCGCCTTTGCCGGAGCAGAGGATCTGATCAACTCTCGCCCGATCACTGCCATATCAGTCAACCCCAACGACAATTTGCCCCTCACCCCGAATCATTTTCTGAACGGGAGACTTGGAGAAGTCGTCCTACCGGAGTCTGATCATCCGCGTCAGCGATGGCAACGCATTCAGGAGCTGCTTGGGCATGTCTGGCGTCGCTGGATCCAGGAGTGGCTGCCTCAGCTCAGCAAGCGGGTCAAATGGACGGCAGACCAACGCAACGTGAAGGTTGGTGATGTCATGCTGTTGCTGTCTCCAGACACCGCTAGGCGTAAATGGCCCTTGGCTCGGGTTCTGGAAGTCTACCCCGGGAAGGATGAACGAGTACGTGTTGCCAAGGTGCAGGTGGGTGATCGTACTCTTGTGCGACCCATCAACCGCTTGTGCCCACTGGAGTATGCGCCAGAGTGATGGACTGATGTGGACAGCTTTTCTGCTGTCTGTCTTCTAAAAATCATTGCATGTCCTCTATCTTCTTATTATTATTAGTCAGCGGTATTGCTATATCTTTACCCTGCTGCGGACCTGCTGTCTAGCCACCTGGACTTGCTTTGCTAAGTACACGATGTTGGGTTCTTAGTGGTGGAGCTAGTAAGGTACTATTTATTTTGTTTTATTTCGATCTGGTCACGTTGTCTCATATCGAGGAAGAGGAGAATGTTACGGAGGTAGCCTCAATTGAAGTATTATTCGTTCTCGTTCTGCTTCTTTGAATGTTGCTGAACAGTTTTCCTCTCCATGCTCTGCTAAATCGTTGCCTGTACGCGCCACGTCTAGCGCCTTGTTTCTACGCTAGCACTTAGCACCTTATTCGTCATCACGCGCTCTTCTTATCTACATGCATGTGCTAAGTGTTGGTGTAGAGGCAGGGTGTTGGATGTGGCCGTCGCTCTTGCTATATAAGTTCATCGGAGCGTAGGCACAGTTGTTGTTTTCCAGAGTTCTGCTTGTGATGGTATTCTTCTGAATGGTCATCGAAGTAAATCTGAGTATGGTTCAAGACAGTTAGTTGCCTTTCGAGAATATCTCTGGGTTTATGAGCCACAAATAGAGAGAGGGAAAGAGAGAGAGAGAGAGAGAGAGCGCGCGCGAGAGAGAGAGAGAGAGAGAGAGAGATGAGATGGCATTGACAGTTACTTGGCCAACCTATTACACCTCTCCCTCTAGACGCCACTAATCAGGAACAATATCGCACTGGGCATCGACGGATAGCTGGGGCATGGAGATTATGGGGTGGGACCAAGTCAATTTCTCCGCCATCAAATTCCAGGGTGACGGCTTCACTATCACTAGCGTCACTATCACTGTCACTCTTGGCAGGGTTCGGCTAAGCGCTGTGGACATCAGTAGTAATGTAAGGCAATTCAAGGCACCCCTCCCTTTACATCCTCAGTGTTCGGTAATACAGGAGCTCAGTCTAGCTTCAGCAGTCAATGTTGACCACTGTCTCTGCGTCATTGACATGGCTGATCGCAACGGTTGATGGTGACACACTCTTCTCCACTTTCCAGCCAGGCTAAAATGGCGGGAGCAGCTTCTGGTGACACTCGGGGCGTAGGAACAGTAGTGCATCACCGAGAATGTAGGCTGACTGTTTGCTGCTGCGTGGTTGTGGAGAGCTCGATGCAGACAACTCTCTCTCCACAACATCGCGCACATGGGCAGCCGATCCATGCAGCTTGTTAACCCACTCGCTCACCACAGGGGCGGACAGGCACGCTTCCAGAACTAATGAACGGGGCTTCCAGGCTCACATCGCGCGCAATTATGGATATGCATGATGTATATTGGTCATGCATTTATCACCGTTGTTTTTAGCTATTCTACTTTGACCCGGTTTTATCACCTCATCGCTGTACATAATTCATTGTATTTGCTCTTGTTTGCTCTAGCTTGTATATCACCTGAGGAAAAGGTACAGAAGTTTACTCGCATAACCATTAGATTATTATGAATGTTATTGAAGCGCCTAAGTTTTGTCCTATCAACATCATGAGCAGTTGTCCTTTGCTTCATCAGCCTGGAAAACATTTTAAAATGAGTTACTTGCGTCACATCAGACGTGCTCGTAAGTCCAATGTTTTGAAGAGATCTGGTATATGGTTCCACGTTGGCACTTCGAGAATCGCAGCATCTCGGCTTCATCTGGAAAACCTCTTGAGTGGTGGACTCCAGGTGCCATTGTGTGATCTACAAGAATCCCCCGGTCGTGGAGAATGGCATGGTCGTGTGAATGCGCCCTGCACAAACCACTCTGGTTCAACTCATCCAATGGGGTGGCCATCGCCTAATCGGTGAGGGAACCTACTTTGGCCACCTGTACAATATGCATTGTCAAGATGTACATCACCTTCTACAGAGGATGTTGCCACCCCAGCAGCCCCAACACCAGCTGGCGAGTGGATGCAGTTTTTGACGTTCCGGAATCATTCAATCCTGTGTGTATGTATACCTGTTAGATGTGTCTCGAGTATGTTCTATACAGCCGAGTGGCAGCCTTCCCAGGACCATGCCTTTTTTGATTAGGCTGTTGCTTTCCTCTGGTGTCAAACCAGATGAAATAAACACAAATTGACCTGAGCCCAAGGCACCTCATCACTCACCTGACAATGACAAAGATGGATTCACCATGGCATCAGGGAAGAATGCATTCCCAGCAACTCCCCGGGCTGCCAACCTCGCCAACGTTTTCTCCACTGCAGCTGAACGTGACGAAGTTTCAGGTGCTGAAGATACGGATAACAGTGGCGCACAGGTCACAATCAACGGAATAACATTTGAGTGCTAACTTGACAACAGCACCATCTTCCGACAACCTCTGCTCCTCATACCCTAGTTCCTCTAAATCCGAACGCTAAAGCATTCCAACCCACTGTTACAAGAACAGTGCTTGCAACATCGGAGCAAAATATGACCAATGCATTCCTCAACAATTTTGTAGTCTACGCTACAAAATGCATGAACTGTCGGACCTGGTGCATTCGATGGACTGGAACATTGTCGGTGTGGCCGAGACTTGGTTCACCAACACAGTAGCTAACAATGAGATCGATATATCTGGATAAAGCCTTGCCATGCTTGATTGAGCCGGCCATCCCGGTGGAGGTGTGTGCCTGTATTACAGGGCTACTCTTCCTGTCACCATACAGCCAGATCTGAAGATCTGAAGGTGGACGGTACTGAAGGCGTGTGGGTCAGTCTGCCCCACTCCAGACAGAGGCACCTTTTTGCGTATATCCCCCCCCCCCCCCCTGCTGAATCAATTCATTACCAGGACAGATTTGAGCAGGCTCTTCACCGGGGTTCAGTAGTATCACCAGCTGTCAACCTGTTCGGTGACTTCAACATTAATGTTAGCTCAGCTGCAACACCCCAGCTCCACCATTTCAATGTTGGAATTCACTCTCTCGGTTGGATAAATCTAGACTCTTTCCCAGCCCGAATACTAGTAACCCCAAGATGTCCAGCCAGCACGACACTGGACCTGATCCTCACCAGTAGCCCTGCTACAGTCTCCTGCAATGTCATAACCTGTACTCTGAGTGATCACTCGGCCGTACATGCTAGACTGGACCTCGCGCTACTGTCTGCTAAGCATCAACACTCCTCTCATCGCCAGGGAGCAAGTTTAATGGGGTACTAGCTGTGCTAGTACTTGTTAGCAACAATCCGAACTAGCGCACACACTGCACTGCATTGCTCTGTACTGCATTCAGGACTGACGTCATGCGCTTTGTTTTGCTGCGTAATCACAAATGGCACCAGCCCATTTTGCTCAAAAGAAAAACAAATCTTGCTTGCCCTGTTGTGCTCTTCCAGACAACGGATCGTTCTTCAGCAGTGTTTCTTTTTGGTGCTCTTCCAGACAACGGATCGTGCTTCAGCAGTGTATATTTTCCGTTCGTAGCTTTGCTGCCAGCCTGAGTGTCACCTCGACATTCTATTTCTTCAGTATGTCTGACGTAACTGTCGACACTGTCAAGGCAATGCATTGCCAAGCCCTCCGCGGCCAGCTTTCTCAGCGCAGCTTGAATCCGAAAGGAAACTGAGTAAAAGTATGTTACAGGACCGTTTGCTGCCACAACCAGCCCTTGGTAGTGAGGTATGCTCCGGCCAGGAGAACCAGCAACATGACAGTGCGGACACGGCTCGCGAGCCCAGAAGCCCGACTGGCACCAATGCCTCCTCCGCCAGCTCAGGTCATGCGGGCTCGACGGATCTCTGCGCTCTCGTACGGGACGAGGTGTAGTCGGCTTTGTCGGCCGCCAACACTTCCGGCTCAACGTTCTGGCTGGTGCGCAGCCCGAATAACGATGGCAAGCTAAATATCGTTGAGTCGGATGACGCAAAGCAGGTGCGTCGCAAGGTTCACGATATTGCCACCCGGCTCGAGGCATGGACCGCATACATGTCTGTTATCACGGCTGCTGCCCCACACCGCACTGCTGATCTACTGAACTGATTGCGTACCAGCAGTTGATCCTGACTACTAACCGCCAGTTCTTCTCAAGCGCGTGGCTAGAGTGCGACCGCCAGCTGCGGATGCTCGTGGCCCAGTAACCAGGCATGAAGAGGTTGAACACCGTCGACGTGAACCTATGGCTGATAGCTTTCACAGGCCATGCACACCTAAAACGTGCTCAATGTAAGACGCTGCTTTTCGTCCCCAATCTCAATTCCCCAAGCCAGCAGCATGTACCTCAAGTGGTCGCACCCATACCAGCGACGGCCACGAAATCTGCCGCAACGTCAACAGAGGTCGGTGTTCTTCATCGTCGTTTGGCTTCTCCCACACCTGCAGCCAGTGTGGCAAGGACCACCCATGCATCAGGTACAACCAGCAGCAGCGCAGAGCCAATCGACCACCCCGCCGCTCCTAGCAGAATGGCTACTGAATCGCTTGATTCGGTACGTAACTTCTTCCCTATACACTCTGCAGACACCACACTGCTAGCTGACCACTTTGCCCGCCTGTTACGTAACCACCCAGATCAATCATGTGTTGCGTATGTTCTCCATGCCCTGCGTCATGGTTTTGCTCTTGTATCTGCCGGCAAACACGACATTTTGGTTTTCTCTAATAATCTGCCCTCGGCTTTCACTCATCCGGCATTTATTTCCGAGCAATTGACTGCTTCCTGCGCCTGCAGCAAGACCACAGGCCCCTTTTCGTCACCTCCATTTCAGGTCATGCTCTGGAATTGGTGCCGTCCCCAAAAAGAACGGCAAGCTGTGAATGGTCCACCATCTGTCCAGTCCGGAAGGCATCAGCGTGAACGACAGCATTTCTGCCGAGCCGCTCTCTCTGCTCTGTGTGAGCATTGAAAGCGCGATCAACATCATTATGTCATGCCCACAGCCGGTTTATTTGTCCAAGCTCGATGTACGCAGTGCATTTCGGCAGATCACAGTCTGCCGTCAGGACTTTTCTGGGAAGGCTCCAACTACTATGAGCGCTTTCTGCCTTTCGGTCTTCGCTCCAGCCCAGCCTTCTTTGACTCAGTAGCCACAGCAGTCAACTGGATCATGTAGCACGAGTTTGCTATAGATCACCACCTTCATTACCTCGAGGTATTTCTTCATATCTCCTCTGGTTTGGTTGCAGCCAACCAGCAACTGACCTTCCCCCTCCGGGCATTCACGTATCTTGGCATTCCTCCTTGCTACATACAAGCTTGAAGGGCCATCACCATCATTGACCTCCCTAGACTGCGAGCCCCATGAAGCTCGGCTACCAGAGGACAAGCTGTTCGAGATCCATGCCCCACTCGTGGGTACTATCAGCGAGCGCAGCATCGGCCAGCGTCAACTCGAGTCCCTCCTGGGGAAGCTCACTTTTGATGCCCGAGTCATCGTTCCTGGACGCACATTCATGCTTCATCTATGATCAGTGTGCCCTGAACTGTATCTGTGTATGTGAGTGCGGTGCGTAAAGCCCATCTTGAGAATGGGTTTGCCGGCCCCTTAGTAGATGCGTGCCTTCTGAAGAGGGTGGTTAAGGGCATCCAGCGATGCCATGGTACGCCTGTACTCACCCCTCGCTGTCATGGATGCCATGATGCACGACTCGCATGAGTAATGAGCTTCTGAAGTCTAGCTGCACAATGCTTGCCTGTGCTGACATTAATTGACCCTTCCTGTGCATCAATGGTGCTAAGGTGACGGAGTGCTGGTTTCATGGGTCCACTCTCACAACTGGTGGTATCTAACTATTTGCTGCGGCTCTGCCTTACGCTATATTTTAATTTTAATTTACATCCATTTAGCATTGCAGCTCTACTTTGACCTAACAGCAGCTCTACTTTGAGCTAACAGCAGCTCTACTCTGAGCTAACAGCAGCTCTACTTTGAGCTAACCGCAGCTCTACTTTGAGCTAGCCGCAGCTCTACTTTGAGCTAACGCCAGCTCTGCTCTGAGCTAACAGCAGCTCTGCTCTGAGCTAGCAGCAGCTCTTCTTTGAGCTTCAAACGATTTGTTTTGAAACCAGCACTCCTTAATCCATAAATGACTCTTTCTTGACTTTTTTGTGTGAGGGATGGGGCCAAACAGCAATATGCGCACCATAAACCTTCCAGAATTTCGGGATGAGCTGGCCAATGCCAACCTGGGCGTGTTCCAAACGACTTCCTCCACTGATGAGATGTGGAGCACTTGGCACACTAAATTCATGAGCGTTCTTGACAGACATGGCCCTCTTAAATCCGCCAGCAGGAAGGCGAGCTCATATCCACCGTGGTCTGACAGGGAATTGTACCAAGTCCAGTGTCGCAAGAACATGCTACATCGCCAGTTGCGTCAGGACAAGGACAGCACCTATCTCCACTTTGCATTCAGGCTGCCATGGACAAACGGATATCCTTTGCAAACACTCACAGCCCACTCGACATTGGACCAATTACTTGCTTTTGCCCAAGAAGAACTAAAACTAAAAGAGCAAGAGAAAAAGGATCAAGCCTTGCGCACCAAGATCACATGGAGAAAATGGCGACCTACGTCATCGTGTGCACTCACAATAAAACTAGAAAAATAATATTGGAAAATGGATGAACATCACGAACAGAGCGCGGATAAATAATACAAAGCTCAACAAGAATTCATACGTAGTGATCAATAGTAAATACGTTCGATATCAAGAAAGGAATAGAGAGAGAGAGAGAGAGAGAGAGAGAGAGAGAGAGAGAGAGAGAAAGAGGGAGAGAGAGAGAGAGAGATAGAGATAGCGAGAGAGTATGTTACATTTATAAAGACAGTTAAGTCTAACAAATGAGGACTGAGACCTCTACAACAGGGTTTTTACGCCTAAAAGCAGGTACATGATTTAACAAGCAGGTTGTCAGTCTAGATTTGAGCCAGAGCACGCTAAAATATGACCACAGACCAAAAATTCGATTTTCAGTTTTTTGTTCAAAAATGATGAAAAACATCTAATGTTCACTGTCTGAAAGTTTTGGATTGATCTGACATGTCTAAGTGTTGCTACAACGGTATTATATGCAGCACTATTGAAATGGTGAAATTCTATGTACAGCAATGGGATTGTTATTCTTTCACACAGTTGATATATCCCTTGGTTCATCCTTTTCGGGTCAGTTCCTCTGTCCAGGGTCTTATAGCATGAGCTGACAGGTACTCGGCTGCATCCAACATGTATATAGGCAGCTGAGCTGGGTGTGCGAAATGCCTCCTGGTTGGAGAATCACTGGAGAACCGTCAGCGAAACCACGGTCAACATCTGGAGATGGCCTAAGAAGTTGGCACTCCACGTTAACTCCATCACACTCCACCTGTACTTTTAGATATACAGTATACACTGCTGCACACAGTCTTCCTCAACATACTCGACGTTGCACTCATATTCCCCACACCAAAGCCCATCTGCACACGGTGAGTCCGCTCGTCAGGGAGTACTGCTTTTGCTGCCTACTGCTCGTGCTAACGATGTTCCGCATAAGGGTACTCAAATTATTGACTTGAGCAAGTTGAGGGAGCAGCAGAGTCCATTGATTGTTTTTGCACTTGCAACCCATACTGGCATTATCCAGGATACGTGCAGCGATGTCCATTCTGGCAAAATTGGCTCACTCACCTCCCAATTCAGTGTCGTTGCCAATCGCTTGCCAGGTTGTCATCAGAGTAGAATTCCTCGTCACAGCAGATCGTGGGACTACCAGCATCAATTCTTTTACACTCGATGAAAGTGTCACCCTCAAATTACTGGTCGCCGTAGCCATCGTCGTCTTCCTTCTCTTTCCTACCCGAAACCTCAAAATATTTCACCCTGCGCATGGAGTGCGATGATGTCGTCTTCTTCCGCTCCGCAGTACATGACTACTACTAGGCTCTTCGGTCGATACATCAATGGCGATCAGTTTTAGGCGACTCAGTGCAACATGGAATACAAACTCAAACAAATAAACTTACTTGCAACAAAGCAATGCATCCGCAACAGTCCAGTCGACCGAGGAGAACAACTGTAATGGTAGCCGAGTGGTAGGCGCGGTGAAATTAACAAGAGTTAGTTTTATTCTACTTCTTTCAGGTACACACCTGAGATAATAATTATTAGTGAAAAGAAGAAGCGGCAAAATAAATACGATTCAAGTTCTCTCCGGTGCTCACCTAGAGGTTGACTACTTCTTCGAGTTAGCTTTCGTTGCTATTATAATCTAATCTAATTAAAACAGAAATGCGCAGCCGCTTTAATGCAGCAGACGCCGTACGCTTACATACGAAGATACACTAAATTTACATCAGGCAAAGCTCCGTATTAGTTCCGTACTACTTCCGCATTGGTCGGGCAGGGATACTACACCCTCCCTTCCTACAGATAATCACGCCCTCGTGATTTTCAAAAAAATTGTGAAGAGTTATGAACAGAGCGTCAACCGGAAGATGGCAAATTATATCGCAAATGATAACGTTTAGAGTAGACAGAAGAAATGAACTGATAACAAATCATAACATAGAAGTATAAGCACACCAGGTTCACACGATCTCTCGGGGTCAAAAGGGAAAGAATGGTCCTCCAAACAGGACGTGAAAGACAGCCAAATTTCTGCACATCGCGGGATCAAACTGCCAGGAAAATCATCTAATCTAATTAAAACAGAAATGCGCAGCCACTTTAATGCAGCAGACGCCGTACGCTTACATACGGAGATACACTAAATATACATCAGGCAAAGCTCCGTATTAGTTCCGTACTACTTCCGTATTGGTCGGGCAGGGATAATACACAACAACAGCGACTCCCGTTGCACTGCACCTCATATTTTTGGCCGCGGAATTGAAATCGCGATTTTCTCGACTTTTTCCAAAAAAAAGCTGTGGTGATGTTTTAGCTCGCTCTGGCTCATTTTATGCGCAGATGGAGAAAAATGCGCAGATTTTTTGTAATTAGATGAAAAGCAGAAATAATAAGAAATAAGGCCATTAAAAATTAATTCGTTGTTTCGGGTCACCCGACGGACCGTCTTTTTTCACCCGACCGCAAAATGTTTTTTATATATAGTGCAAGCAAATGTACGGACTAGACTAAGTACACACGCAACCATAATAATAGCAGTCCAGATATCTACCTCAGAAGCAGCCATGGCTAGCCAAATGACAGGATGCAGCGCTTGGTGACGACATTGTCTTCTATCTCCGATACGCAATCGGTCCTGAAACAGCATCAGCTCAGTCACCTTGTCGCTATTTACAAAAGTTTTCAAGGTGAGAGCTGCTCGTCAGACTCGTTTGCCAGCGAGGCCAAGATCTGGTCATGGAGGGGACCTGGATCTGATGGGACAATGACTGCGCTGGATTGTCTACACTACAGTCAGATTTGATGGACTGGCTAGATGGACAAAAGCTATTCGATGTACATGATTGTACATGTATGCACATGGACGTAACTAAAATAAAAATAAAATAAATAAAAAATTAACCCGACCGACCGACGCTGGTACGGATGAGTGAAGTGACCCGAAACAAGGAATTAATTCTAGGTGGCCTAATAAGAAAATAGGAAATGAAAGCCTGCTCACAACCCCGCCCAGCCTTGCGAACTGGGAATGGTGGATTAAGAACCCGGGTTCAATGCTCGAGCAAGCGCTCTCCACTCAAGGTTTTCACAGCAACTGATAGGAACTCATATGGGGAAATTATAGAAAAGAAATAATAAGATAAAGAGAATAAATTTCAAAGCACCTCAATAAACGGAGCCCCACCTACAGTACCTCAGAAAAGTGGATCTTCCGACCAGTGTTTTTGTTGACGTCGCAACCAGATGATGTAGCTGCTTCGCAGAGACGTCTTACTGCACAATAATAATGATAAACACAGCTCGCATCTCCCCTGGACCTGTTAGACAGGAGCAGAGTTGATACATCTGTCAACAGTGTCAAGCCAAGTTAGTCTATCTCCTGCAGCTTGGAAAGCGCTCTCCACGGAGAGATCCGCTGCTTTCAGGTCGTGCTGAATCGTATCTATCCACCGCAATGGCGGATGGCCACGGTTTTTTTTGTAGCGTTTGTGTTGATTGGTAGCTCCAGTGCTTGGAACGAGACGGATTCTGGACTCTCTCGCACCACATGGCCAAACCACAGCAGCCTGCGTCGCCGGCATGTGGCACTAACTGGAGATTGTTTTGGTTCTGTGTATAAGTTGTTATTGGTGAACAAATTACAAATATATTCTATTCTTCGATTAGAAACCCAAGCGCTTTCAGAGTCCTCCGAAGAGAGTCCATGATGAAACCACGCACACCTACCTCAACCGAAAGAGAAACGAACTGCCACCCGTTTGCTCGGCTTTGATCGGCCAGATCCGCATACTGCCTGTCCTTCCGCGAGTTACTGACACTGAATCTGTCCTCAGCACAAACTGTCAACTCCATCCAGAATACAATCCTACGACTCGTAGAGTACAGAACTATATCTGGTCTTAGGGTGGTACGTGCAACACAGCTAGGGAAAGAAATCTTTGCACTAACTGAGTCAACATGACGGCTTTGAGCAGCAAAGCCAAGTTAGCCCACGCATGCACGTGTTTTGTCACGGTTCGTCACGCGGCACATGAATAAAAAATATTTTTTCCGAAAATGGTGGATGAAAAAATAAATCTTGCGTGGCCGCTTTGCCCTGCCTCGTGTCAGCAAAGCAACTTCCTTGTCAACAATTTCTGTCATCCAGTTAGCCAAAGTGACTCAAGGTTGTGTTTTCTCCGTTTTCTCCTTTGTCTCTCCGCCAAGCTGTACAAGAGTATTAGTTGTGCTAGTCTGCGTAGACAAGCGCTGACTCGTGTGAGCTGGAAGCGCTTGAAAATTCACAACTTCAAACAGCGATCGATCGCGCTTGGTTGAAATATTTATTTGTTGCGTGGGCAGATAGAGTAGCTCATGGTCGCAGTAGTGAATTTCCTGGAGTTCATGAGGCCAAGCAAGAACTACTCGAAGCAGAGGACCAGTTATTTAGGCCTCGACATGGCGAGTGGCGTTGACGCCAACTCAGAAATGGCTGTGATTAACTGTCAAAAAATCTAGCCAAAGAAGTAGACAAGGAGCAGAGGCATTTACATGGACAACGTACGATGGTGGTTTGCAACATGCTACTACTGCTGGAGCGACGTTGAGTGCAGGGACGATCGTTGATCATCTACGTATCAGGTGTGGTTGTCAAACGCTTGTGGCCTTTGATGTGGATATGAAGATTTTATGCCCACTGTGCGTTCGTTATGCACCACATCTGCTGTGCACGTGGCATTACCCTATCTCAGGGAGAAATCATCAACCCAGTCATTCTGGGTAAAACTATTCCTAATAGCTGTGCAGGCCAGCACAAGAACCAGTACGCTGCACTTAACAAGGTGCTTATGTTCGTGTGCTTGATGGTCAATGGAATGAGTTCAACTGAAAGCAACGGTTCCGCAGGTCTTCGACAACCTCAGCAAGGTGGTCGGCCAGCAACAGTGGTGACGGTACTTGGCATAGAAGTCGACAGCGAGGACCAGGTGATGCGGCTACCTGACAAGAAGTTATTTGCCTTTCTAGCGGCTTTGAGTGAGAAGTCCACGCGCACTAGCTACACAACGCGGAAACTGCTGTCGCTGATCGGAACCTTGTCCTTGCCGCAAAGGTGGTTCCTCCTGGCAGGACCTTCATCCGGCAACTCCTGTATCTTAGCTGGACAACTCTCTCAGTCTCTTCAGTCAGTAGTCAACATCAACACAAAAGCTCACTTGGACATCGAATGGTCGCGCTCCTTTGCCGCAAACTGGAATGGCCAATCCTTCTTCTACGATGTCGAGTTTTCAAAGTCCCCTGACCTTGAGCTATTCACGGATGCCTCTGATGTTGGCTTCTGCGGTTTCTATCAAGGACAATCGTTTTTGGGGCAACGGGCCGCTGAGATGCAGCATGAACCTATTGTGATTACTCGCTTCCGAGAACTGGCTTCCACAGCCAACCAGTGCCTGGTGCCAACTCCTCCGCTGAACTCGCCGCGCTGATTGCTGCCAGCAATGATCTCATGAGCGACTCAGACCTTTAAGCCCGGTATTTGCGCACACATAATCTGATGTACCCAGTTTCGGCTATGGCCGAGTTCCGGTCCCTGACCGCTACTGCCGGCAGCTCACGGCCAGTGTTTGTGTTCGTCGACGGCGGCTACTTCTCCCGAGTTTTCTCGACTAGGATCCTCAACTGCAACCGGGTGAGCTCCCATTCTGTGCGCATTGGCGGGGCCACACTCATGGCTCACCGGAGTACAAGTGTCTGTGAAGCAGCCATATGCCGTGCAGGCTGCTGGCGAAGTGCAGCATCCGATCACTATGTCAGGCGTGCAGCCGGTATACCCTCTGTGCAATGGCTAGCAGCAAAGACTGGAACAGCCCACGCCCATGTGGTGTTGAGAACAGAAGTGAGGTACATTTGTAGTGTTGTACAGTGTTGTGCCTTCCGCTTGTTGTGCAGTCCTTGTGCCGGTGTGGCTCTGTGGGTATCACTTAGGGGTTTGCCATGGTTGCTTGCAGGAAGTTATGCTAATAAGCGATGCCGTGAGAAATGCTTGGTCGTAAACACTGGTTTTTGGGAGGGTCAAATGCATTTGCCTCTCAGTGTTGTGCTGTACTGTCTCAGTGTTGTGACACCTGTATGTTGTTGTGTGGTTGACCCGCCGGGTTGAGGCATGGGTGGTCAACTGTGTATGTTGTATCGGTGTGTTCCCGTTTGAAGTTGCCGGGCCACCATGTGGTTGACCCGCCGAAAATGGAGGCATGGGTGGTCAACTGTGTCTATTGTATCGGTGTGTTCCCGTTTGAAGTTGCCGGGCCACCATGTGGTTGACCCGCCGAAAATGGAGGCATGGGTGGTCAACTGTGTATGTTGTATCGGTGTGTTCCCGTTTGAAGTTGCCGGGCCACCATGTGGTTGACCCGCCGAAAATGGAGGCATGGGTGGTCAACCGTGTATGTGTATCATTGAGGTTGCAATACGTACATTGCTGTGACTCGCCCGATTGCTGTTGCCGGGCACCTACGCATTTATTTGCCTACTTGTGAAGAGATATCTCTTCTGGTTTATTGCATAATTCTTGGCTCAATGTTATCCACGGTGTCGCTCGATGCAAAGTCTCGTAAATATTTATCAGACAAAATTGAAAGAAAAAAAACTATGGCAAACCCCACTTCCTTGTATTCTATCTGCTTGGTGTACATGTGTCCACGTTTTGTACGTTTGGCACGCACATGCGTGCGTGTGTATGTGAGAGCGTGTCTGGATAAATGTGCATATTGATGTTTTGGTTGTTTTAAGTTTTATTGTGTGTATGCGTGCATGCATGTGGGTTAAATGACGGCTTTGAGCAGCAAAGCCAAGTTAGCCCACGCATGCACGTGTTTTGTCACGGTTCGTCACGCGGCACATGAATAAAAAATATTTTTTCCGAAAATGGTGGATGAAAAAATAAATCTTGCGTGGCCGCTTTGCCCTGCCTCGTGTCAGCAAAGCAACTTCCTTGTCAACAATTTCTGTCATCCAGTTAGCCAAAGTGACTCAAGGTTGTGTTTTCTCCCCTCCCTCCCTCCCTTTAGACATGACACGTCGGTATCTTGTGCCACATGACGAGGCCCCAAGGAGGGTCAAATGCATTTGCCTCTCAGTGTTGTGCTGTACTGTCTCAGTGTTGTGACACCTGTATGTTGTTGTGTGGTTGACCCGCCGGTTTGAGGCATGGGTGGTCAACTGTGTATGTTGTATCGGTGTGTTCCCGTTTGAAGTTGCCGGGCCACCATGTGGTTGACGCGCCGAAAATGGAGGCATGGGTGGTCAACTGTGTCTATTGTATCGGTGTGTTCCCGTTTGAAGTTGCCCGGCCACCATGTGGTTGACCCGCCGAAAATGGAGGCATGGGTGGTCAACTGTGTCTATTGTATCGGTGTGTTCCCGTTTGAAGTTGCCGGGCCACCATGTGGTTGACCCGCCGAAAATGGAGGCATGGGTGGTCAACTGTGTATGTTGTATCGGTGTGTTCCCGTTTGAAGTTGCTGGGCCACCATGTGGTTGACCCACCGAAAATGGAGGCATGGGTGGTCAACCGTGTATGTGTATCATTGAAGTTGCAATACGTACATTGCTGTGACTCGCCCGATTGCTGTTGCCGGGCACCTACGCATTTATTTGCCTACTTGTGAAGAGATATCTCTTCTGGTTTATTGCATAATTCTTGGCTCAATGTTATCCACGGTGTCGCTCGATGCAAAGTCTCGTAAATATTTATCAGACAAAATTGAAAGAAAAAAAACTATGGCAAACCCCACTTCCTTGTATTCTATCTGCTTGGTGTACATGTGTCCACGTTTTGTACGTTTGGCACGCACATGCGTGCGTGTGTATGTGAGAGCGTGTCTGGATAAATGTGCATATTGATGTTTTGGTTGTTTTAAGTTTTATTGTGTGTATGCGTGCATGCATGTGGGTTAAAAGATGTTTCCAGTCTGAGGCCGCTGACAGGAGATCAGGCGTAACCCACTATTGTCTGGGCTGAACGCGAACTGGCTTCTGTCCCGCCTTGCAAAACGAGATGAAGTCAAGCTTATTTGAATTTTCGGTTTGTACGGTGTTTGCCGCAGCGCGGAATCGAATCTCCTCACGCATGTTCCTGACGATGACCCCGAGTACATTGTCCTGCCTCAAGGTGTAACGTCCCTGGTCCAGCGCTACGCGACAAGCGCCAAGCACGTGGCGCGTAGTACAGGCCCAGGCACGGCACAAACTACAGTACGGATCCACTACGGTGTTTCCTCAACGACGTAGGTTCGTCGGAGAAGGTAGCACGTCGAGGGTTGATGCAAGAAGAAATTATAAATCCTTGCCAGTACCACCGTACAAAAGGGATTTCCACGAGCGGTCCTGCCACATCACTGATGTCCACTCCAACCACTTGCCTTGCACCTGAAGAGTCTTCAGCCTCAAAATCTGCTCCTGCGCGTTGATCTCCTCAAATGTTTGAAGGAGATCCTTCCTCGGGGGTTTGGAATGCTGCTATGGCTGCGGAGGAGTTGGCCACTTACTCGCTTATTGTCCTCATATGAACCGAAAAAACTACAAATGACTGGTGACGCGGGGCAGCAGCCAGTTGAGGAGAACGAGCCCCTCCATTTGCATGATGTCTGTGTGCATGCTATTTCGTCAATTGTCTTGCATGTAGATGTATGTTTCCGGACTGCAACGGTGTCTGGATTAGTCGACTCGGGCTCAAGTGTATCGTTGTTGCACGCTATTTTTGGTCACTTTGTTGTTTGACTCTGAGCAAACACTCGAGTCTGCTCCGCGTTTATGTTCGGTGAACGGAGAACAGTTGCCTGTGTTGGGGTCTGTAGAGCTAGCATTCTGCCTAGGCAACTGCTCATTTGTGCACTTCTTTGTGTTGTCTGATGCCATCCACAAAGATGTCATTCTTGGATCAGATTTCCTCTTTGAGCATGGCTGCATGCTGGATGTTGCCCAATGAATGTTGACGTTTGGCGAGGAGTCTGTGTCTGTGTGCATTAGTGGCCCAAGACATGTTCCCTCACAGACACTGTGTGCTAGCAAGCCATTGTCCGACACCAGCGACACTGAGCCGGACCATAAAAATCCTGAAAACAATCATTCAAAATCCAATCATCCTCAAAATATTCATCATATAAATCTACATGCATCATCCGCATCTGATCTGTCTGACGATTCATTGTCTGCACGGGTTGTTGAACCCATGGCTCAACCTGGCGTTGTCCCGGCGTGTGCGCCCGAAAGTGTGGCCGACACTGTGGTATACTCATCTCGTGTGGTATTTGAGATGGAGTTGTCGGTACCTGCAGGACATGTTGTCTTGGTGCCTTGTGCAGCTGTTGATGTGTGCACGGTTGCGATGGATTGCGTGGCCTGATCCATTGGAGTACTTTATGGCGAAGCATCCAGATGTGGCAGTGACTCCTAGTCTTGTAACTGTTGGCCCTAACCAAATACGTGTGGTTGTGGCTGTTGAAAATCATGCAAATCCTCCTATACTCATTCATAAAAATACCAATGTTGCCAAACTTCATCAAATTCCTACACACTGTGAACATATTGACAACACTGAAGCTATGGTTTCCTCAGTTTCACCCAGCACGATCCCGCTAACTGAGCAACGCAAGAAAGTCATCGATGAATATATCAACGCACAAAATCATCTCTCAACAGAACAGTCTTGCACGCTCACTGAACTACTTCATGATAACCACAATTTATTTATCTTGCATGATGATGACTATGGCTACTGTGACATATTCCCTCATAAAATTAACACTAGACAAAATAACCCTATAAGACAACCTACCAGGCGGATTCCATATCACCGCCGGATTGCTCTGCAAGATCTACTGAATACGCTGTTGAAGTAAGGCATAATACAAGAATCAATAAGTCCGTGGGCATCATCCATAGTATTGGTGCCAAAGAAGGATGGCTCTCTTCGACTCTGTATCGACTACAGGAAGTTGAACTCTGTCACCAAGCCTGATGCTTACCCGATTCCCCGGGCAGATGACACGCTTGATTCCCTGTCTGGCTGTCGGTATTTCACGTCCCTTGACTTTGCGTCAGGGTACTGGCAAATAGCAATGAAAGGAAGCGACAAGGCTAAGACGGCATTTACCACGCCACTGGGCTTGTTTGAGTTTAATGTTCTGCCGATGAGCTGCAGGAATGGCCCAGCGACATTTCAGTGCGTAATGGAAGCAGTCCTGAGTGGCTTATGCAGCACACAGCTCTGCCATTCTGCCGTGTGTTCTTTGATGATGTCCTGAATCCCAGCGAAACTCTGTCTGGCCAACTCCAGATTCTGCTGCCCGTTTTCACGCGAGTTCGGTCCGCTGGGCTGCGGTTCCATTTGAAGAAATTCTCCTTTTTCCAGGAGGAGGTCACTTTCTTAGGACACCGCGTGTCAGCGGAGGGCATCTCCCCGGATGAGGTCAGGAACTGGAAGACTCCGAAATCTGTCACAGCTGTCCGCGAGTTCCTTGGCTTTGCTGGATATTATCGCCGCTTCATCCGTGGGTTCGCCCAGCGTGCTGCTCCGCTGACTGCTCTGACAGGCAAGAATGCTCGTTTTGCGTGGTCGAAAGCTTGCGAAGCGGCGTTCCAGGCGCTGAAGCGTTCCAGGCGCTGAAGCGTTCCAGGCGCTGAAGCGTTCGCTTGCCAGTGCGCCGGTAATGGCGTACCCCCAGTTTGAAGATTCAGCGGGTGCATTCATTCTGGACACCGATGCTAGCAATGTGTCGTTTGGTGCAGTTCTCAGCCAGATCCAGGATGGAACTGAGCGACCAATCGGTAACAGCAGCCGTTTACTGACGAAAGCTTAGCGCAACTACGATGCTAGCGATCGCGAGGCCCTTGCTCTGGTCTATTTTGCGGAGTATTTCAGGCACTACTTGTTGGCACGACCATTTGTTGCCAGGACGGACAATACTGCATTGACGGCACTCCGGAACCTGAAGGAACCCCGCGGACGGAAAGCACGTTGGCTTGACTGTTTATCCGAATATGAATTCCGAGTCGTCCACCGTCCAGGTTGCCAACATATGAATGCTGATGGTCTGTCACGTTTGCTAGCCGAACCTGAAGCACATGTGCACAGTGAGTCTTCACCACTGGCACCAACGCCGCCGCAAGATGCTACCCCGTCTCCTTCGCCGAGTCCGCCACCTCTTGCCCGTGATGTTCCGTTGTCAGCTGCTGATGTTCCTCCGGCTGCCGAGATTCTTCCTCCCGCCGTTTTTGTTCGTCCTCCTGGTGCCTCTGCCGCTGGACCGTTGCCGGATTGTTACAAGCCTCAGAGTCTTCTTGCTCCGTATGCTGATCCTGCTCTGTCTGAGTGTTTCACGAGGTATGATGCTGCTAGTGGCAAGTTTGTTCGACCGCCTGAAGCCGTTTCCCGTCCTCCCGACTGTCAACCGCCTGCCGTTACTGCTTCTAGTCCTGACCAGCGGACACTGTCCGATGATGATTTGCCGCGCTGCGTTCCGCCGCTACAGCCGTCGTCTTCTGGTCCAGTCCGTACTTCTTCTCCTGTTTCTCGTCGTTCTGGCTGTGTTCGCACTGCACCAGTTTGACTAGCTGACTATGTCCTGGACTGAGTTTATTATTTGGTTTGTTTTCCTTTGTTAGGTATTTCGTTCATTTCCGTGGACGTGAATTTTAGCTAGGGGGGGGGGGGCACAGTGTAATAGGTGTATTAATGCTATGACCTGTACATACTCACTATTCGTATTTCCCGCTCGTTCCACTTGGCAATGAGATTCACATATAGAAGAGCGCATGCTCCAGTGGGTCTCCAGTTCTGTTCTGTTCTGTTCTAGTCTAGTCTTGAGTTGTCGTTGTCCTGTTCTCCTTCTGTCTACACTCTTGTCGAATACTTCTATAATCCAATCATATAAAATCCCTGTGTTCCGGTGTGAGGGGACTTCCGGGAGCAGCTAACACAGGCCACCGACACAGTGCATCCGGCTTCTGTGCCCAAAGCGCTGTTGCCATTGACGACCTTTATTTCCGTCTCCACCTCAGCCGTATCCATGGCTGACACTCCAACGCACTGTCAACTGTGCTGGGTTGTTGGGGCGACGAACCGATTCTCCACTGACGCTCGTCGTCCACGCGCCTCTTGGTCAAACACAACCGTTGTCTCCTTGTACCTTGGAAATGTAATCCTGGTACTTGTACTTGGGACTGTCATCACCCCCACAGCACTGCTGTCCAATAGTTCACAAGTAGACGCAGCGTCCGCCGCAGAGCGCTCCCCTCGCAACTCCGCGTCGGCCGCTCGGAACGCATGCCCCTGTTGAGCACACGCCTCCTCCCATTGGATAGCCTGCTCAATTTGAGCGTTGACCTCCTTCACCTTTCTTTCCACGTACTGCGCGAGTCGGCTCCCCTCGAAACCCAGGGCCTTACCAACTCGCTGCAACCGCTCCTCCAACAGCAGTCCCCCCGCGGACTCTGCCGAGTATCCTGCGCCCTCACTGGTTTTCTCTTTGAGCATCGTGGCCACTTTCTGTCAGCGCCACTGGATCCAAACAGCGTATCTTTCCTGGCGTGATCGCCATAATTTGATCCAACCGACAACAAGCTCACACAACTCAGTTTGGGATATTTACAGGATACAGGAACAATATGATACAGGTGAAACAAGAGAGAAAGGACGCTATCCGTCCATCACCGAAGGAGCAACAACTAACCAGAAAAGGAAAATATCGAAGAAACAAGTAGCGCAAGCGAAAGCCAAAACGCTCTCCTCAGCAGAACGTGCACATACACGTGCGCCTACAAAGCACCCACAGCAGCGCAAACGACGCCAACGAACTACGCTAATCTACACTAATTTACATGCATCAAATAAGGAATCCAAAAGCAACCGAAAAAGTAGCCAGCTCTGCAGAAGGATCCGCGACTGAGTACAGTCCGCGTAGCCATGGGACCTCATGACGTCAATCAAACAAAAGACACAGAAAAGACGTGTCAAATAAACAATAAATAAACCAAACGCAGATTCAAACAGCAAACTAGTAAGCTAACGATAAACTAGTAACACTGAGACGATTTGACTGTCACAAAGTACAACAAAATCACATGCAAGAAGTCCTTTCACTTTTTCCACCGCTCGTTGCGTGACAACGGCGTTGCCTCAGCACACAGGGTCGGATCACTTACTTCCGGTCCATCATAATTCCAGATCTTCTGTAGGGATCAAATGCACACTCGACATCTCTGGCAGTCAGGCACTGTCATCGACTCCAGGTTCTGGAAACCCGTGGTACCCGTGCATTGTTTGAAGTATACAACCAGAAGGTGGCATTCCTTGTATGGTAGTGCCGCTACGGCCAAGCAAGTCCTGAGCTTCAGGATCTCTTGCTGCCAGCTTGTGGCTGGTCCACGCGCCTGGACTCTGGCATGGGTCTCCGCTTCCCACCCGTCCGCAGGAACTCTGGAAAGGGGACATTTGCCTTCCAGGGTGCACTATGCTGGAACAACCTGCCTAGCAATATTCGCTCCATCTCCGTTCCTCACCTGTTCCGTGCTGCAGGAGTCCCGTTTCAACTATGAACTGAGAACATTGCAAAGCAATTGTATGTATGGCGGTCAGTGTACATGTGTGTGTGTGTGTGTGTGTGTGTGTGTGTGTGTGCGTGCGTGCGTGCGTGCGTGCGTGCGTGCGTGCGTGCGTGCGTGCGTGCGTGCGTGCGTGCGTGCGTGCGTGCGTGCGTGCGTGCGTGCGTGCGTGCGTGCGTGCGTGCGTGCGTGCGTGCGTGCGTGCGTGCGTGCGTGCGTGCGTGCGTGCGTGCGTGCGTGCGTGCGTGCGTGCGTGCGTGCGGGAGGGCGGGAGGGTGGGTGGGTGGGTGGGTGGGTGGGTGGGTGGGTGGGTGGGTGGGTGGGTGGGTGGGTGGGTGGGTGGGTGGGTGGGTGGGTGGGTGGGTGGGTGGGTGGGTGGGTGCGTGCGTGCGTGCGTGCGTGCGTGCGTGCGTGCGTGCGTGCGTGCGTGCGTGCGTGCGTGCGTGCGTGCGTGCGTGCGTGCGTGCGTGCGTGCGTGCGTGCGTGCGTGCGTGCGTGCGTGCGTGCGTGCGTGCGTGCGTGCGTGCGTGCGTGCGTGCGTGCGTGCGTGTGTAGCATTATAGTAATAATGCAGATTAAAGGGGAACTACACCCAAAAATCAAAACTTCATGGTCCGTAGAGTTTTGGACGCTGAGTCGAATGGTGAAGGTCCCACTTCGATCCGACCAAGCGTTCTTGAGATATATCAGTTTGCAATTGTCCTTTTCGGGTCCGTGCCGTGACGTCACAAACCCGTGACGTCATTGAGACTTGGTGATCCTTTGGCCAGATCCAGAAACACTGGGATTCCGCATCTTCTTTCTGTTTGTCCATGGAAAATGAGGGTATTTGTGTCATCATGCCTTCTGGCTGTGTTGTTGGCTACAATAATCTTACTGGTAACCCCCCTGGGATGAACCTGCACCAATTTCCGAAGGATTGTGCTTGGCACAGGCCGAGCAGTGCACCATAGCAGCTATCAAGCGACATCATTATTTCCTTGACAATTTCGGGACTACAATGTAATTGTAAATCCTTCGCGTGTGTTCCAGCCATTTGGCAGAGGAGGATTTTCAGGAGGAATATTATGCACTCATCCGATGCAGACGCTGGTGGATGAAACTGTGGTGTGTCCTTTTTCGCACGCCACACTGTGAAGCGTCAGTCGAAAAGCGGAGGTGAGTGCAATATTTCAAAAACACTAGCTACTGTATGTAGTTCTTTCTTTTCCAAAGCATTTGTAGAATTGTTTTGGACTACATCACTACGAAATGTGAAGCTTTCCGAAACCGGCCTGATGAGGTGGACGGCAGTAGATCTCCTGTTTCCCTAGGCTATACTGCGTGCGATCGATGAACCTGTCTGCGATTGCTGTTCTTGATTTTACAGGAAGAAGATCAAGAGCGGCTGTACCATCGGTCGCAGTGACTCACTGTTGAGCTACGACCACTGCCACCGCCGAAAGGTTATAGGAAGGACTGTTTGCAGCGCCAGCGGCTCTAGCTGGCATGTTTTTTTCCTGTATGAACACACAGTATGTACTGCTGATAAGCAACATCACGCAATGACCTGCAGTTCAAGGAGAGAAGATAGTCCACATACCGGCAACAGTGTACACCTATTCGGGAACTCGTTGCGTTTTCTCAGTATGGATGCAGATGAGAGCCAGACATTATTATTATTGTGTGTATGCGTGCACGTGCGTGTGTGTGTGCGCACGTGCGTGAGTGTGCGCGCGCGCACGTGAGTGTGCGTGCACGAGCGTGAGTGTGTGCGTGCGCCCGTGCGTGAGTGTGCGCGCACGTGAGTGTGTTTGCACGCGCGTGAGAGACAGACATTATTATTGTGTGTGTGCGTGCACGCGCGTGAGTGTGTGCGCGCGCACGCGCGTGACACTGAGTGTGTGTGCGCGCGCACGCTCGTGAGTGTGTGTGTGCGCGCAGGCGCGTGAGTGTGTGTGTGTGCGCGCACGCACGTGCATGAGTGCGCGCGCACGCACGTGCATGAGTGGGCACGCGCGTGAGTGCGCGCGCACGCACGCGCGTGAGTGCGCGCGCAGGTGCACACATGCGTGTGCTTTTGTGTAATGTAATATAACATTCCAAAGATATTCACGTCATCTATTCTGTGTTCTCCTTTATGTCATTCTCTCCACCTTGCGGGAGGGACATGGAATGACAAGTAGTAGATGCATTGCCGTTAGTGATCCTGAGGGATGTGTGGGTATGCAACCAAGTGCATGAGTGCGCGCATGTGTGCGTGCACGAGCATGTGCACGGGCACTTGTATGCTTATGCACTCGTGTGCGCACGCGCTTGTGAAATTGCGTGTCTGCGTGCGTGAGCATGTGTGACTACTATACTATGTGCCCACCAAGGTGAGCACATGTGCGTGCGTGTGTGTGGGGCGCGGCGGATATGTGCACACATTTCAGAATGATAATCAAGAAGGACAGAGCTGTTCCGGTAATGCAGTCATGAGACACCACACGGTAGGGCAAAACGCACTCAATATGCTACTGTGCTGCTGCTGCTAGAGTGCACAGCGTAATTGTTGGTACACAGCTACGTGAAATACAAGAGAACGTCTCAGCATTCTGTAAAGACTAAGTGATAATGCAAAAGGTGAGAATGTATATTGAGGTGCAGTCCACTTATGTGAGATAAAGCACAAGTGAACCGATACACATTGCACGACTTGCACGGAGATAATGCTAGCCATGTTACGCAGCAAACTCCATGTACAGGAGTACTAGTGAGGAGACTATTGATCTGAGTACTGTGCGAATACAAAATTTCACACAATTTACGATATGAAGAGAACGATTCGATTTGTGAGCATTACGCGTATACGTAGGACTATACTGTGAAAAAACTTACGGATTGTCAGGCTTGTCTGAGCTGCTTTGGCTGCCACTGCCGCTATTTCGAAATAGCCCAGCCAACCGGTTGCCAGATGTTGCTGATGGAGAGCGACTTCTCCAATTGCAGTCATTTCTGCTGCATCCACATTTACAGCCCGAATGGAAGCCACCGCTTGCGCTGCCATATCCTTTCCTGAAAATTTCGGCTCATGCCCGAAGCCAAACATTTTCAGCTCAGGCTCTGAGCTTTCAAGCTCGTCTGATACGTCGGAATCGCTCATGGTGAGGACGTCTTTGTCAGAACTATTCCTTTCACATACCAAAATACCTGTACTTCTGAGCTTGGCCCAAGCAAGCGAGTCTCAATGACGTAGAAGGGCGTGTTGGGGGTGTGTCGCGGCCGCATGACGTCATGGCGCGTCCCCCGAAAGTACAATTTAAACTGAAGATATCTCAGGAACGCTTGGTCGGATCGAAGTGGGACCTTCACCATTCGACTCAGCGTCCAAAACTCTACGGACCATGAAGTTTTGATTTTTGGGTGTAGTTCCCCTTTAATGGGTGCGCGCGGCTGCTTCGTGCTACCACTCAAACTATGCTGCTATGAACGTGCGCTGTACGTGCTCACATGGTACTCTATGCATCATGGCATTCTATGTGTCATACAACGTGACACTCAACGCGACATTCATTCATGCGCGACGCTCAACGTAGGCGGCATGCGTCGTAGGCACTCAACGTGTCATACTAAAGTTTGGCATTCATGCGTGTCGCTCGCCTCCGATGTGGAAGGCGTGTGGCTGCGTTATGATGACGCTTGCTCGTAGCTTAACGTGGGTGGCATGTGGGTGGCATGCATCGTTGCATGTCTTGCTAGAGTTTGCTCTGCTATATATTTTCGATCCGTTCTCTGCGACAATCATTCTTCCTTGCTCGTAGTGTGTATTATATTTCGATTCGTTCTGTGAGCGGATCACTCTTGTCAGATCATTGTGTTTTCTGACCTCTCTCTTGGCTCCGCCAAGATCCTGCTCCGGCAGTGTCTATGTCTTTAATCCCGCTCACGGTTGCTTCGGTACGAGGCTTGCTGGCCACAATGGGCCATGCTCATTTCCGGCTACTCAGGGCTCTCGGTCTTCGTCCCTTGGACGTGACTATCCTCTTGGCTCCGCCAAGATCCTGCTCTCTCTGTAGCCTCTCACTTCGCTGGCCAGCACCCTCCTAACCGCAAGCTGCTGTGTGTTGTAGTTAATGTAACATTATAGTAATGATGCAGATTAATGGCAGTGACCTCTCTCTGACCTCTCTCTTGGCTCCGCCAGGATCCTGCTCCGGCAGTGTCTATGTCTTTAATCCCGCTCACGGTTGCTTCGGTACGAGGCTTGCTGGCCACAATGGGCCATGCTCATTTCCGGCTACTCAGGGCTCTCGGTCTTCGTCCCTTGGACGTGACTATCCTCTTGGCCCCGCCAAGATCCTGCTCTCTCTGTAGCCTCTCACTTCGCTGGCCAGCACCCTCCTAACCGCAAGCTGCTGTGTGTTGTAGTTAATGTAGCATTATAGTAATAATGCAGATTAATGGGTGCGCGCGGCTGCTTCGTGCTACCACTCAAACTATGCTGCTATGAACGTGCGCTGTA
>NC_088653.1:6078635-6313635 GCF_964019385.1 Sycon ciliatum | reverse complement strand
CATGGAGCCGCCGAATTACTCCGCATGGAGCTGCCAATTACTCCGCATGGAGCCGCCGAATGACTCCGCATGGAGCCGCCAATGCCTCCGCATGGAGCCGCCAATGACTCTGAATAGAGCCGCCAAATGCTAGATATATAGAGATGCATAACCAGTTGAGAGCATATATTCCATAAATCGGCTCTCCCAGAGCGGATCACAAAGTGCAGCTACCTGTGATATTTGTAAGCAGTGCAAGCTCGGTAACGATTGACTAACAGGAACTCGATATCATGGGCTGAGGCCATTGCCACAGCCACCCATGCTTTGGCTGCTGGTGGCCTCTGAATGTTACTCGGGCAGACATGGCTTTCCACCTTCCCGCCTCTCTGAATATCGAGTCCGGCAGCTGATTCGAAACGAGTGGCCGGTGTATAACGCCAGGCCATAGCCACAACTGATGAGCAAGATTTTCGCAGTTGCTGCAAAGCCGATCGATTGGCATCTGCTGCTGGTGCCGCTAGCTTTCCCAGGTGCTGCCACAATTGCAAACCACTCTTTGCGATTGGCTGGTCTGCTTGATTGACTGTCCATTGTTCTATCCCCGGTTGCAATTGTTTGCGCACCAGCCAAGTGCACCACTTGCATCAGTGAATAGCAGCAAGTTGGGGGACGGCGTCCACTTAGGGTGTAGGAAGAAGGACCGGCCGTTCTACTATTCCAGGAGCTCAGGCCATCAGCGAAGGTATTTGAGGCACTCTTCGGAGAGCTTGATCAGGTAATACGGCTGCCGGTACCAGTTGGCAAGTGACCACAATCTGCAATGTGCGTCCTGGGACTATCACTCTTGTAGCAAACGACAGCTTTCCCAGAAGATACTCGAGTTGACATTGGGTATTTGAAGCTGTGTTGAGAGTGGCCCGTAGGAGGCCGTGAAGCTTGGCAAGTTCGTCCATCGGCAGACTGATGTGAGCGCGCGGGTGTCCAGGATGACGCCGATAAACGTCAGGACGTGGGCTGGACCCTCCACTTTTGCTGACGCCAGAGAAACACCGAGGTATGTAAACGCACAGCGCCGATTAGCGAGTTGCTGGCGAGCTAACACAGGTCCAGAGCATACATCGAGGAAGCACTTTTGCTGACGCCAGAGAAACACCGAGGTATGTAAACGCACGGCGCCGAGTAGCGAGTTGCTGGCGAGCTAACACAAGTCCAGAGCATGCATGGAGACAGAAACGTTAGTCGAGGTATTTCCCGTAATGGGAAGATGCCAATAACGTCAGGACTTGAGCTGGACCCTCGACTTTTGCTGGGGCCAGAGAAACACCGAGGTATGTAAACGCTCGGAGCAGAATAGCGAGTTGCTGGCGAGGTAACACAAGTCCAGAGCATGCATTGAGGAAGTAACATTAATTGAGGTATTCCCCGTAATGCAACAGGCGTGGGAGTGCGAACTGCCCGCACACAATCCATTCACTGGCGGATGCGACAGAGTTCCATATAGCTGGCCTGGAGCGTAGTACAGTCTGAAGGGCAGGACGCTCTCATAACAGTATTGATCCTGCCAGCGGTTCAACAAGGGCCACTCCTCCGGGCAGACGGGAATTCGGCAGAAAGCACTTTTAACATTGAGCTTAGCAAGATACAGCGGGGCGAGCAGTTGTCTAATCATGTTTGCAGCATTGTCGTCTTGACATTGTGGAGAGATACGGTCTGCTGGAATGTAATCGTTGACACTTCGACCCTTCAGGCTTTACAAAGGGTGTGTCGTGTGTAACTTCCCGTTCGTCTAGGAACCGCATCTACGCCGGAACAGCACAGAGGCGAGAAAGGGGGTGAAGAACACGGGCCAGCTGTTTCAAGCCTGCTGCAAGAAACGGATCGGCCAGCTGTTTCAAGCCTGCTGCAAGAAACGGATCGTTGCGCAGAAATATAATCTGGGTTAGCATGTGACCGTGTTAAATTCAATGGATCCCAGTTAGTTGAGTGGTTGCCGATGAAACCTACCACAACCCCACAATTACGACCATGTGCAACATACCTCCGGAGCATAGGATCAGGATGTGAGTCAAGTAATTTTGAGAAGTGAGAAACTGAGTGCTTACACAGTTACTGATGAGGCCTTACACTTTGCCCTGGGGTGCTCCTGTCGGCACTGGAGGTAGCACTGCCTGAGCTGACACGTGCAAGCGCCGTACTCGTAGTAGCGGCATACAGTTGCGGTACGTGATGCGGATCTGTACTGGTGAGTAGGACGAAATGCGCACGGAAATGCTGGCGAGTGCACTGAGCTGCACTGCTGGCAGGCGGGTCGTGCTGTTCCAGTACACCGCGAGGCGCAGTTGCCACAAGTTGATATTGATAACCTGGCTTTGGAGATTTATTTTATTTTATTTTCCAATGCTACAGGTTTGGCTTAATTCCCTCTGTGCTGCGCTGATGAGTCCACAAAGGACGAAACAGTTGTCCGCAGATTGAGTATTGATAACGTCCAGTTTCTAGGTGGCAAAAACTGGCGATTGGCCGCGACGATCGTGGCCAAATACGTCCACAGGCACTCGTGAAACGCGGTGAGGAACAGTGGAACACAGACCATTCATGAACACTGTCCAGGTCTCAACTCAAGTGCTACCGTCATGCAGCCTATGAAGCGCAGTTCTGGGTTCGGATTCAAATAAATGCTTGTGCGCCAAAAGAGCAACATATGAGGGGTTACGGAGTTGGAACGTCGCCGGAGCTGGACTGACTGCAACTGTATCGGGCAGCAGGAAATCGAAGTCCACGAACTCGCCTCTCTGGACACGATCGAGAAGGGCCCGTATAGGACAGTCAGGTTTACCTGCTGTTGGTGCTGCATGCGCATATGGCGGTCGTCACTGCACCGGGCTCCCAGTAGGGTCCGGCCTGCTGGCGGCGAGCGGCGATACGGATCCAAGTAACTATTAAGTAGAGCGAGGAGAAGCTGGGTGGCGTTGGTGACGGCAGTGGACAACTACCGTTGTTACTTCCAACAGAAAATCAAAGTCCACGAACTCGCCTCTCTGGATACGAATTACGATCGTCAGGCTCGCGCCTGCTGTTGCAGTGGTGGTGCTGCGTGGCGGCCGTCGCTGCGTTCGCAGTAGGCGGGCGGCCGAGCCAGGTAGAGCGAGGCGATCCAGAGAGGCTGGACGCCGGTTAGTGACGACGACATTGTGTCAAGGCACAAACAAGGGTCGCTGAGATCGCGTGGAGGTACTTCATTTCAGGAAACCTGATGATGGCGCAAGCTAAAAATCCACAGTCGACGTTCCACTGTAGACGACGACATTGTTTCAGGCACCAACAGGCACCAACAGGCGTCATTGAAGTCTGAATTGAAACGTAGAGATACGAGAATGCAAGCTTGAAAGTCTAACGGAAGTTGTTTCGGGAACACCTGTTCCGCAAGTTGCACGCGCGAAAGTCCAAACAGCAATGACATGAAAGAGACATTGTACAGGATTTTGAAGGGCGCGTGCCCACGTGACTTGCGCATGCGTGCAGGTTGGGCCAGCTCGCTGGGCTGGCTGCTAACTCGCGTTAGCATGCTAACGCTCCTTTTAAACCCACGCTGCTTGAGCTTCCGGAGTTTTCTTTTGCCCACCGTGTCTGTAACAGTCTCGTTGTCTGAAACCTCCACCTGTTGAGGCTGGGCCTGCTGCCAGCGCAACGTGTAGGCCATCCGCTCGACAGACGTAATCACCTCCGAACGCTCACGATCCGTAAACTTGCCTGTCGAAGGAACAAAGGTCCAAAATCCGCCTGGTGCTTTCCTGCACACAATCATCCACAACCAATGCCCGGTGGCCACTGGATCCATCACATGTCGCCGCACTACTGGTCCGAGCGCCAAGCTGGGCTTATGATGCGGATTGCGTAATTTCATGCTCTTGCTGGCCAGCTTCTGCACGAAGCGTGCCAAGCTTCCGGGCTAGCCTTGCATTCATATCGATGCACTCCTCTGTGGCTACGCAACGCTTTTTGGTACGGATCCTTATGTAGTCCTCCTAAGAGAATGACCAGAGCTTGTCCCGAAGTGCGTGCTCTGTCTGAAGCGAAAGTCCTTCTCTGCACACTTGTGTTCTATGGCGTCGCGCAGAAGGCGAAGGCAGTACTGGTGTCTTCTTCTTTGGCAGATTTGCTTGTGCCTGGAATACCTTGGCTGTTGGGTGCACTGGGTTATAAATCGCGCACTCAAATCCCTCCAGCATTGTCGCTGAAATGACAACTGACACTCGCTCCTTTGCAACTTCCATGCCCATTGGACATAAGGCCACAGTGCCTTGCTCCGGAAAGAGGAGAACAACGAACGAAGTAGCGGTGAGGCATCCTGCAGCTTCATTATGAAATGGAAGTCTGCCCAGGAGCAGTTATATACACTAATTTGGTGTTCTTAGGTGTTGATAATATTTCTATGACTACACATGTTACCTCAGTACTAGGAATTATGACCCGGCAAAACACTGACATGGTCACATTTGTCTATTGCTTGCGAGAAACCTTTTCAGACATTTCTCAAGTTATCTGGTGACATCTGCGCTGTGCTAACTTATTACCAACACCCAGCATATGAGTCAGTGAAAACGTGTGATCTTTCATTAGTTTTACACATGATATATTCCTAGCACTGAGGTAACATGTGCAATCATAGAAATATTATCAACACCTAAGAACACCAAATTAGTGTATATAACTGCTCCTGGGCAGACTTCCACTTCATATTGCATCTTGATGATGGCAATTTGCCGAAACGATGAAAATGATTTTTTGAAATGAAATGTGTTGTGAATTTGCAGTGCCCAGGGAATGAGCATGTGTGCTCACCAATTCTCTTCGAGTTATGAAGCTGCAGGATGCCTCACCGTTACTTCGTTCAACAGCCTAGACAACACTATTGAGTTCCTTGCGTCACCTCAAAAGTACTGATAAGTCCAATGTCTCAATGAGATTCGGTGTATGTGTTTCATGTGAAATTGCACTGAACACAATTGTGGTTCTGTAAAGCAACCGGCTACTAGACTGGAGATCTTTGGTATGTTATACACCTGCAAAATGTTTCACTTTCCAGTGGCGGGTAAGATAGTTGGACAGCACAATCAGTCATGTCCTTGTGCGTAACCCGTACAGTAATGGTGGTTTGTGTAAATCTGCACGAAGAAGTCAGAGCCAAACTTGGTTGGTTCAGTTTTAAGTGGCGTACTTTCTTGTCCTGCACAAAAACAATCTACCAACCCACATGGGGAGAAAACTGGTTAATGGCATCGATGCGACGTTTTTTTGTGTTCATTGAAAGCATATGTTCTGAGATTATGAATTGGCTCTCAGTGGCAGCAGAGGGTTGGGCGTATTTTCGAGGCTATTTGTAAATTCTTACCCTATACCTCACACCCTCAAACTTATCCCAGACAATAACGACCTTTTTGGGAGACAGTATGCTGCTTTGAGTAACTTGTATTGTAATGCAAATGTTCAACAAGCTTGAAAGCAACGCCACACTGCTGCCTGCAACTAGCTCGGGAATCCCCACAATACACTTATAATAGTTGTGAAGTGAAATACCAAGCTATGGACAGCAGCTGGTTAATGAGGAGCCATAGCTGACTTGTAATGAGCAGGAACAAGTGAGGCCAATGCCGGTTAGGAGGAGCAGAGCTAAATGCTCCAATCTACCGTATGGAAGATGATGTGATGTGAGAAATGAGGGGTGAAAACCTAGCATGAGCTAGAAGCAAACAGTTATGTTGACGTTGCATGGATGGAATCAGATAAAAAAAGGAAGTGAAAGTAAGTAGTCAGTCACTTGCAAGAACCATGTCATTATGGTTGGTGTTGTTGTGAACTACCCTGTCTACACTGGCCAACATGCAACACTCACAGCCCACCTGACATTGGACTAGTTACTTGCTTTTGCACAAGAAGGACTAAAACTAAAAGAGCTAGAGAAGAAGGATAAAAGCTTGCGCACCAAGATGACACGTACAAAATGGCGACCTACGTCATCGTGTGCACGCACAAGAGTATTGGAAATTGGAAAACTGTCAAGAACACAGTGCGAATTAATAATACAAAGCTCAAGAAGAATTGACACTTAGTGATCAACTGCAAATATGTTTGTTATCAAGAAAGGAATAGAGAGAGGGAAAGAGAGAGAGAGAGAGAGAGAGAGAGAGAGAGATGAGATGGCTTTGACAGTTACTTGGCCAATCTATTACACCTCTCCCTCTAGACGCCACTAATCAGGAACAATATCGCATTGGGCGTCGAGCGATAGCTGGGGCATGGAGATCATAGGGTGGGACCAAGTCAATGTCTCCGCCATCAAATTCCAGGGCGACGGCTTCACTATCACTAGCGTCACTATCACTGTCACTCTTGGCAGGACCCGGCTAAACGCTGTGGACATCAGTAGGAATGTAAGGCAATTCAAGTCACCCCTCCCTTTACATCCTCAGTGTTCGGTAATACAGGAGCTCAGTCTAGCTTCAGCAGTCAATGTTGACCACTGTCTCTGCGTCATTGACATGGCTGATCACAACGGTTGATGGTGACACACTCTTCTCCACTTTCCAGCCAGGCTCAAATGGCAGGAGCAGCTTCTGGTGACACCCGGGGCGTAGGAACAGTACTGCATCACCGAGAATGTAGGCTGACTGTTTGCTGCTCCGTGGTTGTGGAGGGCTCAATGCAGACAACTCTCTTTCCACAACATCGCGTACATGGGCAGCCGATCCATTCAGCTTGTAAACCCACTCGCTCACCACAGGGGCGGACAGGCACGCTTCCAGAACTAAGGACCGGGGCTTCCAGGCTCACATTGCGTGCATAGGCGACATTGTTGTCGAAGAATACGACCAGGAACAGTAGTAGAACAGCAGGAGGTCCAGCTCCCACCTCCAGTCCGATACTTTATCTAGTACTTTCCTCATCAGGGTGATGAGAGTCCGATTCATGCGCTCCACGCCGCCTTGCGACTGTGGGTGATGAACTGCTCCCGTTTTCACACGCACACCGAACTGGGTGAGGAGGGCCTGGACAAGAGTATTCTGGAACTCCGTCGCGTTGTCCATTCTAGTCTTGTCGGGTGGACCCCACCTGCAGCAGACACTAGTCATGCAGCATTCCTGCAAGACTAGCAGCAACGTGTCGCGTAGTGGCTTTACATCGAACCTCTTGCTAAATACATCACCTTACACGAGTGCACAGTGGTATTGTTGGCTCTAGTGTGTCCACTTGCAGCACACTCGAAGGGCGACCGGGGATATCTGGGTCAGTAGGTGGCACCGTCGCTCCACCGCGTCCATTTGCTTCACAGCACGCTTTCCAGTCATGGCAAGATTCTTGGCAGCGTAAGTTCATACCGGGAAAGTAGCAGGTGCCGCGCAACATCTCGTACATCACTGTCCAGCTACCGTGCTCGGACATCTGATGTGCTTCTTCCACTACATGTGGTATCAGGGATCCTGGGATGATCAGCACGGTCATATTCCAAACTGCCGGGAGCCTGAAGCTGCGAGATAACTCTCCATCATCCATAAAAAGCTGGTCTCTGATCCTTTTGAATGGTTTTACCTCGACTATTTTGCCTAGCTAGATGGTCAACTGTACAGGCATAGGCTGGGGAGATGCTCTCTGGGCATGCTGTACTTTTTCGTGCGTGATGGCTTGTCCCGTTGCATAGTCAACTGCGCTAGCGTTGGGTGCAGGTTAGTCGTCCGGTCTCCATCAGGTCAGTTGCCACTTGTAAATGATGTTCTATGAGCACCTTATGCAGGCCTACTACGCGAACACGGCATACCTTCTCGGCAATTTCACATAGCAATCCAAATACAGCCTTGGAGCCGGTAATGAGCTGCATTGATTCCATGCCCCACTCGTCCGTTTACCACTTTCGCCACTCACAAGGGCCTCTTTAGATTCAAGAGACTCCGGTTTGGCATTGCTTGCGCACCGGAGATAATTCAACGTGTGGTGTCTGACATCCTTGCCGGCCTACCGGGAGTCGTTGTCTATATAGATGACATTCTCATCTATGCCCGCAACCGACAGGAACACGACGAGCGCATGGCTGCCGTACTCCGTCGTTTGAGCGAAGCCAACCTGCGCTTAAACTGGGAGAAGTGTCGCAGACGCCAGTCAGAAATCAAGTACTTGGGACACTGGCTGAGCAAGGATGGTGTGCGTCCTGACGGTGACAAGCTGCTGGCAATCCAACAGTTGCAGCTGCCGCAGAAGTTGACAGATGTACGTCGTTTCCTTGGTATGGTGATGTACCTTGGTAAATTCATACCGCAGCTCTCACAGACAACTGAGCCGCTGAGGAAACTGGCTCAGCGACAACCATTCGTCGTTGATGATGAGCTGACGGCCGCGTTCACCGATGCGAAGACAGCCGTGGCCTCGTCGCTAGAGTGCTTAGCGTACTTTAAGCCATCATTGGACGTCCCAACCAAGGTAACATGTGACGCATCTCCACTTGGTCTGGGTGCTATTCTGTGGCAGCAAGACAAGAGTGGCACTTGGTTACCTGTCACCTGCGCCAGCCGTTCATTGTCCGATGTTGAATCTCGTTATTCCCAGTTGGAGCGCGAAATGCTTGGTATTCTCTCTGACTCGATTCCGACAGTACGTCCTGGGGAGATCTGTTCAAGTTGTGACCGACCACAAGCCCCTGATCTCAATCGTCCAGAAGCCGTTTGACGAAGTACCACCACGGCTGCAGCGCTGGATGGTCGCTCTCATGCCATACCAGTACACCTTGCCACATGCACCTGGGAAGCAGATGGTGTGTGAAGACACATTGTCAAGAGCGCCTGTCCAAGACTCAACTGCCTCACCAGAAGAAGCCCGCTCTATGGCTGAGTTCATTGGCCTGGTCTTGGAAGAGTGCCCAGTCAATATCGACGATATCGCCAAGGCGACTAGTGATGACCCACTGTTGCGCATCATACAGCAGCGCGTCTTGATGCAATCATGGTCCCAAGTCACACCCGCTGAAGAGCCATACTACCTTATCCGAGATCAGCTGACGACCATTGACGGCATCCTGCTATTCGGTAACCGCTGTGTAATACCAGAAGCTCTCCGACATGCCGTACTGCAGTTGGCCCATGAAGGTCATCCAGGTCGTGACTTATTCAAGGATGCTTTGCGACGACGAGTATGGTGGACCGGCATGTCTAAAGATGCCGACAAGTTCGCCGAGCAGTGTTCAGAGTGTTGGCGCCATCATACAAACCCCGCACAAGAGCTGCTGCCATCAGAAATTGAAGGAGTGTGGCAGAAACTGGCGGTTGATCTGGTGTGTATCGAGAGTCAACAAGTATTATCCATCGTCAACTACGGTTCACGCTATCCGGAGCTACTTCCCTTGTCAGCTACCACAACCGCAGCTGTCATTGGCCGGCTGATGGAAGTGTTCGCGAGGTTCGGCCTGCCTAGCGTGTTGGTGTCCGACAATGGCCCCCAGTTTGCCTCAGCCGAAATGGCCCAGTTCGTGCAGCGGTTGGGTATCCAGCACAATCGATCAAGCCCACGCTACCCCAGATCTAATGGCATGGTGGAACGTCTTCATCGAGTCGTCAAAGAGAGAATTCAATCTCTACGACCGTCCCTGTCTTTGCAACACCGTTTGCAACAAGTTCTCTTTGATATTCGCAACTCAGTGCACCGAATGCTGGGCATGTCACCCAATGAGGCTTTCTTCGGTCGCATGGTTCACACCCGTCTACCTCACCATTCTACCCCACGCATTGTGAATGCTTCTCATCAGATTCGCGCCAAAGCTGATATGGCAGTCTCGCATGATAGTCGCCGCGGTGTCCGCCAGTTGCCTATGCTGCGTCCCGGCACAATGGTAGTCTTGCAGGATGGCTATTCCGACCCAACTACCCCTTGGCGTGTTGTGGAGCAATATGGCAGACAAGTCGGCGTCACTGATGGCAGGCGGATACTGCTCCAAAATCGGCAGCATGTGCGAGAACATGCTTCACCTGCGTCATCAACTGCCACCTCTTCTCGGTCTTTGGATCTCCAGCCAGTTCCGTCGCCAGATCCCCAGCCAGCTACAGAGTCAGAAGTGAAATCCTCGGCACCTAATGCAGATGTGCCGCCTGCTACGCCTACTGCTCCGTGTGAAGCAGGAGTGAAATCTGAGATCAAAGAGGCCGATGCTCAGATTCATCCCGAGTCCAGTGACCAATCACGTCGTCAATCACGCCTACCACGGCCCGATGCCCAGTCTGGCTCGCTCTATCGCGAGGGCTATGTAACCCGCGCTGGCCGCACTGTCAAGCTCACTGAGAAAGCTGCTGGTGCATTGATGTAATATCTCCATTTTGACTGACCATGTTGCATAACTATGCCAATTTGCGATTTAGTTGCTGGTTTGGTTTGTTTTGTTTGTATCGTGTTACAGGTTTGATGTATCTTCAGTGAGTTGACCCGTCGGTGTCAGGGTGTGTCAAATTTGTTGCTTTGAATTGATTCTTTGCTCGTTTCCTCTGCAATTTCATTGTTTTTTCTTGTCTGCAATTTTCTCCTTTTTTCTTTTTCCTTTTTTTCTCTCCTTTTTTTCTCAAACAGGTTTGCATTTGCAGACAATTTTTTTCTTAGGGAAGGGGGGGTAATGTGGTAGTCATGCATTGTACATCACGGCTGTAGTACTGATGTGCACAGTCATGGTAACAGTGCATTGCGTAATGCTCTTGGCCATATGCTGCTGTTGAGCTGGTTTTACAGATGAAGAATCTGAGAGACACAATGGCTAGTTGTCTATTCTTTCCGTGTGCTTAGTCTGGCTTCTTGCATGCCTACAGCACTCACTCTGGGAAACAGAGGTTCATCACTCATCCACTAGGACGCATGAAATGTTGGGCACGATGACTGTACACTCGAGGAAGTGGTGCCCTTCTTAGTTCTAGGAGCATCAGGGTTCTGCATAGAGAAGTGTTCTCTACATCGAAAGAGGAGAGAAGGCAGAGAAAATAAAAATAAATTCAATCCAAAGTAATCCGAAACCTTTATCCACTGAACACGGAAAACGTACCGCTCCAACAACTCCTTCTTTTTCCAGACAGATACGCACCCATTATTCAGCAGAAAACTGTTCAGTTCATTCACACACCATTCTTCATTTGACAGTTCGTCCACGGGTGCCACAGCCATCGATGGCAAACCACTCGACACTCCATCTCCAAAATGGAAAATACAGTGTTTCACCATGCTCAACAACTGATACTCCGCACAAAAATCGAAGAGGATGCCCCGTCTCGGATCACGTGACCGTTATTGTGCAAAGGGTCTATTGGCACATCACAATCAGTGCTACAATAGGTACTGTTTAGAGCACTGAACTTGATCTGACGTGCAAGTATAGTAGAACACTGGTGTTGGGTTATGACGTAATGTCGTAGAACTTTAGCTCTACTGTGTATGCACGCACGCATTTCTTTGAGAGTCTTCTCTGTCGTTTACAGATTGTATTTTCTCAGTTTTTCTACTTCGTGTATTCTAACCAATAAACTACTTGTCTCTTGTCTACCGAACCTAACATCTTCTCAGCCGAATTTGGTTGGTTCACTTTGCAGTGGCGTCCTTTCTTGTCCTGAACAAAACCAATCTACCAACCCACACTGGGAGGAAACTCGTTTATGGCATTGATGCGCCGTTTTTGTGTTCATTGAAAGCATCTGGGCTGAGCTTATGAATTGGCTCTCAGTGGCAGCAGAGGGTTGGGTGTATTTTTGAGGCTATTTTTAAGTTCTTACCCTATACCTCACACCCTCAAACTTATCCCAGACAACAACGACCTTTTTGGGAGACAGTGTGCTGCTTTGAGTAATTTGTATTGTAATGCAAATGTTCAACAAGCTTGAAAGCAATGCCACACCGCTGCTTACAACTAGCTCGCGAATCCCTGCACTACAATTAGGATAGTTGTAAAGTGAAATACCAAGCTATGTACAGCAGCTGGCTGATGGGGAGCCATAGCTGACTTGAAATGAGCAGGAACAAGTGAAGCCAATGGCCGGATAGGAGGAGCAGAGCTAAATGTTCCAATCTACGGTATGGAAGATGATGTGATGTGAGAAATGGGGGCTGAACACCTAGCATGAGCTAGAAGCAAACAGTTATGTTGACGTTGCATTGCAACAGCCATTAAAAAAACTTTCCCAAATCCATCACAGCAGTACAAAGGATTTGGAGATGCCAGAGACGATGAAGAAGAGCCGTTTTGGCCTGGTTGACAGGGCGCTTACAGGCAATATCTGTCTGTCTGTCTCTCTGTCTCTGTCTCTCTCTCTCTCTCTCTCTCTCTCATTCGCGCGTACGCGAACACACATACACATAATTGTACCATGTATTTTGAATTTGACGTGCTGACTGCAGAATATGCAATGTACTTATAATAATATCGTGTCCAAGAGAGAGAGATGAAAGTGATCGAGTGTTAGACTTTTATATGGCGGATTATTGGCCTATTGTTGTTTGAGAAGTGAACGGTGTGTAAGATACACACTCGTGCACACACAAGTGCATACAGCACACACACACACATGCACGCGCGCGCACGCACACACACACCTGCATTCAAGACTGACGTCATGCGCTATGTTTTGCTGCGTAATCACAAATGGCACCAGCCCATTTTGCTCAAAAGAAAAACAAATCTTGCTTGCCCTGTTGTGCTCTTCCAGACAACGGATCATTCTTCAGCAGTGTTTCTTTTTGGTGCTCTTCCAGACAACGGATCGTGCTTCAGCAGTGTATATTTTCCGTTCGTAGCTTTGCTGCCAGCCTGAGTGTCACCTTGATATTTTATTTCTTCAGTATGTCTGACCTAACTGTCGACACTGTCAAGGCAATGCATTGGCAAGCCCTCCGAGGCCAGCTTTCTCAGCGCAGCTTGAATCCGAAAGGAAACTGAGTAAAAGTATTTTACAGGACCGTTTGCTGGCACAGCCAGCCCTTGGTAGTGAGGTATGCTCCGGCCAGGAGAACCAGCAACATGACAGTGCGGACACGGCTCGCGTGCCCAGAAACCCCGACTGGCACCAATGCCTCCTCCGCCAGCTCAGGTCATGCGGGCTCGACGGATCTCTGCGCTCTCGTACGGGACGAGGTGTAGTCGGCTTTGTCGGCCGCCAACACTTCCGGCTCAACGTTCTGGCTGGTGCGCAGCCCGAATAACGATGGCAAGCTAAATATCGTTGAGTCGGATGACGCAAAGCAGGTGCGTCACAAGGTTCACGATATTGCTACCCGGCTCGAGGCATGGACCGCATACATGTCTGTTATCACGGCTGCTGCCCCACACCGCACTGCTGATCTACTGAACTGATTGCTTACCAGCAGTTGATCCTGACTACTTACTGCCAGTTCTTCCCAAGCGCGTGGCTAGAGTACGACCGCTAGCTGCTGATGCTCGTGGCCCAGTAACCAGGCACGAAGAGGTTGAACACCGTCGACGTGAACCTATGGCTGATAGCTTTCACAGGCCATGCACACCTAAAACGTGCTCAATGTAAGACGCTGCTTTTTCGTCCCCAATCTCAATTCCCCAAGCCAGCAGCATGTACCTCAAGTGGTCGCAACCATACCAGCGACGGCCACGAAATCTGCCGCAATGTCAACAGAGGTCGCTGTTCTTCATCGTCGTGCGGCTTCTCCCACACCTGCAGCCAGTGTGGCAAGGACCACCCATGCATGAGGTGCAACCAGCAGCAGCGCAGAGCCAATCGACCACCCCGCCGCTCCTAGCAGAATGGCTACTGAATCGCTTGACTCGGTACGTAGCTTCTTCCCTATACACTCTGCAGACACCACACTGCTAGCTGACCACTTTGCCCGTCTGTTACGTAACCACCCAGATCAATCATGTGTTGTGTATGTTCTCCATGCCCTGCGCCATGGTTTTGCTCTTGTATCTGCCGGCAAACACGACATTTCGGTTTTCTCTAATAATCTGCCCTCGGCTTTAACTCATCCGGCATTTATTTCCGAGCAATTAACTGCTTCCTGCGCCTGCAGCAAGACCACAGGCCCCTTTCCGTCACCTCCATTTCAGTTCATGCGCTGGAATTGGTGCCGTCCCCAAAAAGTACGGCAAGCTGTGAATGATCCACCATCTGTCCAGTCCGGAAGGCATCGGCGTGAACGACAGCATTTTTGCCGAGCCGCTTTCTCTGCTCTGTGTGAGCATTGAAAACGTGATCAACACCATCATGTCATGCCCACAGCCGGTTTATTTGTCCAAGCTCGATGTACGCAGTGCATTTCGGCAGATCACAGTCCGCCGTCAGGACTTTTCTGGGAAGGCTCCAACTACTATGAGCGCTTTCTGCCTTTCGGTCTTCGCTCCAGCCCAGCCTTCTTTGACTCAGTAGCCACAGCAGTCAACTGGATCATGCAGCACGAGTTTGCTATAGATCACCACCTTCATTACCTCGAGGAATTTCTTCATATCTCCACTGGTTTGGTTGCAGCCAACCAGCAACTGACCATCCCCCTCCGGGCATTCACGTATCTCGGCATTCCTCCTTGCTACATACAAGCTTGAAGGGTCACACCATCATTGACCTCCCTAGACTGCGAGCGCCATGAAGCTCGGCTACCAGACAAGCTGTTCAAGATCCATGCACCACTCGTGGATACTATCAGCGAGCGCAGCATCGGCCAGCGTCAACTCGAGTCCCTCCTGGCGAAGCTCACTGTTGATGCCCAAGTCATCGTTCCTGGACGCACATTCATGCTTCATCTATGATCAGTGTGCCCTGAACTGTATCTGTGTATGTGAGTGTGGTGCGTAAAGCCCATCTTGAGAATGGGTTCGCCGGCCCCTTAGTAGATGCGTGCCTTCTGAAGAGGGTGATTAAGGGCATCCAGCGATGCCATGGTACGGCTGTACTCACCCCTTGCCTACCTATCACTATGCCAATCCTACGACACTTGATGGATGCACGCCCGAAAAGTAGTATCCTGAATGGCCATGACAAGCTGCTCTACCAAGCCGCCATACTGCTAGCGTTCTTTGGATTTCTTCTGTGTGCCAAATTCACGGATGGCACCACACGGGGCTGCACTAGCTCCCCGGGTGACGGACGCCTGCAACTCTTCCTGCTTTCATCCAAGACAGACGCATTCGGTATAGACGTTACCAGTGACATTAACCCGTCTTTACCGCCGTACCGCCCGGTCCGTGCCATGGTTAGCTACCCATTTGTCACTCGTCGCGAGGGACCGTAGCAACTCTTGTTCGTACTCTCGAACGGACAGCAGCTGACCAGACAGTCATTCACAGTAACAGTACGGTCTCTTGTTGTTGCGGCCGGTGTACTTTGAGCTAACAGCAGCAGCTTTACTTTGAGCTAATAGCAGCTCTACTTTGAGCTTCAAACGAGTTGCTTTGAAGCCAGCACTCTGCAATCCAAAGCTGACTCTTTCTTGATTTGTTTGTGTGAGGGATGGGGCTAACCAGCAACACGCAGAACCATAAACCATCCAGAATTTCGTGAAGAGCTTGCCAATGCCAACCTGGGCGTGCTCCAATCAACTTCCTCCAGTGATGAGATGTCGAGTACTTTGCACACTAAACTCATGAGTGTTCTTGACAGACGTGGCCCTCTAAAATCCACCAGCAGGAAGGCGAGCTCATATCCACCGTGGTCTGACAGGGAATTGTACCAAGTCCAGTGTTGCAAGAACAGGCTACATCGCCAGTTGCGTCAGGACAAGGACAGCACCTAGATCTGCTTTGTATTCAGGCGCGCCCGTGCGGCTGCACGAAATGCTTATCGTAGGAAACGCAATGAGTATTTCCAAACCCAAAGTGTTAAACATAGTCGCAATCCACGCAAACTGTGGCATATCATCAACACTGCAACATCTCAAACTCGCCAACGTATTGATCCAACGTGTGATGTGGAGGATGTTGCAACAGCCTTCAGTAAAGTTGTGACTGATGCTGATAGACCCCCTGTGCTCACCATGCCACAGGGTCAATCACACCCCACAGCCTTTTCAACCGTTCGGTATGTCTGAACCAACACTGTTTAGCGTCTCCTAAGAGGCATCAATGCAGCCAAGGCCACAGGCAGTGACAGCATCCCAGGAGTACTTCTGACGTATTGTGCTGATATCACTGCTCCGTCTGTTGCTGCTCTCTTCAATGCCTCACTATCCCGTGGTACAGTACCCTCTGCCTTCAAGCTTGCACACATATCACCACTATATAAAGCTGGTGACCCAGCAGTTCCTACTCACTTCCGTTTCATTTCCCTCCTCCCCAACCTGTATTAGAGAAGCTGGTGCAGAAGGAACTGGTATCAGTCATGAACATCACAAAGTCACTACCCTCCACTTAGTTTGCAGTTTGCAGCAACCATTCCACTGAGGATGCACTAGCTCTCATCACCAACCGTATCCTTACTGCCCGGGACAAACGAATGTACACAGGTGTGTGCCTACTGGACATGTCCAAAGCATTATTTTCATAAAGTTAGACATCACCAACTAATTCTCTACCTTTTTCAATGTTGGCGTCACAGCCACAGCCCTGCGGTGGTTCATGTCTTATCTCTCCGAAGGGAACCAGCGTGTCTGTGTCGGACAATCACGCAGTACTATCACTCGCTGCACATGCGGAGCGCCACAGGGATTTATGCTCGGCCTCCATTCTGTTCAACCTATTTACTCGACAAATACCCTATGTTGCTGGACAAGCCTTGTCTTTGCAGTTTGCAGATGACCTCGGTCTCACTTGTAGCAAATCAACTAAGTCTGAAGGGTCTGCAATTCTGTCTGCATCAGCTTCAGCTATTGCTAACTGGCTAAACGATCTTGCTTGATCGTGAATGCTTCCAAAGCCAGGTGACATCTATTTCTGGGAACCTACCTGAGAAGCATACTCCACTCTCGGTTAACTGTAACGGGACCCTGCTGCCACTTGTGGAGTCTGCCAGGTACATTGGCGTGAAATTTGATAGTAACATGTCTTGGGATGGCCACGTAACCCGCTGTGCAAACCGTGAATCTCAAAAAAATATGAGTCCTGTGGAGGATGCGGCGTTGCCTCAGCACACAGGGTCGGATCACTTACTTCCGACCCATCATAATTCCAGATCTTCTGTAGGGATCAAATGCACACTCGACATCTCTGGCAGTCAGGCACTGTCATCGACTCCAGGTTCTGGAAACCCGTGGTACCCGTGCAGTGTTTGGACGCCCGCCATGGACATCTGCACATGACCTACTGGAGCGGCTCTCACTGTATCGGGTAACTGAAGTATACAAGCAGAAGGTGGCATTCCTTGTATGGTAGTGCCGCTACGGCCAAGCAAGTCCTGAGCTTCAGGATCTCTTGCTGCCAGCTTGTGGCCGGTGCACGCGCCTGGACTCTGGCATGGGTCTCCGCCTGCCACCCGCCCGCAGGAACTCTGGAAAGGGGACATTTGCCTTCCAGGGTGCACTATGCTGGAACAACCTGCCTAGCAGAATTCGCTCCATCTCCGTTCCTCATCAGTTCCGTGCTGCAGGAGTCCCGTTTCAACTATGAACTGAGAACATTGCAAAGCAATTGTATGTATGGCGGTCAGTGTACATGTGTGTGTGTGTGTGTTTGTTTGTGGGTGTGTGTGTGTGTGTTTGTGTGTGTGTTTGTGTGTGTGTGTGTTTGTGTGTGTGTGTGTGTGTGTGTGTGTGTGTGTGTGTGTATGTGTGTATGTGTGTGTGTGTGTGTGTGCTTTGCAACATGCCCTCCTCGGCATAGCTTCGGGCAATGCCTTATAAAGTGGCCCGGTTCTCCACAATGGTGGCAAAGCAGCGGTGATGGCGTGGCAACACTGTCTTGCACAAATGTGGAAGCTGAGGACACTGCACCAACTCTGGTGCCGGTTGCTGTTTGCAGTGCCCGGATCCTATCAAGGCATTCAGACACCTTCAGGTCCCTGTCTGCCATGGACAAACGGACATCCTATGCAAACACTCACAGCCCACTCGACATTGAACCAATTACTTTATTTTGCACAAGAAGAAGTAAAAAAAGAGCAAAAGAAAAGGTATCAAGGCTCGCGATCAAGTGCACATGGACAAAATGGTGACCTACGTCAATGTGTGCACTCACAATAAAACTAGAAAAATAATACTGGAAAATGGATGAACGTCACGAACAGAGCGCGGATAAATAATACAAAGCTCAATAAGAAATGATACGTAGTGATCAATAGTAAATACATTCGATATCAAGAAAGGAATAGAGAGAGTGAGTGAGAGAGAGAGAGAAGGAGAGGGGGAGAGAGAGAACAGAGAACAGAGAGAGAAAGAGAGAGAGAGAAAGGGAGAGAGAGAGAGGAAGAGAGAGAGAGAGAGAGAGAGAGAGAGAGAGAGAAAAGAGGAAGAAAGAGAGAGAGAGAGAGACATACTCACCCTCACAAATAAGTACCCCTTGCCCACACAAATATGTCACATACGCACACCTGCAGTAGCATGCATATGCAAAGTAAACGGCATGCTCTCATACGCACACACACGTGTGTACGCCTACGTGTGCGTGCTCAACATTCGTGGACATGCACGAGCGCACACACCCACACACAACATGCGCCATGCCTTGTTCATTGGATTTTGCCTGTATTTCACCTGATGATCAGGCATGAAAGTATACTACTGAAAATTGCATTCTTGTCTCCAAGGAAATTGTTCATCAATTCCCAAAGAAAACTTCATTGATAATGATCCAGAAATCTCTATGCCATTGCCTTTGTTACCTTTGCCCACTAACTGTGTTTGTTTGTTTGTTTGTGTGTGTGTGTGGGTTTGTGTGTATGTTTTTGCCCATGCATAGTTGTATGTGTGTGTGTTTGTGTGTGTGTGTGTGTGTGTGTGTGTGTGTGCGTGAGCGTGCGTGTGTGTTTTCATGCATATGCGTATTATTTTATGTGTGTGGGAATCGGCATGTGTATGTGTGTATTTGTGTATGTTTATGTGTGTTTGTACAGCAAACAAGCCTTGATTGTCCTTGTTGTTCTGTTGTGTGTGTTTGTATCTACTTGGTTTGCATTCATTAACAATGCTACTTCCAGCATGGTAGCACACCATTACACTGGGCAGCATCGTGTGGACATGTTTCCGTAGCAGAATATCTAATTAATTCTGGACATTCCTTGGATCCAAAGGATAATGTAAGTCCGGATATCCCAGGTGCATCCTTGTTAGTGTATGAACAGAAAAGAAGAATTGTACTGGTGTACAAAGTCCTGTGCATGTGTACCAGGTCTTATGTTCATCAGTTGTACGCACAAAATAACATGCACAACTGGAAAATGTTTTCCAAGAAGAACAACAGTTTTCACGATCTTCAACAGCCTAGAAGAAAATTGGCGAGCACCCATGCTCATTCCCTGGGCACTGCAAATTCACAACTTATTTCATTTCAAAGAATCATTTTCAATGTTTCGGCAAATTGCCATCATCAGGATGCAATATGAAGTGGAAGTGTGCCCAGGAGCAGTTATATACACTAATTTGGTGTTCTTAGGTGTTGATAATATTTCTATACTACACCTCTTACCTCAGTGCTAGGAATATGACATGTCTAAAACTAGTGAAAGATCACAAGTTTTCACTGACTCATATGCTGGGTGTTGGTAATAAGTTAGCACAGCGCAGATGTCACAAGATAACTTGAGAAATGTCTGAACAGGTTTCTCGCAAGCAATAGACGAATGTAACCATGTCAGTATTCTCCCGAAAATACTGTCACCTAGATAACCGGTGCGGTGTAACTGTTTTAGAGTAATAACCATCCAGCACTGGTGTTGATCTCTGGCCCTTCGTTTCTGATCTCCACTGCCTCCCGCAATTTGCGGCTTGCCCTGTCACTGGCTCTTGCAATCACCGACACTGCCCAGAAGATGCTGTTCCTGACACTCAGGTTGATCCCTGCATGTTTAGCTCGCCTGTGGTCACCCGCTGGCTTATCCACAGTGCGTCTACGAGCTTCACCATTCTGTTCCTCCAGTCTCGTCTCCAGTGTGCGACCCGTCTCTCCGATTTATTTTTCCCTGCACAACTTGCATTGCAGACGGTATATTACATTCCTCCTCAAACATATTTTTACTCCACCCAACTTACAAGTCAGACACGGTCCCACTGGGCGTCCTCTTCTCTTCGTCTTTCTGATGTTGGGCTCTCCTTAATGCAGCTGGGCGGACTTTGTGCTGAATGACTGAGCTGACGTTTGAGGCTACCGGCATGCTCGTAAGCCACCCGGACTGGTAACTTGTGCTTCCGGATAGCTTTGCTGACGCTGTGATGCACCCCATCCCACTTATATGGCAGCTTCAAAAACGCACAACACGGATTACCTCGGCAGCGACGCTTGGGTTTCCTTGCTGCTTCTCTTGCATTAATGATGAGGCTCTAGGGGTAGGTTCTGCTTATGATCCTTTGGAAGAACATAGAACTCGGGGAATCTTGTATTATTGGGGAGAATCGACTTCAGCAGCTTGGAATCAATGTTCTTGCATTTGTCCCTAAGGACAGCTTTCACCCGAGACTCGAACTCGGTTATTGTTATGTCAACCTTTTCGTACATAGCGCTATCCGATAGCAATGCGTCTGCCTTCTCCAGGTAGAGTTTTAGTTTCAGTGCGACCAACTTCTTACTTTTGTCTGACGGTTTCAAGTGATGACTGTACTTGTGTCCTTGCAGAGTCTGGCCAGCTCATCTCATTCCTTCTTGGTCATTTTAGACGTCGGTGGCTTGTGTTTGGTGTAGGCAGCGAGAACATCGTCCTTGAAATTCGCAAGCTTCTTTTCTTCATCGTCACACATTTTCGGCGGTTGTTTAAACTCACGCTGCTTGAGCTTCCAGAGTTTTCTGTCGCCCACTGTGTCAGAAACAGTCTCGTTGTCTGGATCCTCCACCTGTTGAGGCTGGGCCTGCTGCCAGCGCAACGTGTAGGTAACGTGTGTAGTTATAGAAATATTATCAACACCTAAGAACACCGAATTAGTGTATATAACTGCTCCTGGGCAGACTTCCACTTCATATTGCGTCCTGATGATGGCAATTTGCCGAAACGTTGAAAATGATTTTTTGAAATGAAATGTGCTGTGAATTTGCAGTGCCCAGGGAATGAGCATGTGTGCTCACCAATTCTCTTCGAGTTATAAAGCTGCAGGATGCCTCACCGTTACTTCGTTCAACAGCCTAGACAACACTATTGAGTTCCTTGCGTCACCTCAAAAGTACTTATAAGTCCAATGTTTCAAGAAGATGTGGTGTATGGGTTTCATGTGAAATTGCACTGAACACCATTGTGGTTCTGTAAAGCAACCGGCTACTAGATTGGAGATCTTTGGTATGTTATACACCTGCAAAATGTTACACTTTCCAGTGGTGGGTAAGATAGTTGGACAGCTCAATCAGTCATGTCTTTGTGTGTAACCCGTACAGTAATGGTGGTTTGTGTAAATCTGCACGAAGAAGTCGCAGCCAAACTTGGTTGGTTCAGTTTTAAGTGACGTACTTTCTTGTCCTGAACAAAAACAATCTACCAACCCACATGGGGAGAAAACTGGTTAATGGCATCGATGCGCCGTGTTTTTTGTTCATTGAAAGCATATGTTCTGAGATTATGAATTGGCTCTCAGTGGCAGCAGAGGGTTGGGCATATTTTAGAGGCTATTTGTAAATTCTTACCCTATACCTCACACCCTCAAACTTATCCCAGACAATAACGATCTTTTTGGGAGACAGTATGCTGCTTTGAGTAACTTGTATTATAATGCAAATGTTCAACAAGCTTGAAAGCAACGCCACACTGCTGCCTGCAACTAGCTCGGAAATCCCCACAATACACTTACAATAGTTGTGAAGTGAAATACCAAGCTATGGACAGCAGCTAGTTAATGAGGAGCCATAGCTGACTTGTAATGAGCAGGAACAAGTGAGGCCAATGCCGGTTAGGAGGAGCAGAGCTAAATCCTCCAATCTACCGTATGGAAGATGATGTGATGTGAGAAATGGGTGGTGGGGGGGGGGGGGGGGTGAACACCTAGTATGAGGTAGAAGCAAACAGTTATGTTGACATTGCATTGATGGCATACCATAAAAAGAACGTGAAAGTAAGTAGTCAGTCACATGCAAGAACAATGTCATTATGGTTGGTGTTGTTGTGAACTACCCCGTCTACACTGGCCAACATGCAACACTCAAAGCCCACTCGACATTGGACTAGTTACTTGCTTTTGCACAAGAAGGACTAAAACTAAAAGAGCTAGAGAAAAAGGATAAAGGCTTGTGCACCAAGATGACACGGACAAAATGGCGACCTACGTCATCGTGTGCAATGAAAAACTGTCACGAACACAGTGCGAATTTTATAATATAAAGCTCAAGAAGAATTGACACGTAGTGATCAACCGCAAATATGTTTGTTATCAAGAAAGGAATAGAGAGAGAGAGAAAGAGAGAGAGAGAGATAGAGAGATGAGATGGCGTTTGCAGTTAATATTACACCTCTCCCTCTAGACGCCACTAGTCAGGAACAATATCGCATTCGGCATCGACGGATAGCTGGGGCATGGAGATCATAGGGTGGGACCAAGTCAATGTCTCCGCCATCAAATTCCAGGGCGACGGCTTCACTATCACTAGCGTCACTATCACTGTCACTCTTGGCAGGACTCGGCTAAGTGCTGTGGACATCAGTAGTAATGTAAGGCAATTCAAGTCACCCCTCCCTTTACATCCTCAGTGTTCGGTAATACAGGAGCTCAGTCTAGCTTCAGCAGTCAATGTTGACCACTGTCTCTGCGTCATTGACATGGCTGGTCACAACGGTTGATGGTGACACACTCTTCTCCACCTTCCAGCCAGGCTCAAATGGCGGGAGCAGCTTCTCGTGACACCCGGGGCATCGGTACAGTAGGGCATCACGGGGAACGTATGGTTGTGGGGTGGTTGTGGAGGGCTCGATGCAGACAATTCTGTCTCCACAACATCGCATACATGGGCAGCCGATCCATTCAGCTTCTCAACCCATTTACTCGGCACAGGGGCGCCCGGGCACGCTTCCAGAACGAATGACCGGGGCTTCCAGCCACACATCGCGTGCATAGGCGACACTTTTGTCGAAGAATACGGCAGGGGAATGTAGTAGAACAGCAGGAGGTCCAGCTCCCTCCTCCGGTCCGATACTTGATCTAGTACCTTTCTCATCTGCATTATGAGAGTCCGATTCATGCGCTCCACGCCGCCTTGCGACTGTGGGTGATGAGCTGCTCCCCTTTTTACACGCACGCCGAACTCGGCGAAGAGGGCCCGGACAGGAGCAGTCTGGAACTCGGTCCCATTGTCCATTCTGATCTTGTCGGGCGGACCCCACCTGCAGCAGATACTAGTCAGCGCTCCTGCAAGACTTGTAGCAATTTGTCGCCGTAGTGGCTTCACCTCGACCCACTTGCTAAATACATCAGTGCACACGAGTACGCAGTGCTACTGTCCACTGCGGTCTGCGCTAAGCTCGAGTGTGTTCACTTGCGTCACCCTCCACGGGCGACCGGGGATCTCTGGGGCAGTAGGTGGCACCATCGTTCCACCACTTCCATTCCCTGCACAGCATGCTTGCCAGTTTTGGCAACATTCTTGGCTGCATGAGTTCATACCAGGGAAGTAGCAGATACCGAGCAACATCTCATACATCACTGTCCAGCTACCGTGCTCGGACATCTGATGCGCTTCTTCCACTACACGTGTCAGAGATCCTGGGACGATCAGCACGGTCATATTCCCAACTGCAAGGAGCCTGAAGCTGCGAGATAACTCTCCGTCATCCAGAAAATGCTGGTCTCTTATCCTGTTGAATGACTTTATCTCGACCCGTTTGCCCATCTAGACGATCGACAGTGCAGGCATCAGCTGAGGAGATGCTCTCTGGGCATGCTGTACTTCTTGGCGCGTGATGGTTTTGTTCCGTTGCATAGTCAACTGCGCTAGCGGGGGGTGTGGCATTCTCAGCAGCTGCATCGGGTCTGCACCACTTAGCCCAGTGCACCGGAACACGAGGCAGTTGGTCAGCTGGGTTCTCCTCAGTGAACTTTCACTCAACACGCACCTTTAGTCGTCCGGTCTCCATCAGGTCAGTTGCCACTTGTAAGCGATGTACAATGAGCACCTTATGCAGGCCTACTACGCGAACATGGCATACATTTTCGGCAACTTCACATAGCCATCCAACTACAGCCTTGGAGTCAGTACTGAGAGCTGCACTGTTTCCAAGCCCCACTCAACAGCCAGTGACAGGCCACGCATTGCCACGTCGAGTTCTGCGACGTTGATGTGTTTCCTGTTGTCTGCATCACGTAGCCACGTTCCATCCTCAATGATATCTCCATTGCGTTTCAGCACAACACCAGTTGCCAGGTCAGACACGTCGCAGTAGGCTGCCCAGATGCCGTCAGATGTTGTAGGCATGCGCCAAACTCCACGCGCAGGGTCACCACATGGCAGACGCTCCAATACTTCCTCAGCACACCGTACAATGCCTTATAGAACTGGATCGTTCTTCCCAGTAGTTGTGCTTGTCATACGCTCAGATACGAGCAGACGGGTTGCAGCCAGGCGCATACTGGGTAGTGATTTCTCAGTCATCCAGTCCACTGGAAGACGCTTCGCTTTGTCAGGGAACACTCAAATGCAAGATGTATGCCATCTCGCCGCAACCATCTGGCACTGTTAGCAGATGTCGACAGCTGCAATGCAAAGACTCGTGCTGTAGACAGTAGCTCTGGTGGCTTTGTGGGCAGGCTGTAGCCTATCAGTTCAGCAGCTACTGCTTCTCGTGTTGATGCTGGCGTCAGCACATCATCAACATAATTGTCTACCGCAGGCCACGGCCGTGTAACATCAACTTCTGGGCAATTGATAGCCCAAAGCACGCTCGCGCCATCACGTAAAGCTTGTCACGACTGCGTTAAAAAGCAGGAGCAATGTGCACTTGCAGGTAAGCCTTGCGTATGTCAATGAGCTCATACTGCTCTCCGACTTTCCGCCATTAAAGGATCTTCTCCGCACATGCAGGCGCATCCTTACTGGATGCCTCGACTGGATCAGGTTATTCAGGCCATGGTAGTCTAGACACAGACGTACCGGTGTGCTAGCCTTGTGCGTCTGGCTCTTCGTCAATTGTGGAATGAAGGCTGCAACGCATCCGTGGGTGGCTTCATCAAGCTCTACTTGCCAACCCTTCTTTACCCACGAGTCCACTTTTGCACAGAATTGAGCCTCTCCCTCATCGGACAGATCTCTGTGTGCGTACTGACAAATGACTGAGCCGATCGTCCAGTCAATGGCGCTTGTCCGTCCGTCTTTCCAGCGCCACTGCTCGGTGTCTTCATCCCACCGGATTAGACCGTAGTCGGCGTTACCCCTATATAATCCGTCGTAACTGTCACATGACGTGCGGGGTGTTCGCCGGCAAACACGGTGTTGCTGTGATGCCAGAAGTTGCTGTGCCCGGGCCAAACGTAGCAGGGTTTACCTCGCCTGCTTCGTCATAGCCTATGCTGACACCTCCGATGCCTGCAATTACGTCTGCGCAGAGATGTACGTATGCGCCAACAGCTGCGAGTGATCTGACAACACTTGCTTTCACATGCACGCGTGGAAGAGATACAGGTCCAACTAGACGTTGAAGCTGGAGGTCTTTTGAGGACCAAAAAAAGTGTCACCCAACAGTATGAATGGCAAAGGAAAAAAGCCAAGGGAAATAGAAAGAGAGAGAAGGAAAAATCAATAAGGAGAGACAAATGCGTTTATGGAAATTCGTAGACACGGTGCGGTCCGCACAGGGGCGTATATGAGCAGGTACACTGAACCTGGGAGACGTATACAAATACGGGGGTGGATAAATAAGCTCTACTGTACGGGAAAAGTGTACAAGTCAATCTGAGGTCATGCAAACTGGGCACCGCCGGCACAACTGCAGCCGCAGAACATGCAGCTCTGGCTCGGAACGCCGCACCATCTCATGCCCGACCTGCTCTCGGAAGTTCACACGTCCCCAGTACCTGGCTCAACACAAATGCAAGAAGTAACTCTGCCCCCCCCCCCCTTGCCTCTTTCAGGCACTGGATCACCTTTAGGTGGCAGTTTCAAGGCTCAAGGTTCAAGGTTCAAGGTTCAAGGTGTGTGTGTGTGTGTGTGTGTACGGAGCAGAGACGTGGACACCGAAGGCAACAGACCTGCACTCTCTCAACACCTTTCATCACCCGTGTGTTTGCATCATCGTTGGCGTATACAGGCGGGACCAGTGGGACAACCGCGTAACCTCCGTTACCATGTCCCGAACCCTCGGCATTGACTGTCACGTCGCGGACATCATCCGGGAATATCGACTGCGTTGGCTTGGCCATGTTGGACGGATGAACGACGACCGCGTGCCGAATCGAGTTTTGTTTGGGGAGCTCCCTGCAACACGCCCTCGCCATGGTCCACACAAGCGGTGATGTGACGCCATCGTGGATGATCTCCGCTCCATCAGCCCCCCTGTGCCTTCTGACTTCTGGCTTGATGCTGCTCAGGATCGCTCTGCCTGGAGATTGTTCATCGTCGTCCTCCCGCCCGTGCTCCTCCTGATCCTGACTCTTGCTTCCGCTGCGCATGTGGAAAGATCTGCCGTCGTCCCGGGGACCTCAAGCGCCACGCTCCGTACTGCAAAGCTAGCAGATAGTCCCTTCGCTGTCATTGCCATCGGCAATGGGTACGTTCAAGGTTCAAGGTGTGTGTGCGTGCGTGCGTGCATGCGTGCGTGCGTGCGTGCGGTTGTTGGTTGGTTGGTTGTGTTTATTTGAATTCGCAAACCAAATGGACTGAACATGTCCCATGACAAGGAAGCGAATGATGTCCAAGTAACCCAGGAATGGGGACACAAATGAAAAGAAAATATGGGAACAGAAGGCTCTCAGCAAAGGAAGAAGAGAAAAGAAGGAAAGAAAAAGAATAAATGGCAATAAATAAGATAAATTGTGCACTCATAACAACAGCAAAAATGAAGAAAGTCAAGTTCCATAACGTTTTCTTGTGACTGTCATCAGTGGAACGCCGTCACATAAAAATGTAATAACTAAAACACACACTTATATACATGTAGCTAATATGGTTTCAGGTAGAAATACAGCAGCTAACAAGTACAAAAAGCGAAGTTTGCACCTTTGCAGTGTGTGAATATAGTGTATGTGAGAAAGGTAGTGGCAGATGAATGTGATACTGTGTGAATGAATGTAATGGTGCGTGTGTATTACTTGAAGAGTGTGAGTGATACAACGTTTTCTTTCTGTTTACATAGCACAGGGTCACGAATACGAATATACACAGCTTCCAGCACCTGCAATTGCTTGATGAAACGTCTTCCATCATCACTCTTAGCAAAACTGCTCACGAGCAAAGAGCCGCGGAAGGAACACAAAATCGGGCCAACACCGTGTCGGGTGTTCTTATGCCTGCCTTGGAAAGGCTCTGAATCAACAAAAGTCAGTCGTGCAGTGAAATCGATCGTGCAAAAGACATCCTATGCAGTGAATGTAGTTACTGTCTTTACAACGGTGCGTTCGTTCACAGTGTTGAAGGACGTCCTGCCAACCCACCATTTGAGCCATCTCATTTATCAATTTGAATGCCGACAATGTGGTAGTCGGTATGTTGGCAGGACGCTTCAACACTTGTCCGAACGCATCAAGCAGCACGTCCCATTATCATTGTTGTCCCAGGCTGCCAGGTTAAGCAGGCCGAAGCGTGGGAGACCACGAAAACATCCGCTGCCTATTTCTACACCTAGCACGGCTCACAATTCGGAAACAGAAACACCGACTACTTCCATGGAGAACGAGCAGACTAATCTGGTTCCCCCCTCGGAAACCGGACCACGGCAAGGGAGGCCGCCGGACGGTCGCTCCTCGACAAACCATGTTGCTACAACGGTAAGAGCGGAAGGGGAACAACTTGAAAACAGAGCAGAACCGAGGAGAAGCAAGAGACTAGCAGAGGCACGACTGAGACAAGTGGAGAACACAAGGCAAGGAGACGCAGGAGGAAGCACAGGCACGGCACAGAACGAATCAAGGAGAGGGAAGCAGTGTCGCGAGGAGATGGAGACTGATGACGACGAATACGAGTGCGATGGGATGGACGGCGGCATTGGAATGGAGGTGGAGGATGAGAGTAGTGATGAGGAGGAGTTTGATGTTGACAAGAGGAAGTCTGCAGTGTACAAGCATTTGGTGTCCAGTCCAGAATGTCGTAAGGTGTTTGACGATTCCTGGTTTAGTGTTATTCGTTGCGCACGTTTCTTCAAGCAATTGCAGGTGCTGGAAGCTGTGTATATTCGTACTCGTGACCCTGTGCTATGTAAACAGAAAGAAAACGTTGTATCACTCACACTCTTCAAGTAATACACACGCACCATTACATTCATTCACACAGTATCACATTCATCTGCCACTACCTTTCTCACATACACTATATTCACACACTGCAAAGGTGCAAACTTCGCTTTTTGTACTTGTTAGCTGCTGTATTTCTACCTGAAACCATATTAGCTACATGTATATAAGTGTGTGTTTTAGTTATTACATTTTTATGTGACGGCGTTCCACTGATGACAGTCACAAGAAAACGTTATGGAACTTGACTTTCTTCATTTTTGCTGTTGTTATGAGTGCACAATTTATCTTATTTATTGCCATTTTACGACTATTGTCTCCTCGTCGATTGTTTAAAAAGAATAAAGGAGAAGTTTGTGTAGCATTATGGTGATAATGCAGATTAATGGATACACACAGCTTTGTGCTACCGCTTAATCTATGCTGCTATGATTGATAGTGCTGTGACTGCATGCTCATGCTTTGCTGCTGGCTCTGCACATCACGGTGATCATGTTGACCAAAAAAGCATAGTGCATGCACATCTGGTACTCTACGTCGCTTGGTGCTCTACGTGACATTGAATGTGACTCTCTACGTTAGATTGAACGTGTCTCTCAACATGGCATTCATGCGTGGTGCTTGACTCCGATGTGGGAGGCGTGCGACATGGCGTCACCATGGCATTTGTATGTGGCGCTCAACCTGGGCGACATTCGACGTTCGTTCGACGTCGCACTCGAAGTGTCTTGCTAGAGTTTGCCTGACTAACGTTATTATATTTCGATCCGTTCTGTATGTGGATTATTCCTGTTTGCTCGTACTGTTTACCCTCCCACCTTCCATTTCTCATTACTAATTTACTTTGATCAAGTGAATAAATCATGGGGTGTTGCCCACGCTCATTTCCGGCTACTCTTGTAGAAGCTTGGCTCCGCCAACATTCTGGTCTTGCAGTGTCTACCCGGCCGACCCTGAATCCTCTCTTGTACATACTTGGCTCCGCCAACATTCTGCTTCCGCCGTGTCTACGCATTTCTCTCCGTAGCCTCTCACTCCGATGGCCGGTACTCCCCCGTACCACACGTTTCTGCATGTTGTTGTTAATGTGTGGTTTTTTTTGTTTTCTTTTTTTTTAAGTGAGGCACGCGTCTTTCGGGCTCTCCTTTTTTTACCCTTTATTGCAGCCCAGCCGGCATCAGGCGGGACTGGAAGTAGACTAGATCAGTGATTAGAAGTAGAGTAGTGTCGGAAACTTGCCATGCCCGGAGCTACCACGAGAACTATCTTTCGTGTACAGTTGAACATCGATTATCCGCACATCGACTATCCGACCATTCGATTATCCGTAACAGTTTTTTTGGGCGCACGTGCCGTAGAGTACGCACTGTGCATGTAGTGAGCCATTCAAAAAATACTAAAATTTTGAAAAGTAAAAAGTAAAAAGGTCGTGCGGCTAGTAATAACCACTGAAAGTGTGTGAGTGACAGTTTTTTTCTTATCCGGAACATTTGCCTTATCTGAACACCGCGGGGTACCGCCTGACAGTTGTCTGCCCAGAGGTGGTCGGATAATCGATGTTCAACTGTATCAGCCTAAATCTGAGACGAAAATGTTGGGCTCCCTGCCTAGTCTCGAGTCGGATGTATCGGCAGCGCTAAAAAGTCTGGCCGCACTTGTCTCCGAGGCCGCCGATCGCGAGGATCGCCTGAACAATAGGTTCGATGAGCTATCCAGACAAGTATCTGAGCTGAAGGAGGAGGTAGCTACTCTCAAAGAATCCGCCATTGCCGCGGCGAAAGCTCCTCAGCCATGCCAGCCAGGACGTACTACGAACCGTGATCGTACCCGTACTGACCCCCGCACAGCCTGCAGGCCGTGTAGCAGGAGTTCGAGTATGAGTAGATCTACCAGCGCGCTGAACCAAGGTCCAGCATCTGATGCGCCCCATACTGAATTTGAAAATGATTCTCGCCCAGCAGCCAGTCCTGGCCCCAATGTGGACAGCGTGAGCGAGAGTGACGCGGATGACGGTTTTCAGCAGCCATGGAGACGAAAGCGCAACAAGAGCACAAAGGTGTTGCAGCCTATCTCCGACGATGCATGGAAACTCATTGCAGATGAGCCCCACAGAGCGAAGAGAGCTGTCGTGTATGTTGGTAATCTCAGCAGGGAGACAACTGAAGACCGGTTATGCAAATTTGGTGATTTGCGTAGCAGGGCTGTCAACTCTGACACACCAGTAGTGCTCCATACCTCTAGCATGCATGTCAATGATAGCGGCTGCATATCTGCAACTGCGATGGTGGATGCCAGCTCCCTGCATATCCTGCTGGCTGCCAACTTCTGGCCAAGGCCACTTTACTGCAGGAGGTGGACCTTCCACACATCTGACATTCACAAGACGGCACCAGGGTCAGCTCAGCCTGGCTGCCCACCAACTTTGCCGACCAGTGATAAACAATGATGGCAGCACTGGGCGACCCTTAGTGTAAACTAATTCTAACTAATGCATCTGGCCTGATATCTAAGCTTGGTGAATTCCAGCACGTAGTCACCACACACCTCCCAGACATTGCCATTGTCACGGAGACGAAGTTCACGACAGAGAAATGTACGATTGTGGATGCGATGCTGCCAGGTTACCAACCGCCCATCCTTCGGGACCGTACATCACAGGGTGGAGGCGTAGCTGTGTGGTTGCGGGCCGGTCTGGCCTACAGACGTCTGGAGTAGGTGAGCTGCGGTGACCTGGAGGTAATATGGATTACTGTGCAACTACAATCAGGCAACAACGTAGTGGTGTGTGCCGCTTACCGGCCAAGCTCGTGTTTTGACAGCGACATCTCCATGATCGAGCATATCGATAGCACAATTGAGTATTGTATTTTTTGTATTGTATTGTATTTTATTACTTTACTTGGGCATTCCCAAACAGACCCTAAGGTCTTCTTACAGGGTGCCCAAGATGAATGAAATTGTTATGTTCCTGGCGAAATGAATTGGGGATATGATTTGTGCAAAGGGATTCGGGAAGCGCATTAAAGCGGTCAGCACCAAGGAATGAAATAGATCTGTATCCAGCTTGAGTTTGCACAATGGGTAAGGAAAGGGAATAATTGACTTGGCCGCGGGTTACTCTGTCTGTGTGAGCGCAGTCACGGCGAAGGGAGAACATGTCAGAGAGGAGTGAACTGCAGATATTGTGGATGCAACGAAACACGTAGAATATGGACTTAGTATGATATATTTTGCCTAAGCTAATTATTTGGTATCGCTCAAGCAAGTATGATGTCCGCGTGAATGTGTCATGCTCAAATATGCAGCTAAGTGCTCTCTTACTTATGCGTAGCAGCTGATCTCTCACATTGTCAGCGAGGCAGTGGACGTGGGCAGTGCTGGCATACTCGAGCTTGCTCTGGACTACTGACAAGTAGAACTGCCTTCTGGCCTGGACAGCAAGGTTCCTCCTTCCACGTCGAAAAGCACCTAGTTTCTTTCCGATGTCTTTCCTGAGGTAGTTAACGTGGGCACTGAAACTTAAAGTTGAATCGAGAGTCAGTCCTAGATACTTAACTTCATCAGACGGGGCAATAACAGTCGAACCAAAGACAATGCTCAGGTTAGGTGGAGCAGAGTGCGGCAGCAAGGATCTAACATCGTTATTGCCGGCGATTTCAATGTGCACAACCGAGCTTGGCTCCACAGCACCAGGACGAGCGTTGCTGGTGAAGCTGCAGAGGACATGTGCGCACTGCATGGTCTCACCCAACATGTACTGGAACCCAACCGCGATGTTAACACGTTGGACCTGGTCATGACGGACTTTCAAGACCCCGTCCACATTCAAGTACTGCCCCCAATTGGCAAGTCTGACCATGCTGTCATCATAGCTACATGTAGTTCTCAGCTGCAGAGAGGGAAGAGCACGCGGAGAACCGTCTGGCGCTACAAGAAAGCAGACTGGCCTCGCCTACAGCACTTCTACCGAACCACAGATTGGGACGCATTGCACTCACCTGATGTTGATGAATTCACCCGGGCAGTGACTAGCCACATTCTTCTGGGTATGCAGAAGTTCATACCATCTCGGAGACTTGTAGCACGCCCATCTGATAAACCATGGTGGACACCGGAATGCTCTGACGCTGTCAAAGAGAAGCAAAGAGCTTGGGGGCATTGGCGCTCGCAACCTTGTGTTGCTGATCAGAGCACATACAAGATAGCCTGCACCAATACCCGATGCCGCATTATTGCTGCAAAGTCAATCCACCGTCAGGGTCTTTGAGCTCGACTACAAGCAGGTTGTGCAAACGATAAAGAGTGGTGGAAAACTCTGAAGCAAGCCAGTGGCCATGGACGCAACTCTGGCATAGCTACTATCATCGGTTGTGATGGCAATTAACACTCCACCAATAGAAGTAAAGCTGAGGCGTTTGGGAAGTATTTTGCTGGGAAATGCTCTCTTGTAGATGATTTCGAGGATGAGCCTCTCCCACATGTACAGCCTAAGTCTACCGCCCCCTTGCACCCAGTGCATTTCAGGGAACTAGCTGTAGCCCGAGCCCCCCATCAGCTTGACACCTCCAAAGCAACAGGACCTGTCAACAATCAGCTTGTGTCCTCAAGACGTGTGCAAACGAGCTTGCTGTCCCCCCCCCCCCCCCCAGCACGCCTCTTTGCCACGTGTATCTCTATTGGAAGACAACCGGAAGACTGGAAAGAGGCCAGAATAGTTCCAGTTCACAAGAAGAACTCCCGTTCACCCATCAGCCACTACCGACCAGTGTTCCTACTCAACATTATCTCAAAGGTAATATAAGGCATTGTGAACCTCGCAATCATGAACTTTCTAGATCGCCGATCTGTCTGCAAAGCAATATGGATTCCGCCGACGCCTTGGAACTGCAGATGTCCTGACGCTCCTACATCATCTATGTCGTAGAGCTGCTGGTTCGGGAGGCTCAGCCCATGTTCTTGCAATATACATAGCTGGAGCATTTGATAAGGTGTCCCACAAAGGTGTGATTCACAAGGCTGCTGTCTATGGGCTCAGGGCCCCCTTTTAACCTAGTTGACCGACTATCTATCAGCTCGGCATCTCCGTGCAGTCGTATCTGGCCATGAGTCTAATGTCTTTCTGATTACCGCTGGTGTTCCTCAAGGAAGTATATTGGGGCCTACCCTGTTCTTGTTATACGTGAATGACAGTGACACTACTCTTGGAGAGGGCGTAGATCTCGCTGTCTATGCGGACGACACCACGCTGTATCAGTGTCCCGCAGTGCGCGCAGACGTTAATGAACGAAGCCGTGTTTTGCAGCATGCAGTGGGTGACCTCTCCGCCTGGGGCAAAGCCTGGAAGATCTCATTTGAGCCCACCAAATCCCAGGCCCTCACCATCGATCACCATCGGCCACGTCGGCAGCTCCCGGCCATCTCCTTCGATGTAGTACCAGTTGTGGAGGAAGCAGAGCTCAAGCTCCAAGGAGTCCAGTTCGACACACAGTTGTCTTTCCACCAGCATTTGCGCTCTGTAGCCGTACGTGCACACCAGCGGTTACACTTCCTGAACAGAGCTGCCCCATCCTTGATGTTCGTGGAAGAGAGCGAGTCTACAAAGGTTTCGTCAGACCAGTAATGGTATACTGCCCGTTGGTCTGGATATGGGCTGCCACTACAACCCTTCGCCAGCTTGATGCAGTTCAGTTACGAGCTCTCAAGATCATCTCTCGTGAGTCATGGCTTCCAAGTCTGGCCCTCCGCCATGCTGTTGCTGCTCACACGTACTTATACAAGCTCTAGTGCCTCTCAACTAGCTCACCACTGCGAGCAATGATCTCTGCCGTTGCACCAGAGCTGCAAGGGCATCATGGCTTCCAAGTCTGGCCCTCCGCCATGCCGTTGCTGCTCACACGTACTTATACAAGCTCCAGTGCCTCTCAACTAGCTCACCACTGCGAGCAATGATCCTTGCCGTTGCACCAGAGCTGCAAGGGCATCATGGCTTCCAAGTCTGGCCCTCCGCCATGCCGTTGTTGCTCACACGTACTTATACAAGCTCCAGTGCCTCTCAACTAGCTCACCACTGCGAGCAATGATCCTTGCCGTTGCACCAGAGCTGCAAGGGCATCCTCGCACTAATCAGCAGACCCGGATTTGCCATGAATTGCAGTTTGCCATGCCCCGCAACCGTCACTCACGCAACAGCGTACAGCGATCATTTCCGTCCGCCATCGTTGAGGATTGGAATCGCCTTCCTCCAGAGCTCATCACAGCACCACTAACTCTACCTCGCCTCCAGCAGTTCAAAGAAGGCGTTCATAAGTATCTGTGATCTGCTGACTGGCATTGGGCCTCTATAGTGCGCGGTCCCATTTCGTAAAGGAGTCATAGTTTAGAAGTTTCGTGGCAAGTAGGAGCTCACCAACATTTTAGAGCTGTTTCCGACTAAGTTGCGGCTGCTGAAGACGATAAAAGTATCGGCAAGTCTGTACTGTTGTCCGTTTGGTAGATATGGCGATCTTCCGCTGCATACGGAAATTGTACATGTACTCGAACCCAGTCATTCTAGGATACTGTACATGTAGTGTGTTTCTGCATACAGAGTCCGTCAAGAAATTCGAAACCTTGGACGTTTGAAGAAAAGCTTGCTCCAGAGTGTTTTGGAGCCGAATCAGGCAGGCAGACCCAAAGGGGAACAGGCACGATCTGAGCAAGTGTGTGGTGTGCCAGGATTATAAACCTGACACGCAGAACAGACGCTTGGCAGAGAAATTTACTCAGTACGCCACATACGAGTCAGAGTTTAGTCTGCTCGATGCTGCTTGTACACGCAGCCACGCTAGAATATTGAACGAACTTGAAAATCAGGATGGTATAGCGAATGAGATCAAGTATCACCGTAGCTGTTTTTCACTGTACGTAAACTAAAAGTCTCTGAAACGTCTTGCTAATGATGCAGTGGATTCTGATCTGGCCCAGAATGGCGATGTGAAGGCGCAGGCATTCAAGAAATTGTGTGAGTGGATTGAAATTAATGTCCTGACTCAGAGTAACTCCGCAACAGATATGACTGAAGTATGTAAACGTTACAGTCGATTCCTGGACGAACTAGGATTGATTGGTCATGTTCAGAATTCCTTCGCGGTGAAACAACGCCTCATGGCACACTTCGGCGACCGGTTGCAGTTCCATCGGCCTGCATCCCGCAGAGAACCAGAACTGTGGAAGAAGGCCTTAGATGAGTCATGACCTCTCTGGTATGGCACTGACCCAACCGCACGCTGCCTTTGCTGTATTCACCAAAGGCTTGGCTGGGATCTGGGCTTATCACCTGCGCGGCTCACCGTGCGCGCCTGGACTGTTGACTGAGCTCGATAGGAAGCTGAACGAGTGCCTGTTGCCGCCGGTCCTGCTGAGGGATGGTGTTTAACCTGCGATTTGGTGTTCAGGCTATCCCGGTTCTCGAGAGCACCGCGCTCGGGTAGAACTGGCTGCATCTATCCAAGCGACCAAACCACTCGTGCAGCTCCTGCCTACGGGAACCTATGAGAGCCCTCCTCATCTGCATCGAGGGCTGGTGGATGGTGTGCATGCTGCGGGGGACCCAGTGGATGGCACGTGTGCCGCGTTATTGCCTGGTTCGGTGTCGGCTGTGGCGGGCGACCCAGCAGATGGCAATCGTGCAGCGTTGTCCCCTGGTCCAGTGATTTCCCTGATCACCACCTGGTCAAAACAATTAGACCAATGTTTTATTGCTTTTGTGTTTAATTGTTTATTTTGATATTATTTCCCCAATCACTTTAGTTTGATGATACACATGTTGACTTGCCCGTACAAGTGGCTTTTCCTATGGAGCTGGCAGTGATTGTTGCAATGATGATGACGACATCAACACTGAAATCCAGAGGTGTATTGACCTACTTCATCCTGCTGTCTTGTGGACTGCGAGCAAAACTCTGATGCATGTGTTTACTGCGTCATAAACCGATTTTTTTTTGCTATATGTAAATACTTCAAAGCTTGCAAACTGCTGAATATGTAAATAATTTCGTTGTGTCACCTGTATATCATTCTGGTCGCTCTTTGCTATTCTTTGCTGCTGCACCGCTTGAGACAGACATGTAAATAGTTTGGTTGTCTTTTCACTTGTATTTAATTATGTCGGCCCAGAGTCATTGCTACTGTATTCTACTTGCTGCTGCGCTTGAGTACATGACACAGCCAATGTACTTTTCATTTTTTGTAGCACAGACTCTAAATTTGTATCAGGGACTGAGCGCCACATTACACAACTAAAAGTTTGACAGCCATGCCACAGACTCGCATGAAAATCAATTTGATTGTGTTTGTACAGTTGCTCGCACTGACCTTGCAAGTCCACCTAAATTATACATAAACATTTTTGCTTTTTTCAATGTACTCAGCTGAATGATGTTTTATTGCCACCAGGGAGTCGTACCCTCCCTGACTGCCACCAACTGGAGTCTAAAACGGACTCTGTATGCAGAAACCCAATATACTCTAGAATGACTGGGTTCGAGTACATGTACAATTTCCGTATGCAGCGGAAGATCGCTATATCTAACAAACGGACAACTGTACAGACTTGCCGATACTTATATTGTCTTCAGAAGCCACAACTTAGTCAGAAACAGCTCTAAAAATAGTGAGAATGCATGCGAATGGATTCATGAATCGATTCAAGTGCATAATCGAACGCATGCACCCACTGTACTCTAGCATGACTGGGTTAGAGTACATGTACAAATTCCCTATGGAGCGGAAGATCGCCATATCTAACAAACGGACAACTGTACAGACTTGCCGATACTTTTATCGTCTTCAGCAGCCACAACTTAGTCCGAAACAGCTCTAAAAGATTTGTGAGCTCCTATACGCTACGAGTTTCTAGAAAATACCACCTTGGACCTTAGACTACTACGCACCTGTGATCTGTGTGTGTGTGTGTGTGCGTGTGGGTGTGTGTGTATGTGTATGTGTGTGTGTGTGTGTGTGTGTGTGTGTGTGTATGTGTGTGTGTGTGTGTGTGTGTGTGTGTGTGTGTGTGTGTGTGTGTGTGCGTGTGTGTGTGTGTGTGTGTGTGCGTGTGTGTGTGTGTGTGTGTGTGTGTGTGTGTGTGTGTGTGTGCGTGTGTGTGTGTGTGTGTGTGTGTGCGTGTGTGTGTGTGCTTGTGTGTATAGTGTGTGTGTGTGCGTGTGTGTGCGTGTGTGTGTGTGTGCGTGTGTGTATAGTGTGTGTGTGTGTGTGTGTGTATAGTGTGAGGGTGTGTGTGTATAGTACGTGTGTGTGTGTTTGGCTGTTCGTGTGTGCGTGTGTGTGTGTGTGTGTGTGGCTGTTCGTGTGTGCGTGTGTGTGTGTGTGCGCATGCGTGCTTGTGTGTACGATTTAGGATACCTGCTGGGCGTATGCAGTCAATGTACGGTGTACCTGAACTTTTTTCCTCCCATTGAGCAACACTCCGTGGCCGTGCTGCCACCCTTATTTCACATTTGCTCTGTAGTGCTCCTGCTCATTTTTTTCTATTTTCGTATTTTTCTGTTTGACGCGCATGAGCAGTGCTGAGGCCGAGACCCCTGGTCGGTTTAGCTGCTCTTGCCCCGCCTCCACTGCTTCGGCTGCCATCGCTATGCGCATCTGTGTGTGTTTGTGCCGGCGTTTGCACCATGATGGTTTGTGGTTATCTAGTAACAAAGTGTGTGTGTGTTTGTGTGTGTGTGTGTTTGTGTGTGTGTGTTATCCCATCACTAGTTGCTGTGTCTAACGTACCTGTTCTTTACCATTGCTTCTGCGATGAGCAGGTCTGAGATCTAGGATCTGAGGTGCCTGTGTGTTTGTGTGTTTTTGGATGTGTGTGTGTTTGTGTGCGTGTGTGTGTGTGTGTGTGTGTGTGTGTGTGTGTGTGTGCATGCATGCATGAGTGTGTGTGTGCGTGCAAGGGTGCGTGTGCATCAACATGTGTATGAATGTGGGTATGTGTGTACATGTCTTGTCTTTAATTTGCTGCTACTTCCAGCCTGGGGACACACCATTACATGTTGCAGCATATAATGGTCATGTTTCCACAGTGGAATATCTTCTCACTTCTGGACATTCGTTGGAACCAAGGAATAATGTAAGTCAGATTATCCCTGATGCATGATCGTTTTCATGAGCAGAAAGAAGAATTACGCAGTTGAATACTTTTTTGCGAGTTCAAATTTCTATCTTCCATTCTTGACTTCAGATGTTGTTGACTGCTAGCAGATGGGCTTGGGTGGTATCTTGTTGGGTGGTGGAGGTGATGTTGGCATGCAGTGTAGTGTCGTCTGCGAATAAGGCTCGGTCAGCACCGGCTGGTACGTGGTCCTTGCAGTCGTTCACGTATATGAGGAAGAGAGTCGGACCCAGAATACTGCCCTGGGGGACTCCAGTCTGAATTGAGAGCCTTGAGGATGTCTGGCCACAAATGACCACTTGAAGGTAGCGTTCAATGAGATAGCTGCTGAGCCACTGGTGCAGCTGCCCACGCAAGCCGTATACATTGTACTTGTGTAGCACACCGGGGTGTGATACGCGATCAAACGTGCCGGCTATGTCAATGGTGAGTATGCGTGCTGCGCCTTTCTTCCCGGCTGTATGCAGCCATTGGTTGTGGAGGCTGGAGAGGAGGTCGGCTGCACTATGGCCATGGCGAAATCCAAACTGTCTTGTGGAGAAGACGTCGTTCTACTCGAGGAAATTAGTTATTGTTCTGTTGATGATTGTCTCCATCACTTTGGACAGAATACACAAGAGCGAAACTGGATGGTAATTGGAGCGTAGAGACTTTGATTTCCGTTTGAATATAGGGACTATGTTGGCAATATTCCATGTCTTGGGCTGTATCACAGTTTGGAAGCATTGTGTGAACAGTGTAGAAAGAGGTTGTTCCAGTTCAGCAGAGCAGGTTATCTCTCAGGTATCTCCATGCACGTCATTTCCTCACTGTGGCAGCAGTGCACACAGGGATCCACCAAAGAGGGTCGAATGCACAGGTTTTCAGGGTATTAGAGGGGATGAATAACTTCATACCCTCCAGGATCCTCTTTGAGATGCCAGTGCATGACAGGTCTGGATCAATCCAAGCAACAGCTGCCCAATTGGTGGTTCTGACCAAGTGACGGAGCCTGGCCCAATCTGCATGCTGATACCTCTGTAGTATCCCTGTCTTATGCCGAGCTAGTCGTGGTTACTGACGCTGATTCCAGGTATGGCATTTTCTTTCCTGTCTTCCTTCAGTCTCCCTGTTCTCTTCAGTCTTCCTTTATGCGAGTGTGTGATATCCAGTTTAGTTTGGTAGGCGTCTGATCATAGTGAGCCACATTTTACCTATTTAACCTGGTGAGAGAAGTGTGTGAGAAACCCCTTTTACACTCCAGGTGTGTACCGGAGTAATTTCCCACGATGCAATGCATTTTTTTGAAATTTTGAATTTCCTGGCAGTTTGAGCCCGCGATGTTTAGAAATTTGGCTGTCTTTCACGTCCTGTTTGGAGGACCATTCTTTCCCTGACCCCGAGAGATCGTGTGAACCTGGTGTGCTTTTACTTCTATGTTATGATTTGTTATCAGTTCATTTCTTCTGTCTTTTTTTTTTTTTTTTTTTTTTTTTTACTACAAAGCACTGGCCAGCAACATAAAAGGGGAGGTAGACAAAAGTGGACAAGCGAACTTTGACAACACAGAGGAGCGTGGCATGCGTGCCGATGAGGTAGGTCAACCTCCCCCGACCTAGTGGTCTCGGGTTCAACAGTTGGTCTACGCATCAGGAAGGGGAAATGGACAGAGAAAGGGAGAATGAGCATGAGGAGCTTCCCAGGAGAGGAAGAGTGAGAGAGAGAGAGAGAGAGACAGAAAATGATAATAATAGAGACAACCGGTTATTCTCAGTGCTGGTGGACTTCAGTGGCCCATAGCCAATTGGTCTGGCGGAGGTGATGGTAGGCCTTGGTCTTGAATGTCGGCAATTTCTTGAGAGTTGGGCGTTCGGCGAGGATTGGGGCAGGCAGTGTGTTCCAGCTCTCCAGGACAAAGTATGGGAAGGAGCGGCGGATTAACTCTGGACTGGAGGCTGGCAGAGGAGTTGCGAGTTGGAAAGAGTGGCCACCGAGGGACTGGCGTTGCCGGCGCGTCCGGGGTGCAGCGTTAACTCTTGCTGGGGGAGGTACCATGTTGGTGAGCAGAGCTGGACCTGGTATGCATTGCAGCTTATACAGGTAGCACAGCCCGTAAACATGCCTTCGGATTGCCAGGCTGGGGAACAATGAGGGGCCAATAACCTTCATGGCTCGACGCTGGACCAGGTCCAGCTGATGGAGGTGACAATGTGCCGCACTTGCCCAGACGAGAGGGGCGTACTCCATTATAGGCCGTACAAATCCTTTGTACACAGTTAGGCGCCCTGCACTGTCCAGGATCCGAGATGCCTTTCGGAGCAGGCCGAGTCGCTGGTTGGCTCTAACGGCAAGGGAACGGATGTGGGCCCGGAAGGAGAGAGTACTGTCAAATAACACTCCTAGCAGCTTGAGCTGAGGGCTCTCAGGCACCTGCATGCCATCAAATGTGAGCTGTGGGACATCCAGGGATGGTCTGTGGCGGTCAAGGAGTATTGCCTGAGATTTTGATGGCTCGAACTTTATCTTCCATTGGGCACCCCAAGTCTGCAGGCGGTCAATAGATGCTTGGAGGCTATTGCAAGCAGCAGCGATGGTATCTGGGTTTCTGATTAGGGCATAGAGTGTTGTATCGTCCGCATAGACAGCTAGACTGGAGCCTGGGGCTAAACACTGTTCTGCATCGTTTACATATAACAGGAAAAGAGTGGGACCTAGGAGGCTACCCTGGGGCACTCCAGCCTTGATCGGGAACAATGGGGAGGACTGACCGCCAACAACTACAGTCAGTTTTCGGTCATGGAGATACGACCTTAGCCAAGCCAGGAGTTGGCCGTGGATGCCACATTGCTGTGCCTTTGCAAGGACACCTGGGTGGGAAACCTTGTCGAATGCCCCGGCAATATCAACTGCCAGGGCATGCACAAGACCGCCGCCAGCCAGGGTGGTGGCCCAGGAATGCTGGAGAGCCGTCAGTAGGTCACTTGTGCCCAGTCCACGTCGGAAGCCAAACTGGGACGAGGAGAAGAGTTGATGGGTTTCCAGGTGGTTCACAAGCTGCCGATTGATGATACCTTCCATGATCTTAGAGATGATCGTCAGGAGAGATATAGGCCGGTAGTTCTTCATCATGGATTTGGGTCCTTTCTTGTGCACTGGAACGACACGGGCAATTTTCCATGATTGGGGCTGGACTCCATTTGCAAAACACAGGCGAAACAATCTAGCCAGCGGATGTGCTAGTTCAGCTGCACACTCCTTGAGTACTCGTCCTGGGATCTCATCTGGACCAGTGGATTTGGATGTGTTGAGACGCTTCAGGCACTGTTGGACTTCAGAGACGCGGAAGCGGATGCGCTGCAGGCCCGGAGTGGTAGTGCGGGGTGTTGCTGGTAACTCAGCATTGTCGATGTCATTATCCCCAAGGCTACATTTTTCAGCAAAGAATCTAGCAAGGCACTCGCTCTTGGCTTTCGATGTACTGTGCTCGTGCCCGTCAGCATCAGTGAGTGTTGGCACGTCTGTAGTCCTACCCAGACCGGCGGCGCGCTTGACATTCCTCCACCAGTCCTTGTCTCTCATGGAACCACGTGTGAGACGCTCGCGGACTGTCTGCTCTTCAGCTTGTTGTGCACGATGTTGGGTTGTAATAGATTGAGTGACAGTTGTCATGAACGACTGCTCCAGGCATTCGCTGGGCCCCTGGTGACGCCAGGCCTTCCATGCTTTCTCTTTGGCACGTTGAGCCTCAGTGCATTCTGGTGTCCACCAGCTCGGATCGGACGGCCTTGTTTCCAGCATCTTGTGGGGAATAAACTGCAGCATCCCAGACACGATGTGCCTAGTAACAAGGCTGCATGCTTCCTCTGGGTCCTCCGGAAACTCAGCTGCCCAGGCAATGCGACGGTAGTGGGCACGCAGTCTGTTCCAGTCGGCTTGGCCATATCGCCACACACGCCTCCGTGTGCTGGGCTCATTTCCTAGCGGGGCTTGAGCGAGCACAGCGTGGACAACACAATGGTCTGACCTTCCTATCGGCGGCGAGATACCGGTGGTCACAGTACCAGTGAAGTCAGAGAGCACTAAGTCCAGGGTGTTGAGACCTCGGGTTGGTTCTTGGACATGCTGCATGAGGCTGTGGGCAGCGCTTAGTTCCTCCATGTACTCCCCTGCACGGGTGGTCTTAGAGCTGCCGAGCCAAGCCGTGTTGTGGACATTGAAGTCTCCGACCAGCATGGTGTGGGTGCCGTGTTTTCTGACGCTATCCAGGATGCCATCGAGGTGCTCAAGTGTTGAGATATCAGTGTCTGAGGCGGATCCTGGCCTGTATACAGCACCCAGCACTATCTTACCATGATGGGCAGACTGCACTGTGAGCCAAGTTACTTCGTGAACAGATGAGTCGTACTGATCTAGATGATGGTACGCCAATGGGCTGCGTATCCAGATTGCTATGCCACCACCATGTTCAGTCCTGTCACGCCGGAGTGGGCCGGAGTACCCTGGGATGGCTGACTCGTGAAGGGAGAATTTCTCTGCGGTGATCTTGGTTTCAGTAACAACAGCGATATCAGCTTTGGAGGATACAAGCGCGTGTTGAAACTCTCCAAATTTGGACATGATTCCACCAGCATTTGTAAGGAGGATTTTCATTGTTGCTTGCTTGCAGTATCTGCGCTGCTGCTTTTGTTGTTGCTTGCAGTATCTGCGCTGCTGCTTTTGTTGCTACCTACGCTTTGCAGTGGATTGGGCAGGGATGGGGATGTCTCTGGCGTGTCAGTTGGTGGGCAGCCAGGCTGAGCTGACCCTGGTACTGTCTTGTGAGTGTCAGATGTGTGGAAGGTCCACCTCCTGCAATAAAGTGGCCTTGGCCAGAAGTTGGCAGCCAGCAGGATATGCAGGGAGCTGGCATCCACAAACGCTCTTGCAGACATGCAGCCGCTAGCATTGACATGCATGCTACAGGTGTGGAGCACTACTGGTGTGTCGGAGTTGACGGCCCTGCTACGCAAATCAACAAATTCGCGTAACCGGTCTTCAGTTGTCTCCCTGCTGAGGTTACCAACATATACGACAGCTCTCTTCGCTCTGTGGGGCTCATCTGCAATTAGTTTCCATGCATCGTCGGAGATGGGCTGCACCACCTTTGTGCTCTTGTTGCGCTTTCGTCTCCGTGGCTGCTGAAAACCGTCATCCGCGTCACTCTCGCTCACGCTGTCCACATTGTGGCCAGGGCTGGCTGCTGGGCGAGCATCATTTTCAAATTCAGTACGGGGCGCATCGGATGCTGGACCTTGGTTCAGCGCGCTGCTGTAGCTGGTAGATCTGCTCGTTCTCGCACTCATGCTACACTGCCTGCAGGCTGTGCGGGGGTCAGTACGGGTACGGTCAGGGTTCGTAGTACGTCCTGGCTGGCATGGCTGAGGAGCTTTCGCCGCGGCAATGGCGGATTCTTTGAGAGAAGCTACCTCCTCCTTCAGCTCAGATACTTGTCTGGATAGCTCATCGAACCTATTGTTCAGGCGATCCTCGCGATCGGCGGCCTCGGAGACAAGTGCGGCCAGACTTTTTAGCACTGCCCATACATCCGACTCGATACTAGGCAGGGAGCCCAACATTTTCGTCTCAGATTCAGTCAAGGCTGATACACGAGAGTTAGTTCTCGTGGTAGCTCCGGGCATGGCAAGTTTCCGACACTACTCTACTTCTAATCACTGATCTAGTCTACTTCCAGTCCGGCCTGATGCCGGCTGGGCTGCAAAAAAGGGGAAAAAAGGAGAGCCCGAAAAACGTGTCTACTCTTAACGTTATCATTTCCGATATAATTTGCCATCTTCCGGTTGACGCTGGGTACATAACTCTTCGCTAATTTTTGAAAATCACGAGGGCGTGATTATCTGTAGGAAGGGAAGGTGTAGTATCCCTGGCCGGCTAATACGGAAGTAATACGGGACTAATACGGAACTTTACCTGATGTATATTTTGTGTATCTCCGTTTGTAAGCGTACGGCGTCTGTTGCATAAAAGCTGTTGCGCATTGCTGATTTCATTAGATTATTAAGATTGTATAGAAACGACAAAGCTAACTCGAAGAAGAAGTAGTCAACCTCTAGGTGTGCGCCGGAGAGAAAGTCATTTATTTGCCGCTTCTTCTTTTACTAATAATTATATCCCAGGTGTGTACCTGAGAGAAGTAGAATAAAACTAACTCTTGTTGATTGCACCGCGCCTACCACTCGGCTACCTGTTACACTTCCATACTGTTCTAGATATGGGAGGCTCGCGTGATGCATGGATCTGGAAGTCGGCAAGTAGACAGGCATGGTCAGATTTGCCAAGAGGTGGCAAAGCAGAAACCAATGATTCTACGGGTAGGTCGGTCATCATCTGGTCCAGTGTGTTGCAGCCGTGCTGTGGTTGGTCGACTAGGCTAGCTGTTCAACACCGTGCATGTAGCACCTGTCCTCTGCATGCTCGACACCTCTAGTTGTTATGCTACTGTGGAGCCACACTTGGTGATGTACATTGAAGTCCCAGCAACTATCACAGCAGAGTTGCGGCAAAAATGGCACAAAACTGACCAGGAGTACTGAGACATTCGGCGACTTGACTCCTGGCTCCAACACTTCTCCAAGGTGCAGAAACCAACAACCTTCCAACTTGGAAGGCTCAGTTTCGAAAAGGTCCAAGAGGGGAAGGCAAGCGCAACGAAGAAGAGCACGAGCTACGCGCCACGGGAACAAAGAATGCCAAATGTTACTGGATTATGACGAAACTAGTAAGACTATTGGACATACCGGCCTTACTACAACTCGAAAAAACCACCCAACTTGGGAGGCTCAAGTTTATGTGGAAAACAATGAAAAGGGAAGCTAAGCGAAGACGAATTGTGACAAACCGAAACGTCAACATTCTACTGAACTTCACTACACTGTGTCCTTTAAGTATGATAGGCTAATTATGTGCAGTAACAAGTTGTTCCACACGACGTACGTTTCGCCGTATAGGTTATGGCGGCTCATAAGGTGTGCAAAGTTGAACTCGGATGGTGAGCCAATTAAATTATGGTGATAAAGGAGAAGGACAACATGTTATGAGTTATGACTAACTATCCACCAACGTAACCAGATCTTATACAGTCAGCGAGTGTGACAAAATGGTGGTTGGTGGACAGTTAGTCATGACTCTTACATTTTTTTGTCCTTCTCCTTTTCAACCAAAATTTAATTGGCTCACCATCCGAGTTCATAATTCATTGTATTTGCTCTTGCTCTTATATCACCTGAGGAGAAGGTACGGAAGTTTACTCGCGAAACCATTAGTTTTCAGAACGTTGTTGAAGAGCCCGAGGTGTTTCCTATCAACATTTTTCCTTAGCTTCATTAGCCTGGAAAAGGATAATAAGTTACTTGCGTCACCTCAAACGTGCTCGTAAGTCCAATGTCTTGAAGAGATCTGGTATATGTTTCCAAGATGGCTATTCGAGGATCGCAGCATCTCGGCTTCCTCCGGAATCCCTCTCAAATGCTGGACTCCAGGTGTCATTGTGTGATCTGCAGGCGCTTTGTCCGCCCGGGCACAAACCACTCTGGCTCGCCCCATCCAACAGTGTGGCCATCGCCTAATCGGTGAGGGACCCTACCTTTGCCTCCTGTACAATATGCATTGTCCAGATGCACATCGCTTTCTGCAGAGGATGTTGCCACCCCAGCAGCCCCAATCCCAAACAGTCCACTCCACCCGTAGTGCGTTTCAAAGATGTAACGCCCACGCACACCAACTGGCAAAATGAACTTCCAGTCACTTCCCAATACAACCTGTGTCGAGCCTACCCTCGCTCAGTTTTCCCCGTCTGGAACCAGCTGCCCGCCAGAGTCTTCTCTGGTCCATTTTGCAACAAGAACTTGCAACATTTCATAGTTGCAGCCAACCGCTGTTTGAAGAACAACGGATGATCGTGGGTGCATGATCATCTCTGGGTATCAGCATCATATCTGCCTCACCCCATGATTTTCAAATTCCGCTCCATGTACTCATTCCAATAACGTGTTTCCTTATTTTCTCTCCTTCTCCTCGTAACACTCTCTGTCTTATCCTTCCCTTCCTTCTAATGTACTGTCTCTTCTACTAACATTTAGTGTCATGTACCTGTCACTTCTTTAATTTTTTCTTCTTCTTTTTTTTGGTGCGTTTTATGTCCCCATAATGTCGAGACCTCAGGTCGGCTGAGGCCAGAAAGCCTCACCATTACTATGCTCCCACTATGCAATTTTTTTGTCTTTGCCCAAGAGCCATGATCAATGTGGAAAAATGAAAAAGGAAAGAAAAACCTCCCTTGCCTAGGCATTCACAGAACGCTTGGAGCACTCTGCTTTCTGTACAAGCTCCATTGTTCAACTGGCCCAGATATGCTCCTCGCCCGTCTTCCACCCCGAGCTACCAACACATCAAGCCATAGCACCCAACTGCATTCATCACACCAGTTTCAGCTCGCCCCCACTCTTCCCCTCAGAGAACGGAATGATGTACTTTCATCCTTCCCTCAGCATATTGTGGAGGTCTGGAACCAGCTCCCGCAGTGTGTTCTTCTGAACCCGTGAACAAGGAAAGCATTGCAGATGTTCAAAGATGGACAGGCTACGAACTAAAGGCAAAAGACGAAAATGCTCTAACTCTGTTCCCTCTTCCATTCACTTCTAGACTCTCTCATATTTTACCTACTTTCCCCTTAGTACCCCCCTCCCCCCCCCCCCAGTTCATGGGAGCACTCTTTGAGCACTCGGTCAGGGATGTTGTCCGGACCGGACGCCTTGCCAACGTCGAGCTGGTTCAGGAGGCGTTTCACTGTTTGCAGGCGGAAGTGGATTCGGGTAAGTGGGGTGACCCCGGGTTCGCGAGCATGAGGGAGATCCCCCCCCCCCCCCCCCCCCGGCCCAAGTCATCATCTCCAAGGCTACGTTTATTGGCGAAATAGGGACCAAGGTAGTTCACTTTGGCAGCATTCATATGGAGTTGTCGACCAGCGTCATCCACCAGGCATGGTATATGCGAGCCGTGACTGGCGCCAGCAGCAAATTTCAGCACTGACCACCATTGCTTGTCTCTAAGGCCTTCGCGTGACAGTTTCCGACAAACTCTCAGTTCCCAGGGTGTGCAAGCTCGCACATTCGCGAGGATAGCATCTTCTACTGAGCTCATAAAGCAAGCCTTGTGGGCTTCGCTGACAATATTGCATCTCCAGGTCTTCCATGCCTTGTCTTTAGCGTTAATTGCTGTGGTGCACAAAGGAGTCCACCATTTGGGGTCTGCTGGGCGGGTAACAAGCTGCTTGTCGGTGATAAATTTCTGCATCCCGCTGGAGATGACGTCACTCAGCTTTCTGCAGGACTCTTCAGGGTCGTCAGTCGCAATGGTGGACCAGTCAGAAGCGCCCCCAATCTGCCTGATTGTAGCGCCAGACAGTCCTGGAGGTAGCTTGCTGAGCATCAGGGGTGAGCTAGAAGTCGGCAAGAACAACCCCATGGTCAGTGCAACCAAGTGGCGCTTTGACAGTGGTGTCTATAGGAACGGGCGTGTTGGAGAGGATGAGGTCCAGGGTGTTCAGACCCCTAGTCGGCTGCAAGACATGCTGGTGGAGTTGAAGCTCAGCACACAGTTCTTCCAAGGCCTCTCCAGCTACAGTTGTTTTGGTGCTGCAGAGCCAAGTCTCTTGATGGACATTAAAATCCCCAGCTAGCACCATGTGAGTGCCGTGAGTGCGGGCCATGTATAGTGCAGGTCCAAGATACTCAATCAGACAGGTGTCGTTGTCCGCACAGGATCCAGGCTGAAACAAGGCACCGATAACAACAGATTGTTGCGTAGAAAGACTCACTGCGAGCCGGAGGACTTCGTGGTCATCAGTGGGAATGGTCGAGGTGCCCCACTGGGAGGCCGGACTTCACCCATACAGCAATGCCGCTGCCAGATGCATCCCGGTCACGTTGGATGGGAAGCTAGTATCCTGGAAATATCGTCTCAGAGGCTACAGTCTTGGCCGAGAAGTTCGTTTCTGTGATAACTGCTATGTCAACGTTATTGTTGAGCAGTGCATGCTGGCACGCTTCCAGCTTGTTGGTGAGATCAAATGTGTTGGTCACTAGCCAGCGGAGCAGCGGAGCTGCACTGATCAATGGGGGTGGGGGGGGGGGGGCGCTAGCTAATGCCGTACCGTCTCTGTCAGCCTCGTCAGCACCATCAGTTGTAGGGGCATCTCTCGCAGCGCTGGCAGGGTGTTGTCGGTTGGGCTTCGCACGGTATAGAGGCCTTGGCCAGAAGTCCGGAGTTATCTCGAGGCTCAGGTCTGTGGAACCTATACATAGCTGACACCTTTCCTGTCTGCGTTGTGTGGATGCTGCCGATATGAACACTGGCCGTTGATCCCCTTGCCTCGAACTTGGGTAGCAATGAAGCCGAGATCCTATGTCCAGCAAGCTGCCCCTCCCTTTCCTCCACCCGTGCCATTCCGTATGTCTCATTGCCGCCTTGCTACTTTGTGCCGTCAAAATAACGATGTATGTGTTTTGTAAAAACAGTATGATAATAAAGCGCACGCATCCGCCAAAATGTGCCGTTCAGTGTTGTTCCGCTTGATGCGCTTGAGTCTCGTCGTCGTCGTGGTCGTCCTCCTATATGTAATTCACCGTCTACTGTTGAATCATCCTCTTCCGGTGTAGATATGCCAACTTGCTTCTCATCATTCACATGTGTGGGGCTGGAGTCAACCCAGAGAAATGTAAAAGTTGGAGAAAGGCCCACCGAAAAACCAACCAAACTGTGAAAGGATCCATCAGCGTCACAGGAAGCCAAGTGAGAAGACGTACTGGAGAGGACCGACTTACAATGACAATAGAAGTGATAACCAAAGTGGGTGTTGGACAACGTGGAAGACCGCGTAATTAAACCAGAACTTTGAGACTAGAGAAGCTAGAGTGAGAAGCTCCACGAAGAATCATACTGGAGGAGATGCAGCTGAAGGGACAATGAACTCCACCAGGCCATGAGATGGGTACTGTGATGTCACGCAGAGGAGATATGACAGGACACTTCAGGGGACAACAAAGAAATGAGCCCAGAGTGGTACTTCATCTATCTAAAGCCATCTGTCCACGTATGCTAATTGTCGGGAGTTGTACTGTAATGACGTTTGCTCAGTACTGTCACGTTGTACAGGTTCATTGCATTCGGTTGTGTTAGAAGCGTTGTACAAACTTAAGTTTGATCCTATGCTTTGTTTCCAGAAAGAAAATGTATTGTCTGTACAATTGTTTGATGCTATTCCTCGTCGATGTGTGAATAATGCTACACAATTTCTTCACTACGCTGTTGTTGTTATGTTGAGTCCGAAGAAGGTCAACTGACGACATATTCTCCAGACATTACAACGGACAACGGGAACAAGTTATTGGGAACAACATTTATGATAGAGGACGAGACAAGAGACCAAGACGAACGAAACGACTACATTGATGAAGAGTGAGAAAAGCGAGATTATTGAAGAGAGCGAGATTATTGAAGAGAGAGAGATCGACTCAGAAACAACAACATGGGTAGCTATGGCAAACATGGGCGCGCAAGTAGCTACCCAGGCCGATGGAACGAAAGGTGAGTATGACGTAGTACGGGTGCATGCAGGCCAGCCAGCTAAGGAATGGTTGTAGGTAAGATTGTACGGGAGGAGGCACCTAACAGTTATATTATATCTCCTTCTAAAACTTGACATATTTCTACCCTGTCACGAGAGTTGTATCTCAGTACATTTACGCTATACGTTGTACTTCGAAGTAGTATTTTTCATTTCAGCCATTCCCTGTATAATCCTGGAGAGAAAAGGAAGAAAACGGCTTGATACCTCATGTGAAATGTCTTCTGGAATGGATGGGTTAATTGCACAGATTTACGCGAACTTGGCTTTGTTTTAGAAACAAATGAGAAAAAGGACACATCAAGTTAATGACCTCCTAAGCGTCATCGAAATCGTCATCGAAATTGTCGCAGTTTGACTTTTGATATAAACGGGGTATATACTCACCAGCAGCCGTACCACAGGTAAGGAATCAGACATAGACGATAGTCATAAGTATAGGGTGATAGCAAAGTGTTGTTTTTTCACGGCTGGCGTAGCGAAAGAGTGTAAAAACGTATTTTTCACTCACAATTTTTCTGTCGTGCTCTGCTCCTCTTCCACTGCGCAACTCTCCCCCACCTGCCATCGTGGTCTTGTATTCCTCGTATAGTTTTTTGACGTCCAGGGATCTAAGTGATAAATTATGCCGTCTACTCGCAGCCAAGGAACCGCGGCTCCTGTAGCTCATCCTGAGCCTGCCAGGACCGCCAGACGACGCACAGCCACCACCTCCGCCACCTCACCTGCCCCACCAACACCAAGCTCGGCAGGTGAGGAGATGCCGTCTTGGTTCGCCTCCGCATTTACCAACCTTTCATCACAAATCAAGGGAGTGCAGGAGGAGGCCATGGCGGCCCGCGCTGAGGTGGCAAAACTCAAAGCAGCGCAGTCTCTAACAAACCAACTAAACCAGTCCCCAAAGCCGAAACTCAAGTCACCAGGGCTGCAGGCCCAGTTCGCCACCAATGAAACTGTGTTCCAAAAGGTGGATGCCACCATATCGGTGCTCCCGGACTCCGCAACCGAGGCCAAGGAACTCCTGACTAAGCACGAAGCACGAAATCTGCAAAAGGCAGAAGCAACTGAAAATAGCAGATTCGTTCGACTCGGAGACTGGGAGAGTCTATGAGGAGGGCAGGGTGGGTGACAGCCTCGCTGACGACAAAAGGATGGCGGACGCGGCCTCCACTGCTCGTCGACTCAGGCAACTGCAGCCCAGGGAGCGTTTCTAACCTGAGACTGAGAGGCCATACCCAAGCAGAAATTGTCGTGCCCCCAGTTTTGGCAACAACTCTCAATTTGAGCGGAGGCCATCGGGCCATGGACCGTTTGCCAACGGTGGCCGAACCCCTGTCACAAGAGTTGTATCTCAATACATTTACGCTATACGTTGTACTTCGAAGTAGTATTTTTCATTTCAGCCATTCCCTGTATAATCCTGGAGAGGAAGGGAAGAAAACGGCTTGATACCTCATGTAAAAACTTCTTCTGGAATGGATTGGTTAATTGCACAGATTTACGCGAACTTGGCTGTGTTTTAGAAAAAAATGAGAAAAAGGACACATCAAGTTAATGACCTCCTAAGCGTCATCGAAATTGTCATCGAAATTGTCGCAGTTTGACTTTTGATATAAACGGGGCATATACTCACCAGCAGCCGTACCACAGGTAAGGAATCAGACATAGACAATAGTCATCAGTATAGGGTGACAGCAAAGTGTTGTTTTTTTCACGGCTGAGCGTAGCGAAAGAGTGTAAAAACGTATTTTTCACTCACCATTTTTCTGTCGTGCTCTGCTCCTCTTCCACTGCGCAACTCTCCCCCACCTGCCATCGTGGTCTTGTATTCCTCGTACAGTTTTTTGACATCCAGAGATCTAAGTGATAAATTATGCCGTCTACTCGCAGCCAAGGAACCGCGGCTCCTGTAGCTCATCCTGAGCCTGCCAGGATCGCCAGACGACGCCCAACCGCCACCTCCACCACCTCACCTGCCCCGCCAACACCAAGCTCGGCAGGTGAGGAGATGCCGCCGTTGTTCGCCTCCGCATTTACCAACCTGTCATCACAAATCAAGGGAGTGCAGGAGGAGGCCATGGCGGCCCGCGCTGAGGTGGCAAACTCAAAGCAGCGCAGTCCCTAACAAGCCAACTAAACCAGGCCCCAAAGCCGAAACTCAAGTCACCAGGGCTGCAGGCCCAGTTCGCCACCAATGAAACTGTGTTCCAAAAGGTGGATGCCGCCATATCGGTGCTCCCGGACTCCGCACCCGAGGCCAAGGAACTCCTGACGCAGAGGGTAAGCGCGAAATCTGCAAAAGGCAGAAGCAAATGAAAATAGCAGATTTGTTCGACTCGGAGACTGGGAGAGTTTATGAGGAGGGCAGGGTGGGTGACAGCCTCGCTGACGACAAAAGGATGGCGGACGCGGCCTCCACTGCTCGTCGACTCAGGCAACTGCAGCCCAGGGAGCGTTTCCAACCTGAGACTGAGAGGTCATACCCAAGTAGAAATTGTCGTGCCCCCAGTTTTGGCAACAACTCTCAATTTGAGCGGAGGCCATCGGGCCACGGACCGTTTGCCAACGGTGGCCGAACCCCTGGAAGCGGCCCACGTTGCTGGAACTGCCAACAGTTGGGTCACGTCAGCAGGCATTGCCCCGAGTTTGGCTGAGGGAGTAGTCACCAACCACACTGGACTCAGCAACCACAACCCACTGCCGGAGCTCGTCCTGGAATGGACATAGCATGAGTGCCCGGACCCGCTGGAGTATGACGAGATAAGTGCTTGTGACAATAACGTTCATGTGCGGTTATAACACTGCATTGCATTTTGGCAAAATATTGATTTTGTTTTACGTATTATTCGATATGGCTATTTTTTTGTTTTGTCTCCCCCCCCCCCCACCCCAGTCCCGGACATGTAACCTAAAGTCTTCTAATGATCATTCCAGTTTTGTGTCTGACCAAATCCGTATGCTGTTACGTTCGGGGGCAGTCGAGATGGTGGAGGAAAACGCTACCCATGTAATTTGTCCGTTGGACGTGTTTCCCAAGGGCAACGGAAAATTGAGGCTGATTATAGACCTCCGCTTCCTCAATAAGCATTTGGCAGACTCCCATTTTAGAGTTGAGGACCTGAGACTCATCCCGAAACTCTTCGATCCGGGTTGTCTCCTGTTCACTTTTGATCTGAAGGATGGCTACCATCACGTCTCTATTGCCCCAGAACATAGGAAGTTCCTATGTTTTCAATGGCAGTTCCGGGATCAGGCTCGGTTTTTTGTATTTGCCGCACTTCTGTTTGGCCTTAAGCCCGCCCCATTTGTGTTCACAAAAGTGCTGCGGCCTTTGGTCACCCATTTGCGTGACCAAGGCATACGTATTTCCCTGTATCTGGATGACGGAACTGGAGCCGCAAACTCCGCAGAGGAGAAGCAGCGGGTCGCCCAACTTGTGAGGTCAGATTTGGAAAAATGCGGTCTTGTCATTAACAAGCAAAAGAGTAATTTTCAACCCCAGCAGGTGGTCTCGGCCTTGGGTCATGTCCTGGACACAGCCAACAACAGCATTCATGTCACCCCAAACCGCGTATCCAAATTTAAACTGCTGCTAGCTGAGATTATGTCTTACCCCACTGTGGTCCCCGCACGCTTGCTTGCCAAACTAACGGGGTCGCTCAGCTCTATGTGACTTGCTCTGGGCTGCGTGGTGCGCTTGCAGACAAGAAGCTTGCATGCATGTCTGGGCCCAACCCAAGAAGAGGGCTGGGAGATAGCTATCCCACTTGAGCATGCTGCCAAGGCTGAATAACGTTTTTGGCAATCTGAATTTGATCATTTTCACGGGAGACCCATCTGGCCTGCTGGGCCCCGCACGCTGCAATTGGTATTCACGGATGCTAGTGACTCCGGGTGGGGTGGTTTCAGCCTGATGAACGGGGTTGAAATTGCAAGGAGCAAGTGGCCCTGGACCATGTCAGCCGCACACACCAGCTCCATATTGAGGGAGCTGCTTGCTGCCCGCTTTGCCCTAATCTTTTTAGTGTCTCGATTGTCTGGCCATGCAATTTGTCTTAATGCCGACAACCAGAACGTGGTGTCCATTTTGTGTAACGGTAGCCGTAACCCAACGCTGCACCAAGAAGCTGTTGACATTTTCCGTTTCTGTCAATGTGAACACATTGAACTGTTTGCACAGTGGATCCCCCGGGGTGAAAATACCACGGCTGACTATCTCTGACGGATTCTAGACATGGATGACTGGGCTATTTCGGCTGTATTGTTTGTTTATTTTGATAAGAAGTGGGGGCCCCATACTGTCGATAGATTTGCGAGTCATTTGTCCCATCAACTCCCTACTTTCAACTCCCTTTGGTGGTCCCCAGGTTCGTCGGGTGTTGACTGTTTCACATGGGAGGGTGAAAGCAATTTGTGTCTCCCCCCCCACCTCGCTTGTTAAGCAAATTGTTTCATTTCCTCAGAGCTATACCGTGTCATGCCACTGTTGTTTTACCTCACTGGCCATCAGCACCATGGTGGCCGTTCTGGCGCGCAAGTGGGCTTGCAACACCGTTCACCGTTACCCGAGAAACCTTTCAGCCCGGTTTCGGCTCATTTCGGGATGCATCCCAACCGGTCTGTCTTTTTGGACAGGAACCACCACCATTCCGCTTTCATGCAGTCCGGTTTTGTTCTCTCAGAAACTGTGCTCATTAGGGGTCTTGCAACACGGCCTCAGTTAGAAGTTTTGGTTACCTCCCTTGTGCTGTCCGTCGCCCGCCATTACGTTGCCTTAATTGTTGTCTCTTAGTGTCTTTTCTTGCGCTTGCTGCCTATGCTGTTCTGTCCCTGCTCATTTTTAGTATAGGGCATTTTTTCTGCGTGAATTGCCTATTCAATGAACTTACACATACCCATGTGGATTGAGACACCCGAGGGGCAGGGACGACGAGGGAGGGAGAAGCCCGATGGGCGGTAATGTCACGTGGCAGAGGTCCATTGCATTCGGCTGCATAAGAACCATTGTATATACATAAGTTAACATCATACTCCCCATGCTAGAGTATAGAGTAGACACACACGCGTGCAGGACGCGACACACCAAAAGATAAGAGAGTGTGTTTGGAAGAATGGGAATGTCGGGCAGAGTAGCTGGCCTCAATTGCGTGCGCGTTAACGAATCGTGTGTTTCAAAAATATGTAGAGTGTAGTGTAAGACACTGACGAAACAGAAGTTGCCCATCCTTCTCAGTGCTATTTGCTTATTGTCGATTTGTAAACCGTACCTTGCAGTCCATGTCTTCCCTTGTCATCATCATAAGAGTATAGTTTTGTCTCTCTCCTTCTATTGCTCAGGAACACAGAGGCGGAAAGAGGCTGGTCCTCAAGTACGCGAAACTGTTCATAATAATAATAATAGTGTAAGAGTAAGAAATGCTATGAGGATGGTGGGTGAGAATTTGAAAGCTGACTGCAGGCAAGGAAACTGGAAAGACAGCAAGCTCTGTTGTGTGCACAGGAAATCTGCTCATGCGCAGAGCGTGGGCATGTAATGTCTATGATACACAGCAGTATCTAGAGAGAGCAAGATCGTGCACACACGTAAGGAGGGTCATGCAACTCGTTATAAAGGCCAACAGCGAAGCAATGGTACATGACTGTTAACAACGGGTAACTCCTACGTCAACCGAACATTCAACATTCTACTCCCTATGCTAGAGTATAGAGTAGACACACAAGCGTGCAGGACGCGACACACCGAAAGACAAGAGAGTGAGTTTGGAAGAATGGGAATGTCGGGCAGAGTAGCTCAATTGAGTGCGCGTTAACGAATCATGTGGTCGGCCTACCGAGGGCAGGAGCTCTATATGACCAAGTGGGTCGGCCTGCACTGAGCAGGAGCGGTTTGTGACCCATGCGAGTTGGTGGGTCGGCCTGCGTTGAGCAGGAGCGGTTTATGATCCATGCGAGTTTAATAGAGGTGCGTGAGAGGCCAGTTAAGGAGGAGTGCCCATGCCGACATTCCCATTAGGGCCAGAGGAGATAGCGGGTGATAACAGCACATATAGATGGTAAGTATGTATTGCACAAGAGCGTTGTTCTAGAGGCATAAAGTCAGACTGATATTGTGGAGTAGGATCGACAGAGAACGCTATCTGCATCCTATTGAATCTTGAATTGAATCTCTTTGCACTTACTCAGTGATTGGCTGGACCAGGGTGTCAGGCCGCTCTGCAGCTGTGGGAGCAAAGGTCCTGAAGGCATCCATCTTGTTCCGGGACAGGGCATCAGCGATGGTATTGGACATGCCTGGCAGGAGCGATGCTCGGACTAGGAAATTGTGCATCACACAAATTGAGTACAGGGTGCGGATGAGTGCCACGACTGCAGGAGACCGGCTCGTGCCCGTCTTCAGGCACTCCACGGCAGCTTGGTTGCCGCACTGAAACTCCACACGCAGCCGCAGCCACTCGATCCCCCATGTTGCGCAGGCCGCGACAATGGCGAAGAGCTCCTTGTAGGTAATGCTTAGTTCCAGTTGCTGCGAAGACCAGTCACCTCTGAACCAGCGACCATTGAAGAAGGCTCCAAATCCAATGGTGCCACTTGCGTCGGTTTGCAACTGGAGGTCATCCACTTCTCTAGCAGTAACAATGACTTTCCGTTCCATGTTGCCAGAGTCAGGTGCCACCAGCTCAGGTCACCCTTGGCTGAGGCTGAGAGGCGCAGCATTCGGTGAGATGACATCTCAGATGTGGCTTTGTCAAGGTCTTACAAGCGGCGTAAGAATGCACGGGCGGCAGGAATTGCTCCGGAAGTGAACGAGAGGTGGCCCAGGAGTGAGGCGTGTTCGCGTTTGAGAATGCAACCCTTGTCGAGGGTGGTAGAGACTAAACGACGTAGGGCCAGAAGCTTGGACCGAGGCAGACGCACTTCCAAGCGATCGGTGTCCAGCTCCAAACCGAGGAAGGTGAGGACAGTGGAAGGGCCCTCAACTTTCTCTGTGGCGACAGGTACGTTCACGAACTGGAACAAGTCCAAGATGATGGCCTTGTGCTTGGCCACCAGGGAGGAGCTTGGTAGGCAGATGTCGAGGAAGTCATCGAGGTAATGCATTACGTCGGGCAAGGAGCCGACATGGACAAGGACCCAGTTGATAGCCGTTGCCAGCCAGTTGAAGATGAATCGTCCGGGAGGAGGTCCTCGAAATCAATAAGCTCGCCGCGTTCAATTCGCCCGCAAAGGTTATCAGGTACAGAGAGTGACGGATGAGCAGCCGGCAGATGGCCCAATGCATGAACAGAGCTTGAGTTGACAGGCGGCACGACGGCTGCAGCATATTTCAACTGCTCTACTCGCTCCATCAGGGGCTGGAGGACCTGGCCGACTGCCTGAGAAACAGCCGAAGCAAGTACATCGGGGGCCACACTCAAGGCAGCGGCAGAAGAAACTGACGGCGCAATGTTGAAGACGACAGAGGCCTTGGAGGAAGGCCTCAATCGCGCATTACTGCCTGCAGCCGAGGGGAAAGACAGACAATGTACTAGTAGGGTCTTAGAGGGAGCCTGTGCCGGTGAGGCGGGACTAGCAACGCCGGCCTAGGGTCTCGGCGTTAGCGCTATCCAGCGCACCATGGACGGGATTACGAAACACATGTAAATAGACAAGTGAGCGGGATGAGCTTATTGTGGATATATGGGGTGTTACAGCGAGTATGTAGTATGGGGTGTTACAGCGAGTATGTAGTATGGGGTGTTACAATGAGTATGTAGCCCAATACCAGCGGCTTTGTCTTAGGTGCTGATGCACCTTGCCCTTGAACGACTGGAGGGCCGTCAGGCGTAGCAGGGACTGCAGCACATTTGGGGGCAAGTTGTTCCACTCATCAATGATGCTGTGGGGGAAGCAGCGTCGCACGTAATCAGGAGAGAAAGCCGGGAGGACGTTCTGTAGCTGAGACTTGTGGCGCACCGAGTGATCGGATCAAGTTTGAGGACATGTTGGTGGAGAAAGCTGTGGGGGGGGGGGGGGGGGTGGGGGAGGGGGGGGGACCAGCCACGTTATTTGCGGTGGCCCTGCCAGACACATCAGTTTGTACATATAGCTGAGGGTGGTGACCAATCTCCTTGCTGCCAAACTCTGGAGGAGGACATCAGGGCCAAGAATGTGGAGGGCGCGTCTCTGCACTCGATCGAGAAGGCGCAGATGGCCTGAAGCGGCTCCCATCCATACCAATGGCGCATACTCTAGGACTGGCCTCTGCAGATGGTTTGTTTACCAGCACCATCGAGTACGCGAGCAGCTTTGCGCAGGAAGCCCAGGCGAGAATTCGCTTTGAGTGCTGTGTCGTGGAGGTGGGTCTTGAAGGAGAGGCCCGAGTCAAAATGTGATGCCGAGGTTTACTTCCAATAGCTCAGACACAGTGTGATCTCCAAACGTGAGTTCAATGATAGGCCACCTGTGCCGCTGATGGGCTATCGTCATGAGCTGTGACTTTGTGGGATCAAACCTGATCCGGCACTTCTTGCCCCAGTCATTGAGCGCATCCAGGGTAGCTTGTAAGCTTTTCTTACTGTTTGGGAGCATTTCGGGTGATCCAACACAGGTGTAGACCGTTGTATCATCGGCGAAGGTGGCCAGTGAACCTCCAGGATGTAGGCACTGCTCCGTGAAAGTGGATTGTGAGCAACACAGACTCACGCACAATCATATCAGGAAAATATTTAAAAAGTTTTTTAAAAAGTGTTCACCCAAAGAAGCACTACTAACCACCTCCTGCTACTAACACATTAACAAATCATGTAAACATTCCTTATTGGAGGATATAACTTCCCAATCCTTGAAAAAGGCCAATAAACTGGCAAAATGTGTAAACATGGTACACTCGTGCATGCAGTGCACGTCATTTTTTTTGAAGATTCTGATAGTTACCGGTTATAAGTCGAATCCCGGTTGTAAGTCGACCCCCACCCTTTCTCCTTCTATTTTAAGTCGTAAAAGGTCGACTTACAACCGGAAAAATACGGTAATTGTTTCGGTCATAAAATACCCATCATCAGAAATGATAATAGCAACAAGGACATCAAGAATGAATATGGGCATGGTCACCACTGGGAAAGGTTTGATAATGAACAGTGCTGTGGGGAGATAATATTCATACATGCATGAACTGTGGAGAGAGAGAAAAGAGGTTGAGGAAACATCAGAAACAAACACAAAACTGCTACAGCAAAAGCATGATACGTGACAACTGTAAAACATTCCACATGCACCAAGCAGAACATGTGCGTGTATTATGTACATCTATGAACTCGGATGGAGAGCCAAGGATTATTAAATAATAAATTTTATGCAAAGCAAAAAGGGCCAAGACACTACAAGTTACACTATAATGTCCACCAGCACCACCAGTTACTAAACAATCAGCTCATGTGATAACATTGCACGACACTGACCGCCGGCACTGACGTTCTACAACTAACTGGCTAGTAATGTTATCGCATGAGCTGATTGTTTAGTAACTGATTGTGTTAGTGGGCATTATAGGGTAACTTGTAGTTTCTTGGTCCTTTTTACTTTTTATAAATATGTACATGTGCACATAATTGCGGGTGCTGGCAACAGCAGTTTATGGAAGTAGACAAATAATTCACTATCCGAGAGAAGCAAGTACTGGGCCAGTAATTTGTATCAGGAATGCCTTTACAGGAGGTTCAATCCTGCGTTGGCTTATATTCTCAGGCCCATGTCCCGAATTTTTATCGCTTTGCGTATCCTCCTCCGCCTGGCCCGATGCGACTCAATTGCAAGGACGCGAACCTCCATAAATGCTGAGTCACCAGATGGCAGTACCTCCCTGCTATGGTGAAGCCAGAAGGGCACATACTTTGGTACTCTCAGACATGGTCTCTTTTGACGCATGACATTTCCTGATTACTAGTAGTAGTACTCTGTTCAGAACCTGAACAAACTGTTAGGTCCCCATCTTCTGCATACTGTTTCTTAGCACAACCTTTCTCTTGCTTGTCTGCACCCAGTACACAAAGCTTGACGAGTTCCTGCATACCAGATGCTTGTGCACCAGTATTGGTCATAGGCACTCAGGCCTTTTTATCTAAATTGTAGCTCTCTCCCTTGCTCACTCTCACTCTCCCTCTCTTTCTTTTGCCGTGATCAATCATGTAGTCGTTCGTTTCTCTGTCCCTTCCCTTGTTGTTTTCCCAAAACAAAATATCTTCAACGTTCTCACCTCTCCCTACTCCAGGCTCAAGAAACACCATTGCACAACGCCTGTGGACACGGCAAGCCGGAGGTTCTAGAATTTCTGCTTCGAGCGGGTTCAGATCTTCTCGCCTTGAGAAATGTAAGTCACACTTTTAGTTAAATTGGCATCGTGGAAATAACAATCATGATATGCCGATGAATAGAATCAAGTGCGCACTCGTATCATAAACATTGCATGCAAACATGTTTTATCTTAAAGGGGAACTCCACGGAAAATGAAACTTTCGTATCCTGTAGTCTCGGGTGCTGACTCGAATGGCCTTGGTCCGAAGTGTCTACGGCAAAGGGTTCTTGAGATATTGGCAAAAACGGGGGCCGCGCCGTGACGTCATGCGGCCATTTGGCTATGTCATCCCGGCCTAACTACGTCATTGTGGCATGGTCTGAATCTAGGTGCACTCTTTTAGTATTCAATTTCAAGGAAAGATGAGCTATTCCGAACAATTCTTTGTACCCAGCAATGAAGGCAGCGATGCTGAGGTCAGTGAAGACCACCATCAACCCACCGCCGCGTATGGTTGGGGCAGGGAGCCCAGATACTCTGCTAAAGAGCTGCCATCGCGTGTTACAAATGTTGAGGAAGAAGATGCCTCAGCAGCTGCGTTCGACAGAAGAAGACCAGTAGCTTGGCCACCAGACTCTCGATTCGTTTGGGACTCCGACTGGTGCGAGTGTGGACAAAGCCATGCCCAGCCCGCGGGAATTATTTTTCTGGTAGGATGCTGCCGTCGCTGTCGGCCCAAGGTTTCTTGCGTAGCGGACTTCGCAGTTAACGAGATCGTAACCTTGCATTAGGCTGTACCCACCACTGCTCTTCGAAATTATCTCGACATGCAGAAGCCGCCAATGCCAGTGACAGAAGAGTCTGAAATTAGGTAAGCCTCAATTAGTTTGTCTTGACTTGCCTTGTGAGGATCGCGCACCAATATGATACGATAATATTTTTTGGAGAAAATTTATTATTGTCAGGTGCACTACAGTAGGCGTCGCACAAGAAAAAAATGTACTGGTAGTTATACCAAATTTCATGCATCACACGAACAAATTCTCTTTGCTCCGAGTATGTCTTGACTTGCCTTGTGAGGGTCGATGCGCGTAATGTTTTGCGTGTAACTTACTTATTGTTGTCAGGCATGGCACGAAAAACGGTGTACCATAGTGCTAGTAGTTATCACAATCATGTTTTCATGTGATAACTACTATGTGTGTGTGTCGTGACTCAAACACATCAATTTTGTGTTTCATTATCCCTGGGATTGGTACAAGATCTGCAAAGTATGGTAGTGTTCTGTTGGTGAAGAGAGCACTGCACACAGTTTATGAGCACGATGCGTGCATTTGATCACACCCGAACCCATACTTTATCGTTTCACGCGATAGGCTTTGTCAATACACCCGTTCTCTAGTATACCATGTCATGCAACGTACCAGCGTGGGGTCAAGAAAGCGTACACCAAAATATTGCACAAATTCTGGCAGGAGAGTAAGATATCAGTACTTTCTGACCAAGACATCTCTGTACTAGTAGGTAATCGAACGTGTCCTAATCAGAATTCATCCCCCAGATCCCGTTGAATTCAATTTGAAATCAGCAATTATTGGAAATTCTACAAGAACCTCCATCTTTGCACCAGTGGACACTAAATTATTATGGCGCGCGCACTGAATGTGCAGGTAGGTACCGGTAGGTGTAATTCAGTGCATATGTAGAGTAAATGAGTATTGGACTATAGTATAGTCATTGTCGCGAAATGACTTGTAATTATTCTTTTATTCCTCGCGATATATCACCAGGCAAAGAGAACAAGAGTAGAATTACCTCTCAGATTGGCAAGAAGAAGAAGAAGAAGAAGAACCAAAACATTTATCTGTTCAAACTGTTCCTTCTCCAATATCACTCAAAAAAATCTATCCCGAACTAAAACTTATGTGGCAATATTTTCCACGTTCAAGAAATCGGGTAAAATACGTGTCACAACTTACAAGTGAAACCGCAGTGATTCACCGGCACAAATACATGGTATGCACAGTACAGAAATACAATATTCATTACTCAGACTGACACTCCCAGCAGAAAGGAAAAAAAATATGCAAGTAAGAAAGGAACAGCTCATGCAAACACTAGATGCTTAAGCTTGGTGGATAACAGTGTTCATTCAAGCTGTGCAGCAATGCGGTAGCGCGCGATGTATGCTGCTTGTCGACGAGTCTCGGAGCCGATTCGTGCTGCGGCTTTGTTGGTTGACTTCAGACCACCCTGTGGTTAGACTGGTGGCGGGTTGTCTTGAGTTGGTGTCACCTCTAGTGGGTAACACATGACTACCGGCCTGGTGAGGGTTCTTTCGTTTGGGAGGCGAAGCTTTACAGACCGAATGCATCCATCTGCACTGGCAATCAATTGTGTCACGGTTCCCAGTTTCCACGTTGCTCTTTTCTTCTTTTCATCCTTGATGGTGACGACTTCTCCAGGTGTTGGCTGTCTTGGTAACGCATTCCTTGTCCGGTGGTGTTGGCGTGATCGCTCTCTCAGGTACGTCAGGTACTCTGATTCCCATATCTGCCAGAACTAGTCAAGCAGGGCTTCCTGCTGTCGTAGCTGGCTTTCAAGATGCGCTGACGTCGACAGTGGTCAGGGATCCTCTTGATCTGGATCAGCTGTTGGCATTGTAGAAGGAGCTTTTACATTCAGGAAATGAGCTGGTGTGATGATAGTGCCGAAAATCTTCTTCTCCTGCAACATACGTCAGTGGTCGGCTGTTGATGGTGGCTTCTATCTCAGTCCGAAGGGTGATGAGTTTCGGCTTGGTGAGAAGCTGGCGCCCAATGGTCTTCCTCAAGCTCCTCTTGACCCGACCAACCATTCCTTCATAGATACCTCCCATCCACGGCGCATACTCAGTTGTGAACTTCCATTGCACATTGTGGTGCTGGCTAAATGCTGCAGCTTGCTGGTCACGGACAATTTTAGCCCAGCGGTTGTTGAGGATGGTGCTGGCAACCTTGAACTGAGGGGCGTTGTCACTCAGGATCTTCGTGGGGCATCCTCTGCGGCTGATGAATCGCCTCAGGCAGTCGAGGAACGTATCAGTGGTCATGTCATCCATCCACTCCAGGTGAATAGTTCTGGTTGAAAGGCATGTAAAGAGGCACACCCACAGCTTGTTGGGCTGGCTGCCTTCTGTTGAGAACAAGAGGGGTCCCAAGATGTACAAGCCTGTGAACTGAAATGACTCAGAGCGCTGCACTCGTTCCTTCGGTGGTTGTGGCATAGCTGGTTTCGAGAAGCTGGGACCTTTGTGCCGGTGACATGTGACACAAGACCTCAGTGCCGATTTCGTGGGGGCTCGGCCTTGGGGAGTCCACATGGTTGTTGTGAGTTGGGCCAGAGTCTGTGCTGTTCCAGGATGATGGGACTGCTGATGAATGTGCTCAATTATGAGTTTGCTCAGATTTGAGCGACAATGTAGCAGTGGAGCAGGTGTGTTGTCCAGCGGGTCATGTCTGCTATGGCAGATGAGAAGACCGTCAGCTGCTACTGCAATGCCTAGCTGTCGCACAATCGGCATTGGCGCCTCCCGCTGAACAGCTTGAAAGACGTCGTAGGAGTAGCGATGCTGCTCATGGCGCAACAGCAGGTTCAGAATTGCCAAACCTTTTTGGCAATGAATTTGAGCACTAAGGATGTGACCCTCAGTGCTTTGTTGAATGTTGAGCTGCGGTCTAAAATGAAGCCAAGGACTGTCGGTATGACCCGGTAGTAGGTACTGCGTTGACCGTAGCGAACGAGTGGGTTGCCGACGTCTGTGCTGATTCCGGAGCTGCATCCTCGGAGGTCACTGGAGACGAGGCATCAGGCCTTTGCGGCTCTGCAGTATCGTCCATTGTGTATGTGGGCCAGTGCTTGTCAGGCAGTAGGAGCCAGTCTGGACCATGTCACCATAGGCTGTTGTTGTTCGGGTCGGCTGTGGTGAGTCCACGAGTGGCGAGGTCGGCAGGGTTGTCCTCCGAGGTGACATACCGGAACTGCTGATCAGGGATTTCTTTGATTTGCTTGACATAGTTCTCCACAAAGCGTTGCTGTGGCCTCGAAGACGTGATCCATGCCAAGACGCATTTGGCATCTAACCAAAGGGTAGTTCGGGTGGTGGCGATTTGCATTTCGTTCTTGACAAATTTGGCAGTCTTTGCTCCAATGACAGCGCCCATCAGTTCCAGCCGTGGGATGGTCATGTTGGTGTCCGTGGACTTGGATTTCGGAGCCAGGCGGTAGCGATTTTTTTTTTTTTACTAGAGCAACTTAAACCCATGTGTGAGCCATGAATAAGGGGAGTGGTGGCATGGTCTGGGATACTCTGCCGACCTTGGGTCTCGGGTTCATCACAACCAGGTGCGCCAATAGCAGAGAGAGAAAGAGAGGGAGAGAGAGAGAGAGACGTAGACAGAGAGAGATAGAAATAGAGATAGAGATAGAGGTAGAGATAGAGATAGAGATAGATAGAGAAAGAGAGAGAGAGAGAGAGAGAGAGAGAGAGATAGAGAGGAGAGAGAGATAGGAGAGAGAGAGAGAGAGTGAGAGAGAGAGGAGAGAGAGAGAGAAAGAGAGATAGAGAGAGAGAGAGCGGGGAGGGTTGGGGAGCAAGAGAACGAAATAAGAGAACTAAATTAAGTATATTAAAAAAATGATAGAGAGAGAGAGAGAAAGAGAGGGAGGGAGAGAGAGCGAGCGGGGAGGGTTGGGGGCAAGAGAGGGGGAGAGAACTAAATAAAGTATAATTATATAATGCGTAAGGGGTGCACATTCAGATCCAGAGAAAAGAGTAAGCAGGGCACGATGCGTATGGCAATATGCAGCAGTGTGTGGGCAGATGTGCATACATCTTACAAGGTGTCATTGGCCCAGTGCCATTGCTGGGCACGGAGGTGCGGAAGACAGACATTTTGAAACTTTGCAGCCGTTTCCGGTCAGGTGGCTGGCTGAGGACGGCGGGTGGCAGGGCATTCCATACAGGGACAGCACAGGCGGGGAAAGCTCTACTGCAACTTTCCCGCCTATTGACAGGTAGCCCTGTCTCAAGCTGGTAGTTATGCATGTCGAGACGGACGAGAGAGAGACGAGTGGGTTGAACATGGGCTGGTCGGGGGGCTTGAGAGGGAGGCAAGAGCTGACGAAGTGGGCTGGTAGGATTTGAGCACAGTAGCTTGTAAATGTAGGTACACGCAGCTACCATGCGCCGGATAGACAGGCTTTGCAGCATTGCGCCGGGGCCAATCAAGTGGAGGGCTGAGCGTTGCGTCTGGTCAAGTCGCTGCAAGTGACAATCTGCTGCGCCCTTCAAGACTAATGGGCAGTACTCCATTACTGGGCGTACAAACCCACGGTACACTGTAGCTCGGCTGCGAGAATCCAGGAGCGGCGAGGCCTTCCGCAGGAGCCCGAGACGCTGGCGTGCTCTGATGGCGATGGTACGGAGGTAGTTGCGGTGGGAAAGTTGGCTGTACAAGGTTACCCCAAGAAGCTTGAGGTTACTCTCTCCATTCAGGGGGACACCCGCAAACTGTACTGCTGGGAAGTCCCAGGCGGGGCGGTGATGGTCAATAGTCATGGCCTGGGACTTGGCTGGCTCGAACGCAATTCTCCAGCTGGTGCCCCAATTCACGGCTGTGATGCGGTGTGGGCTGGACGACTGCCCACCAACGACAACACTCAGGCGCCTGTCCAGCAGGTAGTCCCCCAACCATGCAAGGAGCATGCCAGATACACCGTACTGCTGGGCTTTGTGGATCACACCTGGGTGGGAGACTCAATCAAACGCTCCAGCAATATCCACAGCAACAACCCGCACAGCTCCGCCCCCTGCAGCCACGGTACTCCAACGATGGTGTAGTATGGTAAGGAGGTCCTGCAATCCCAGGCCAGAGCGGAAGCCGTACTGGTTAGCAGTGAGGATGTGCTGGCGCTCAAGGAATCCCATAAGGCCACGATTGATGATAGCTTCCATGACCTTTGACAGAATTGGTAGCAGGGATATGGGTCGGTAGTTCTTTGTTGCGGACTTCGAACCCTTCTTGTGCACAGGTACAACTGAGGCAAGCTTCCACAGTGACGGTTGCCGGCCTTGGCGGGATGCCTTGCTGAAGAGCTGGGCCACAGGCCTGCACAGTTCCTCACAGCACTGCTTCAACACTCGTCCTGGTACACGATCCGAGCCAGTGGCTTTGGACGGGACAATCCTCCTCAGTTCACGGCATACCGTTCGTGGCCTAAAGTGGATGGTACTCAGACAAGCATCAGATCGCGGGCGTACATACGGGAGGTTGCTGGCATCAAGGTCATCACCAAGGCTGCATTTCGCTGAAAAGTAGCGGGCAAAGCTCTCTGCTTTGTCCTTACAGGTGGTTAGCTCCTCGCCGTTTTCCTCCTTGAGGGTAGGGATATCATGGCTACGCCCACACCCACCGGCACGCTTGACAGTGGACCACCATTCAGGACTGGATAAACCACCCGCTGCGAGCCTTCGACGGATGGATGCTGCATGGGTATCTTCAGCTCTCTGAAGGCATGCTGAGGCAGTGGCTGTGGCTTGGGTATAAGCCAGTTGGGCTGGTTGACCATTGTGCATGGAGCGTACATAGACGGCTGCAGCATAAGCGTACTGAGATGCGTCAGCAAACACGTGTAGTTCTAACGTCTGGGACTTTGTGATTGGGCCGATGAAGCGTGGGATACACAGAGTGCTCAGGTGTTGTAGCATTGATTGTAGGTTTGACCATTCAGGAAGCAGCTCAGTGTGGAGGGGTGCGTCCCAGGCATATCCACTATCCCATAGGCGTCGTAGGAACTGCTTGCCCTGTAGAGTTGTTGGCGAGCACAGGCCGAGAGGGTTGTAGACGCTGGTCACTCGGTGCAAAACCGTGCGCTTGGTAGGTTCACTGATACTCTGAGCTGGGGAGTTGATGGACAGGACATCCTGTGCAGAGTCCCATTTCAAGCCAAGAATACTTGCTGGTGTGCTCCGAAGTTGGTCCTTGTCTGGAATCTGTTCCATGACCGATTGGGAGTTGGATTGCCAGTCATGTAGGTTCATGCTGCACTGTTGGAAGGTAGACTCGGCCTCTTTGTAGAAGGCAAATGCGTCATCTGCAGAATCAACGGTAGTTGTCAGGTTGTCAACATACAGGCCATCCTGAATTTTCTGGGCTGTTGGTGTGTCGACATTGGCCAGGCGGTGGCGGATAGTTTCTGCCAGCAGAAACGGACTGGAGACAATGCCGAAAGGCACTCGTTGGAAGCGGTACGTGACAAGGTTGTTCTCGATCACATCTGGCTTGGACATGTCCTTGTACCACAGGAAACGAGTGACATCGCGCTCTGTTTGTTGTAGGTTAATCTGCAGAAACGCTTTCTCCACATCGGCCGACAAAACGACGGGTTTGAGGCAAAGCCGGAGCAAGACACCACCCAAGTCAGGCAACAGGCAATCCTTTACGGGCCTTGGATGAAGCATGGTATACTAGCCGTACCTTTGTGGATTTGGCGGCAGTGAGGACAGGATTGTGTGGTAGGTAGTGCACCTTGCCTTCAGGCTGTAGTGGTGAGAGTTCGATAATGTCCCGTTCCAGTTGTTGTTGGATGACTTTGTTGTACCGTTGCAGTAGCGGTGGGTCTTTGGACAGGCGTTTCGCCAAGGTTGTCATCCGGCCCCGTGCGAGGCCAAAGTTGTCGGGCAACGTATCCTTTGTGAGTTCTGATTTCCAAGGCCATTTGACTGCATAGCGCCCCTGGTCGAACACTGTTGTGTGTTGGAAGTGGTCCAGCGCTACATCATCATCATTTGTGAAGGGAGAATCCCACATGCCGATATTCTCGAGTAGCCAGAAGTCCTTGAGACTTTTGACAGTTGGTCGTCGTGACATAGTTCGATGCCGGAATCTGGCTGCAGACCGCACTGAGGACAGTTGTTGGTCGAGGAGAGGGTTGAACGGACTCGGTGAGATGGCTGGTAGTGAGGAGATAGCCGAAGCAAGATGGGATCAGGTTCAGTCCAGATGGCAACACGGCTTTGTTCTGGGATGAGTGAACAAAGTCCCAGAAGTAGTCTGCTCCAATAAGACTGTCAATGGAAACCTGTGTATCTTCCGTTGGTACTACGTCGGCCAAGGACCCAGATGACAGTAGTTGCAGGAAAGATATGTCAGCCGATGGAATCGCATTGCGGACAAATGGGTCAGTGACCTTGGGTAGAGTGTGAAGAGACATCTTCACCTGTTGGTTGTTAGCAATGGCAATGCTTGCAGAAACAACTTCTGTCGGTACATCCGTGGGCTTGTTTGCAGCGACAGTTGACAGCCGCATGACTTTGCCATGTTCCACAGGCATGTTGAGAGACTGTGCCACACTCCGTCTGATGAAGGACCGTTGACTACCACTATCGAGAAGGACACGTACTGTTGCAACCCCATTGGGTCCGCTCACCGCTGTAGTAGCAGTTTGCAGTAGAGCATTCTTGCCGGAGATGTTGCAGTGGAGTGAGCCGCTGTCCGACTGCGGCTGATGAAGTTGAGTAGCACTTGCCATATGGGTGGCGACATTTGTTGCCGTGCTGTAGGATTGGTAAGGACGATTCTCGGTCATTGTGCCAAACTTAGTAGGGCACAGAGAGCGGTTGTGGCCAAGCCTACCACAGTGGACACACTTGCGGTCTTTCGTGCGTAGACAGTTGTTGGCTGCGTGCCCTACGCGGAGGCAACGGAAGCATCTCTTCTCTTCAGCCAGGCGGGCCTTTCTGCTGTCCATTGTTGTATGGCGATCACATTCATCATTCCAGTGTGGCCCTCTGCAATAGCTGCAGGACAGAGGCTTACTAGCACGTTGTGGTAGGCTTTGATGTGCTGCAAGGACCTGGAGTGAGCTGGCTGATGGTCTAGCGTGTTGTCTGGGGTGGTGTGATGATGGCTGGTTGTGTCGATGTTCGTGCTGGAAGTCAGCCATTTTGCGGGCTGTAGCATGAACATCGAGATACTTCTTCATAGCAGCACGTAGGTCACTGGTTGACCAGGGTTCACAGGGTTTGTTACGTTGTTCTGCGAGGTTAGTTAGAAATCCCACCGGAAACCTCGCCATCAATTGTTGGACGAGCATCCGCTGAGCATTTACTGTTTCTCCTTGTGCCTCTAGCTGACGAAGCAGTTGTTCCATGTAGTCAATGGTGGCTTTGAGTTCTTCAAACTTGTTCATGGGAACTGCGATGCTCATCAGCTGAGAATACAACTTCATGACTATGAGGTCCTGGCGACCGAATTTCTCCTTCAGAACAGAAATAGCAACAGGGTAGTTTGTTGACGTAATTGGTATACCGTCTACGGCTCTCGCAGCCTCACCCTCGAGAATGATTTTCAAATAGGTGAATTTCGCCACGTCCGGTACCTTGGCGTTGTCATGGACAGTGGATTAAAAGGCTTGCCAGACCTCCGCCCGTTTGAAGATATCACTGTGGAAGTGTTGGAGTTGGAGGGCTGGCAATTTCACGAGGACGTTGTTTTGTGAATTTACTCCTGTGGCAGCTGTGGCTGCTTGTGCGGCGGCGGCGGCCACAGCAGTAATAAAGTCTGCTTGCCTGATTGCTGGTGTCGGTGTATCAGGCGGTGTGGTGGATAACACAGGACTTGCTCCTGGTGTGGTTACGGTTGTGGTGATGGGTACATCTGTGGGTGTTGTCGATTTACTGGTGAAACTGGCAGACAATGGGTGACCAGGTGATGACGTAGGGCTGCTGCCACGCCCACTTGTTTCCTCTGTAGCTGGAGTAGAATTCGCTTGACGATCCGCTGCTACAGTAATTTCTTGTGGGGATTTTTCCAGGGCCTATGATGCCCTGCTGCTCTAACAGACCCACAGCATTGGTAATGGAGCGGCACTCCTGATCGAAATTCTCCTCCCATAGATCAGATGTCCACTGGACGGTCACCTCGTAAGACTGGGTCTCGCGAAGAGCTAGGATCTTGAGCTCCTGCAGATGCCGGTAACGGAGCGGCGCTGTTAGCAGACCCGTAGAAAGGGATGTCAAGCGCCCCAACCGACAGGCTAACGTGCGAACAGTCACCCGTGGCTGCAGCAGAAGCTTGGTGCACTCCTGGCGAAGCTTCCGGATCTTCTTCGGAGGCACACGCATCTCCATGGCACGAAAACCCAAGAATGAGATGCTCTGGGCAGGAGTCAACACCAACTTCTTGAAGTTGATGAGAAATCCTAGTTGATGTAACAACTGAATTGCCCGGCGCAAGTGCTCCAGTGCTTCCGCCGCCGCCGATGCCATAATTGTAACAGTCCAACTAACTTTGGTCGAGGAGAGGGTTGAACGGACTCGGTGAGATGGCTGGTAGTGAGGAGATAGCCGAAGCAAGATGGGATCAGGTTCAGTCCAGATGGCAACACGGCTTTGTTCTGGGATGAGTGAACAAAGTCCCAGAAGTAGTCTGCTCCAATAAGAATGTCAATGGAAACCTGTGTATCTTCCGTTGGTACTACGTCGGCCAAGGACCCAGATGACAGTAGTTGCAGGAAAGATATGTCAGCCGATGGAATCGCATTGCGGACAAATGGGTCAGTGACCTTGGGTAGAGTGTGAAGAGACATCTTCACCTGTTGGTTGTTAGCAATGGCAATGCTTGCAGAAACAACTTCTGTCGGTACATCCGTGGGCTTGTTTGCAGCGACAGTTGACAGCCGCATGACTTTGCCATGTTCCACAGGCATGTTGAGAGACTGTGCCACACTCCGTCTGATGAAGGACCGTTGACTACCACTATCGAGAAGGACACGTACTGATGCCGGTAACGGAGCGGCGCTGTTAGCAGACCCGTAGAAAGGGATGTCAAGCGCCCCAACCGACAGGCTAACGTGCGAACAGTCACCCGTGGCTGCAGCAGAAGCTTGGTGCACTCCTGGCGAAGCTTCCGGATCTTCTTCGGAGGCACACGCATCTCCATGGCACGAAAACCCAAGAATGAGATGCTCTGGGCAGGAGTCAACACCAACTTCTTGAAGTTGATGAGAAATCCTAGTTGATGTAACAACTGAATTGCCCGGCGCAAGTGCTCCAGTGCTTCCGCCGCCGCCGATGCCATAATTGTAACAGTCCAACTAACTTCAGTAGTCATTCTTGGAATAAGCAATGATCCTTGCCATAATGCAATCTTATATACATGAACAAGCAATGATGGACATAACACCTAACAGCAGCAGCGTGATAATAGCAGGTGATAAGTGTATCCTATTCCTAGTGTTAGTAGTAACAGTGAATCTGTTACACCATTCCCCCCTCTCAACTGTCAGAACAGTACCAATTCGAAGGAACAGTTATGGTAACTAATGATCATGCATGGATATGTGGAATGCATGGTAGCCGAAAACAACACTGATGAACTCAAGATCCAGTGCATGTCCTCTGCAAATAACGCCTGGCTGGCAGGGAAGCACTATCCTAATCATGCAGAATGCTACATTTCTATTGCAATACGTAGAAACTAGCAATGCAACTGTGGCTGCCAATTAAATAGCAATTTATGAAAAACGGTCCAGGTAGGTTTTCAGCGGAATAATAGCGTTTCCTGCTTCATCCATCAAGTATTCCTCCGGCTCCCAGGTGGCATCTCGGTAGCCCTTCCATTTCACTAGGTACTGCGTGCGCCGTCCTCTCTTCTTGTGCGACAACACCTTTTCGACAATGTACCGCGTATGGCCATCCGCATCGGTTAGGGGTGGAGGTGCCGGCTGAGTACGGCCCGGTATCTCATTGCCATGGTAGAGGGGACGGTTTCAAATAGGACACCGGTTGCAAACCGGAACGGACTCAATATTCACTTTCTCTCTTGGTATTCTGATTAGAAAACATATGTCACAGTGAGACTACGATGTGTTATACTCCGAGCCAAAATTTCATGGCTCTGCGATGACCAGAAGCGCCATATCAAGCAGGTGAGTTTTTGACGTGTTGCTTCGCACTGCGACTTGAGTTTTACGACTTTCGAAAAATCAACTTCTTGTCGCAGGTAAACAGCGGCTCGCCTCTCGCCAGTAAAGCACCACATACCAATCAAAACTAATGGAAGCACACACAAGGCGTATTGTTACTCTGTACTGGCCGTCGTGGAGCGATAGCAATTACCTAATTTCAGCCCCAGAGTGAATTTGACGTGCACTCTAAAACGTGTCCGGTTTGGAGCCACCTCTGATTTGAACTTTTTTGAAGCGAAAAATTGGGCAACTTGGAGGCAATGGGTCAACACAAAGGAGTGGCTCAGTTCGATTGACTCTGGCCCCAGAGCAAACTTCAACATGCCAGTTTCCTTCCACAAACATATTTCGAGTGAAAAATCAACGCTGATGATCGGTTTGGGTCTATACAAATTTGGCTGTCAAAACGTCCCGGTATCGAGCCGTCCCCTCTACAGCTTGAGGGCAGCAATATTGAACACTGGATGGGCCCGAATGATTCTTGGAAGAGCTAATCTGTACGCATTCGGGGCCACTTTCTTCTGCACCTTGAACGGCCCATACCACTTGAGCCTTAATTTGTGTGAAGGCCTGTCTCGTTCCTCGGGCGTCAGCAGGAAGTCCCTGAAGACCAACACCTCATCCCCCTCCTTCAGGGCGTCCTCCACCCGTCCTCGATCCGCATACAATGATTGCCGGGCCTGCGCCGCCACAATGGCATCCTGTGCCTCACGTTGTGCCTCTACGCGGCCATCCAGCCATGACAGCGGACCATTCGTGTCCATGCCAGCTCCAGCTTTCTGCTTCGTCAATAACCTCGAGGGAGTAACTGGATGGCATCCATGGTTGAGGAAAAATGGCGTGTTACCTGTTGACGCTTGATCGGCATTGTTGATCGCAAACTCACATAGCGATAGGAGTTCATCCCAATTGTTTTGCCTATGGTTGACGAAAGCTCTTAGCGTATCCTCAATGACACGGTTCACACGCTCAGTCATGCCATCGGTCTGCGGGTGGTTGGCCGTGCTCATTTTTAGCTCCACGCCAAGAATACTGAAAACCTCCTTGAAGAACGCCGACGTGAATCGCGTATCTCGACCAGAAACTGTCTTACGTGCGTGACCGTCGTCGGGACAGGCCAGTTATGCACGGCCTTGATCTTCTCTGGATCTGGAGAAATGCATTGGCCGTCTATCCGGAGCCCAAGAAACAGAACGTCTGTCCGGCCGAATTCACATTTAGACGGTTTGCAATATAGCTCATTGCTCCTGAGGGCGTTTAAGATGGTTCTGACATGATCGAGGTGCTCCTCCCATGATTTGCTGAATATGAGGATATCGTCTAGAAACACCACAACGAATTTACGCAGGTATGGCTGGAGGACACTGTTCATCAAGGTTTGGAATGTTGCCGGGGCATTTGTTAGGCCGAAACCCATCACTGTGAACTGAAAGTGACCGAATGGGGTATTTATTGCTGTCTTCGGAATATCTGTTTCTTCTATTCGAATCTGATTGTAACCGGACCTCAGATCTAGCTTGGTGAAATACGCACTGCCTTGGACGGTATCAAAGAGGTCGTCAATATTCGGTAGGCATGCCTTGTTCTTAATGGTTATGCGGTTTAGCTCACGCCAGTCGCATACCATTCGAAGTGTTCCATCCGCTTTCTTTACGAAGAACACAGGGGCTCCGTATGGGGATTTGCTGGGCTGGATGAATCCTCTACGGAGCAGCTCGGTGAGCTGAGCTTGAAGCTCATCCATCTCTGGTTTTGGTAAACGATATGCTGCACGAGATGGCGGTTTAGCTCCTTCTTCCGTTTTTATCTCGTGATCTGCGCCTCTTCTGGGTGGCAGCTTGTTTGGAAGCTCATCGAGAAAGACGTCCCCGAACTCCTTCAGCAGGTCCTTGAAATCCTTCTGATCCTCCCTACCCGGACTATCCACCGTCTGTGGCTCGTCCGGATCTGCTGTCACATACGCTAGGATTCCTTCTGCGCCACCTCTCATTGCATGCCTAGCCTGCTTCCCTGAGATGAGGAACGTCTCGATCGGTGGGTTGGATTTGTCCGTGCCATCACTTTCACTCGGTTGACAGATGATGGATCCACCCTCCAGCTTGATTTCATTGGTACGAAAATTGATCTGTGGGTTTGTCCGGGTCAGCCATGGTTTGCCGAGGATGACGTCATACCGCGTCATAGGGAATACTAGGAACTGTTGGTGCTCGCTAAAGTCGCCGACTACGGTCTTCAAGCTGTCCGTTTTCGTAATAGGCTGTGAGCGGACCGATCCATCAGCAAGTGTGACGTTCAGGACGTCGCTACCGGTTGTTGTGGAGATGTTGTGCTTCTTGACAAGGTCAGTTGAAATGAAGTCGTGGGTTGACCCAGAATCCAGTAGCATGGTAACGCGACGTCCATTTATCTTGCCCTGGACGCGCATTAGGTCGTGTTCGTTGTCGGCGGAAATGCTCCCTGTGCTGGCGGTTACTTCATTAGGCCGGCCAACAGTATCAGGTGACGAATGCTTGACAGGCGAGGCTTCAATTTCGGTCTCCTCGAGGCGTGGTTCCTCATTTGCTAAGGGGCTGAATTTGTTCTGAACTTTGATTCGTGACCTATTCCTGGGTGCTCTCGTGTTCGCCAGTAGTCGCACTCCCTTCCTTACTGGCGTCCATCGTTTAAAGAAGGCTTGCTTGTGGCGTTCCTCCCTCCTTCTGGACAGAATCTGGCAATATGGCCGGGTTTCCTGCAGGTGAAAAACAGCCTTGAACGACCCTCTGCTCCCTGGTTTCTCTCCCACCGGATGGTGTTGGTTGGCTTGACCAGGGTCCGGGCTGGCGCCTCTGATGCCCTGGTGCGCGCACTGCCTTGGCGTAGCTTGCTTGGGCTAGCCGCATCGACTGGTCTGCTGAGACCGCAGCTCGTATGGCTTGGGCCAAATGTTGCGGATGCTCCCTAAGTACCTCACCGCTTAGGCCCTGAGCCAGCCCACGCGTGAACAAGATAGCTCTGGAGTGGTCATCAAGCTCGGGAACTTGTAAGCTAAGCCGCGAAAATTTGTTGATGTATTCGTCAAGTGTCTCATCTTGGTGAAGAGCAAATAAGTCGATGCGCGCCTGTTCCCTGTCATAAACCGGGCCGTACACTTCTCCCAGCTTGCTCTTCAGGTCTGGCCAGTCGGAAAACAGCGTGTTTGCCTCCTCAGAGGCGATAAACCAAAGACGAGCGTTGCGCTCCAGAAAACTCGCCGCGTAGCTCAAGCGCTCCTCCGCGTTGTCCAGCTGCAGGGACTTCATGGCGAGTTCGATGGCGAAGGCCCACTCCTTGAACTCTCGTGTATCTCCACGAAACACAGGCGGAGACTTAACATGGCGCATGCGTGGCCTCTCTCCGCTGGGAGCTTGAGCACGTCTTGGCGTTTGATCTGATCCATCGCACTGACCGAGTGCGATAAGGTGATTCAGACGCTTCTGAATCTCGAATATACCGTAGGCGACTAATGCGGCCACTGCGCATAGCCCGAACATGACGAAAAGAAAAACCATCCTCTTGCTACCAGTGTAACAGTCCAACTAACTTCAGTAGTCATTCTTGGAATAAGCAATGATCCTTGCCATAATGCATTCTGATATACATGAACAAGCAATGATGGACATAACACCTAACAGCAGCAGCGTGATAATAGCAGGTGATAAGTGTATCCTATTCCTAGTGTTAGTAGTAACAGTGAATCTGTTACAATAATCAGCAGGTCCTTCAGATGGATAATCAGGCGCACACCTTGGCTGCGCAGAATTGACGTCGGAACCTTCATGAGCTTGGTGAACACCCTTGGCGCGCTGCTCAGGCCGAAAGGCAAGCACTGAAATTGGAACAGCTGACCTGACCATGGAAATCAGAGCAGTCTCTTGAAATCGTGGTGGATTGGCACCACGAAATAAGCATCCTTCAGATCCAGTTTGACCAGCCAGTCGTTGGGCTGAAGGAGATCGGGCAGGAGCTTCAATCCTTCCATCTTGTAGTGCTCGTAGCGAACGAACCCGTTCAACGCCTTCAAATTCTCCACGGGGCGTTCCTTGCCGGATGCTTTCTTTGGAATGGTGAAAATCTGGCTGACGAATTGATGAGGACGCTCCTGCACTCGAGTAACGGCCCCTTTCAGCACCAATCCGTCCACTTTGAGCCGCACAGCAAGCGCTCTGTCCTCCTCCAGAGATAATTCTCTGGGCTCCGTGCTTTGTGCGGGATCGGCCACGAGATCCAGCTTCAGGCCCCGCACCGCATCCAAGACCCACGGGTCTGACGTGATTGCCGACCAGGCTTGCACAAAATGCCTCAAACGCCCAGCGACCGGAATTTGGGGGAGCGGGGGCACGAGCGGAGCGCGTGCCAGCTCGTTGTGGGGTGGAGTTGGATGGCCGCAAAGATGTAGGTTGAGCTGGGAGCGCGAACCATCCACCGGCAGGGTCATCAATGACCCTGACCGCGCCCCCGAAAGGGCTGATTGCCTCCACGCCCTTTTTGAACCGGCAGTGGCGGAAGAATGACCCTCTTGCCTATGATTGTCATGGCGGGGAAATGAACGGTGGCCCCACGACGCCCACCAGCGCTTGCTGGGTAATAAGTATGGCCCCTGAAGTTGGAAGGCCGACTATCCTTGTAAGCGTCAATTCCTTGAGTCCGCTTCTTGTATTGGCTGGTAAAGTCCTCGCCGAACAGCAAGTTCCCAGACGGGGCCATTTCCCGGAGGAGGCTGGATGAGCACTTGTTCGAGAGCTGCCCCGTCAGTCTTTGCAGCCGCATGACCGAGATGCTATTAGCATTATCACCCACAAAAGACACTGCGACCTGCAGGAGCTGCGTGATCTCCTTGGCTGGTCGCCCAGCATCCACTGCGGCCCAAGATGCCGAAACGGGCACAAACGCAGCACACACCCGAGCTTGGACTGCCGCCATGGCTATATCAGTCTTTCGGCCAAAGCCCAGCGACGGGAGGCCGCGTACAAAATTATCCAGGCGAGGACCCTGGGCCTCCTTCACCTCCGGAAATGGGCAGAGATTTTTTCAATTCTGCCTTCTGCTTGGAGATGAGAGACCGCTGGGCATTAGCACGGACGAAAGCCTCAATATCCGCTGGTGGACGCCAAGAGTCCTTTGCAACTAAGCGCGACGGGTCAAAGACCTCATCCTCGTGATCACGGTCAGGTGAGGAGGCCGTTCAACTAGAGGAGAAAACCTCGCACAAAGAGCACGACCCACTACTAGATCCGGAGTCCGTGGATGAGGACCGGGAGCGTCTGCACTGCGAGCGTCGACGACCAGGAGAGTGGACTCTCCGCCTAGCTCCCTCGACCAAGGCCCGGGAGGGGACGACATCGCCGGGTCCCGATCCGGACTCACTCGACGAACGACGATGTCGTCGTTGAGATCGATCCCCAGTCCCGGTTAGCGGGACCCTATGCGGAAATCCCGTTGAGGGTGCATGTGCGGACTGCCTGCTAGCGGACTGGCCTTTTCGAGTCCCCGATGGTGTTCTTGATGGGAAAATGGCGATCGAGAACGGGAACGACCGTGGCCCAACTCATTGTCGGAAACAAGGACGTGCAAACCTGGGGATTTGTCCCTAGCAAAACGTGCATGGCCATGGTATCCCATAGATTCGTCATCTGAGGCCCGGGGGCTCTCAGTGGCAACCCTGTGTGAATCTACCCTTGAGGGTCTTGGAGGTGGTGTCTGCCGTGTGCCAATTTCTGAGCCGCCGGCAGTGGCGAAAAGGACCTGTTTGTATATGGCCGGAGTGAGCAGGTGGACCATTTTGTATGCTGCTGGCGGAGGCGGATGGACCATTTTGTATTCCGCTGGTAGGGCGGAGGGACCGACTTGTATTCCGCTGTTTGGGGCGGAGGGACCATTTTGTATCTCGCCGGTGGGGACGGATGCAGCTTTTAAAGCCAAACGCACCTCAGGGTGAGCCAACAACGAAATAAAATCCGAGGGGGCCATCATCGTGAAAGCTACGCTAGGAGAAACTGAATCACAAAAGGAAAAGACACGTCAAAGTCACAAACAAAGAGAGAGAGAGAAAAAACTTGCAAACCACTCTTTACTTGCAGAGAAAACAAGGCCAATGAAGGCAGGCAGTGGCACAGGGGTTATCCAGGGCAGTGGTTATAATGGTGTTTGGCGTTAAAAAATGCTGGTATTTCTAGCGGGTTTGCAGAGAAAACGAAAGGGCCACTATAGTGTTACATGAAGCGGAGCGTCTGCAGTGCAACTACACGGGTGCACGTGCTCCACGACAGCTTTTGCGAGTGCACCTGATTGTAGTGTGGACAGAGCGCCGCGTGTACGTCACGTACATTTACGTACGTTGACTGCACGGCACGCCATTTTTATTACCTAGTCTGGACCGACCCTAAGGGCCAAAATGGGAGTAAGGGTCAAAATGGGAGTAAGGGTCAAAATGGTAGTAAGGGTCAAAATGGGAGTAAGGTTCAAAATGGGAGTAAGGGTCAAAATGGGAGTAAGAGTCAAAATGGGAGTGAGGGTCAAATTGGGAGTAAGGGTCAAAATGGGAGTAAGGGTCAAACTGGGAGCAAGGGGCAAAATGTTACGAGTTTTGACAATGATCCACCAATGTAAAGGGAGAAAAACAGTCAGACAGTGCGACAACAAGACGCAAAACTAACAGAGGTACTGAGACATTCAACGACCTGACACCTAGCGCCAACAAATCTACGAATTGAAAAACAACAACTTTCTTGTATCACATGGAAGCTTTACGTGCAGAAATGTCAAATGAGGGGAAGATAATGCAACAAAGGTGTGCACGAGGTATATCATTCGGGAGGAAAGAATGTCGAAAGCTACAGAATGATCAGGAGATAGGTAAGACCATTTGACAGATTGGTCTTACTGCAACTCAAAAACGCGAATCAACCAATGACGAATTACATTATTTTCTCTGACCAATACCATACTTGAAGTATGCACTGAAGAATTAGTACAATTTTCTGATCACAAGACATAGTTTGGCTCCACTATTATAATGTGTTAATGGGAGTTGTGATAATTCTCAGCATGGGCATTAGAAAAGTCATTACTTTCTTGAATCTTCAAAGTATTCAAAATCGACTGCTTTTCTCGTTTACATAGCTATATGCAATGTTTACTAAGAGGCCTTTCACTTTCTTGTGGTTTTACCATTTTTCATTCTACCAGGGCAACATGACATGCCTGGACTATGCATTAGCAAGGAATTCGTGGGAAAAACCTATACCTAACTTAAGGGCAATTATCCGCCATCTTGAGAGCAAGTACCCAGAGGAGCAGGAGAAGGTAAGCGCAACTTAAAAAAAATGAAAATACATCAAAATGAATTTCCCATTCGAAAACTTGCGTAACCAATGAGGTAACAATACCACTCTATTCCCTCCATACACTCACACAAAAAGGTCTCCCTGCTGCGAACACCGCTTTTGATTCACCAAAAATTCAGGCATAGCTCAGTATCAGGTTACTGGTTCAAACTAATGATGGGATATGGCCAAACATTACGTGACCCAAAAGTGACGTTCGCAGCAGAAACGTCATGCGTGGGTGTTTGGTATGAGTGCAATCATGCATGAATGGTTGCAACGCAGTTTACTAAGACTGCGGAAAGGGTGCAATAGTTGCAAATATTAATATCAATGAGTGCACTCAATTGTCTCCTATCCGGACGCCTCGGATACTGGCACGCCTCTCTACCGAGCACCTTTAGCTTGACCACTATCCCATGCACTCAACAGTTGCTTTGTGAGTGAAAACACGTTTTAATCAATTCATGGTGAAAAGAAGAAGGACAAAATGTTACAAATTATGACTAACTGTCCACCAAAGTAACCAGATCTTATACAGTCAGCGAGTGCGACAAAATGGCACAACACTGATAAGGAGTACTGAGACGTTCGTCGACCTGACATCTAGTTCCAAAACTTCAATTTTCAATTTTTTTATTTAATTGGCTCACCATCCGAGCTATATTTCATCAATTCACTATTTTTTATCCTGAACATGCGTAATACGTGCCAAAAAACCTGCTTCAAAACTGGTATAATAGATGGTAGACAAGCTGTTCTGATATACGGGCAAATCTGAGATACGGGCGGTGCACAGTCCCAAGGACCCCGAATAAGATACGTACGAGTTCATATTGAATCGCGCGCTCCAGCAATAATAACTGACTTCTGCTCGACGTGGGACCCGCTGTTCGTTTCTATTACTGAGACATGGCTGCACGGAGCTCAAATTTTCTCTCTCCCAGGATACGACTGTTATCGAAGAGACAGACCTACAACCGAAAACAAAACAAACAGGTCCGAACTTTTGGCGTAGGGTGGAGTCGATCCAGCACCAGATCCGACAGCCTCCAAAAGCCAGGCCAGCTTACTGTACGCACATGTAGCATCCCCTGTGACCCCTGCCAGCTCACTCCAACAGGAAGTCACTGAACACATCCAGCCCAGCAAAAGTGCAGACCTGCACGGACACACTGCCAGTGCCTCCGATGAGCACCAAACTCGTACTCGTAGAACTAGCACAGATATCGATCGAGCCGACGAGAGAGCAGTCTGTGCACTATCAACCAGTATGAGCATGTATTGCCACTCACCAGGCTCACCTCGCACGCCAGCGGAAGACGACAGAAACGACGAGAGCCTACTTGAGGAAGATGGAAATCGCGCCAAACAACTCCTGCAGAAGCTGAATGCAGCAGAGGAAGAATGGAAACTCTACACCAGACGTCGCACACGCAGACGCCACCAGCTAGAGCAGACGCCCCCAGACGCACAACAGCCATATGCCTCTAAAAACACAAAAAAACTAAATAAACTAGCTGACCAGATTCCTACAGGAGTCATCATGGACCACGCCTGAACTGGAACCAGCATCAACCACCACCAGTGAAAAAAAAAAGAAAAACGGAAATGTACAAAAAAGCATCTCCTTTCTTTCCCTCAATGCTCGCAGTCTCTTCCCCAAAATGGATGACCTGTCAGCAATAGTATCGTCAACAACGGCACCTTATGATGTCATTGCTGTCTCTGAAACATGGTGTACCCAGCACGACCCAGACTCCCTGTTTGCCCTCAGTGGTTACACACTACATCGTGCAGACCGTCCAGACCTCCAAGGTGGAGGAGTGAGTCTCTACGTGAACGACCTATACCTCATAAACTCTTTCCTACAACAACCCCAGACAGCTTTGACCTACTATCGCTGAAACTGTCAGCCAACGACCGCACCATTAACGCAACATGTGCCTACCGGCCACCCCGTTGCGACCATCGTCTATTCTGCCAGCACCTTGAGGAACTGATCCGAGCCATACCAGCAACAACGCAAAAGATTATCCTCACTGATTTCAATGCAAAGAACGCTGCTTGGTGCCACTCTGACACGACAGATGCTGTTGGCGAGGATCTAGCAGTGCGGTTCCAAACTTACTCTCTACACCAACATGTCACATTCCCCACTCTTGTGCAGAATGGGCACCTTAAATCCTGCCTAGGTCTCGCCGTCATGGATGTTGACAGCGACTATGTCCTTATCTCTGGTCTCCCGCAGATTGGCAACTCGGACCACCTATCCATCAGGGGTTTAATCAAGCCAGTCGCTGCACCCCCTCGAGCCGTACCACCTCCCAACCATAACACCACCCATTGGAAATGGTCAGACCAAAGCATCAGCAGTTTGAAAGCCGAAATTGAACGCACACAACTGCTACCGGAAGGTGACACCCTGAACACTACCAACATAGACAACCTGTGGCACTCATGGAAGCACAAAGTGCTCACTTGCGCCTGCAAACACTGTGCAGTACCTCACTCCCCGAGGCATGCTAGCCACCCAGCAAAGCCATGGCTGAACCCAGAGCTCACTAACTCCATCAGGGAAAAACACTGGCTCTATCGTGCCTACTTGCGCACCCGGGCGCCCTGCAACTGGACAGCATACACCATCCAACGCAACAAAGTTACTCACCTTCTCCGAATCACTAAGTCTACATATGTCAGTAATGGCACTGGGACGAGCCACTCCACACCAAACCTACACAAACTGATGCGCAGCCTCCAGTCCTCAAAACGACCTACTCTGCCAGACACGTTCTCCCAGGGCCAGACTCTCTCAACCCCCGCTGAAAAACGCTTTCTTCATCTCGCAGAGCCAACAGTCAGTCACAGGGTGTCACGAGGAACTCCCCTCCATTCATTTCCCCATACCCAATACACCTGACCTCACTACACTCGAAACAACAGCCCAAGAGGTCTCAAAGCCACTGTTTAACCTGGACCCGTCAAAGAGCTCGGGCTGTGATGGCATACCAACTCGCCTACTGAAAGAGGTAGCCAGTTCACTTGCGCCATCCCTAGCAACCCTTTAAACATCTCCTTCGAACGTTGCACTATCCCGCAAGAGTGGAGGGACGCAACAGTCACCCGCATCCACAAGAAAGGCAGCAGAACCGAGCCCTCCGACCGATATCGCTGCTCAGCATGACGTCAAAAGTGCAAAAGAGGATAGTTGCTGACCGCATCTCGAAGCACATCCAACCTCACCTCCCCAATGGCCAATCAGGCTTTCCGCCAAACGATGGCATCACCCAGCAGCTATCTCGGGTAATCCATCAGATCACCGAGAAAAGAGACGCTGGGCAAACAGTAATTCCTTGCTTCTTCGACCTATCTAAGGCGTTTTACCGGGTGTGGTACCAAGGACTGCTTGGAAAATTGGCCCACCTCGGACTCGATGGCAAATGCCTCCAGTGGCTTGCCTCTTATCTCACCAACATGATGACAATGTGTGGAAGTGAAGAGCAGCAGTTCAACCTGGCTGAACATTTCAGCGGGGGTCCCCCAAGGATCTGTCTTGGGGCCACTTTTGTTCACGGCCTACACAGTCGATCTGCCAACCGCCTGCATAAATGCCAACACTGAGTGCAACCAGCTTGCCGACGACACTGCCATCATTGCCGCTCACGAGAAAATTTCTAGCCGCAGAAGAGCGCCTCCAGTCAGCTGTGACAACTGCGGCACAGTGGCTGAAGGTTTGGAATTTCCTGGTCAACGAAAGTAAGACCACAGTCGTCCACTTTCACCACACCAACCGGCCACCTCCTAGACCACCGTCAATCCCACTCAACGATACCAATCTCACTGTGGCCTTAAGGCATCGCCACCTTGGCCTCCTCATACAGCAGAATCTATGCTGGAACTCGCATGTTGACTACATCATGACTAGAGCGACCAGGAAGATGTTCCTTCTTCTGCGACTATGCAATTCCTTAAGAGAGCATGTCTGAGAATACCAAAGTATGTGTGCAAGTGGATCTCTCCGATTTCGCTCAAAATTTGCAGGTAGGTTCCCTTTGGGGTGTGGATCGATTATGCAAAGCCCTTGAAAAAGTTTCTGAAGGGAACCTTGAAATTTGCATACCCTCAAAAATGGCCGAAATATATCACATTATTTATGGGTCTAGAAACGAGTCACGCCACAGCGTATACGAACAAGCTATGAACAAAACTCCATCAAGCCAACATTGCCTCACCTTAGAAGAGTTCCTGGAGCAGTACCGCTTAGCCACGCCAGGATCCCAGAAGACGAGGTCCATCACACCCTGACGCCACAAATGATCGTCTTGAAAATAGCCAATTTACAAGCGCTGGCAAAACAGCCAGCTACGTCCTCAATTGGCCAGAACTATACACCGGCAGATAGTAGAACACCTCTTCTAGCGCTGAGGACATGTCCCCCATCTTCCTTTAGGGGTTTTCTTGAAATAAACTTTTTTGAATTTTTCCACTCGACCATGCTGAAATACGGCCAAAGTCATACCTGCGCAGGAAAGCTCGCCACTCCGCGACGTCTCCTCAGCAATTTCTACTCCAACACTACTCCCAAGGCCGCAGAACAAAGTGTAGTGTTGACTCTGACAAGGAAAAGCAGCGGTGATCACTTGTCACTCCAAACGACAAGCTTCTCCTTGGCCACCAATAATTTTTTGTGCGACTGTTGCTGCAAAAGTGACTGAAGGCCTGAGCGCAGTTTTTGAATTTTATTGCAAGATGCACGGTGAAATCACGTGCCTTGTGACGCAAGAATGCCAAGTCGCGTGGCCCACGGCTCACGAGATTTCAGAGTCACCTTTGTCAAGTGCGCTTGTTACTCGCCTTGAACGCCCGTTGGTCTGGAAGTGATCACACTTGTGTTGTTACGGCGCTCAAGAACACGCTGACCGTGTTGTAGGCCTACGAACCGGGACTTTCCCTGACCATGTAGGTCGAAGACCAGTGAAATGATGATGAAATCACATTCTTTATGACGTAAGAAATCTCTCATGCAGTTCACGCGACAAGTGCGTGCAGCCAGTGCTGCTCGCGTGCCCGTCAACACAAAGGGACCGAGCTAGTCGCTTTTGTCGAGCATCGACATGAAAACAAGGGACTTTTTACTGTTGGACTATGTTCGGGATTGCAGGAGGTAAGTGTGAAAGACGAATAACTCTCCATGCTGTACGGGGCATATTTCAACGGCTTGCTGCGATTGCAACACTCCTAGGACAGTTTGTGGGGGTTCTCAGCAGTTCAAGCAGGAAATGAAGCTCATCTTACCTCTGCCATCATGGTCTGTTCCGAGTAGCGTTCCAGGCACATTCGCGATCGATGGCCGCGTAACGTGATGCAGGAAGCGTCATCTACGTCACAGGGCACGCGATCTCACCGTGCATCTTGCAATAAAATTCAAAAACTGCGCTCAGGCCTTCAGTCACTTTTGCATCAACAGTCGCACAAAAAATTATTGGTGGCGCAAGGAGAAGCTTGTCGTTTGGAGTGACAAGTGATCACCGCTGCTTTTCCTTGTCAGAGTCAACACTACACTTTGTTCTGCGGCCTTGGGAGAAGTGTTGGAGTAGAAATTGCTGAGGAGACGTCGCGGAGTAGCGTGCTTTCCTGCGCAGGTATGACTTTGGCCGTATTTCAGCATGGTCGAGTGGAAAAATTCAAAAAGGTTTATTTCAAGAAAACCCCAAAAGGAAGATGGGGGACATGTCCTCAGCGCTAGAAGAGGTGTTCTACTATCTGCCGGTGTATAGTTCTGGCCAATTGAGGACGTAGCTGGCTGTTTTGCCAGCGCTTGTAAATTGGCTATTTTCAAGAGTATCATTTGTGGCGTCAGGGGGTGATGGACCTCGTCTTCTGGGATCCTGGCGTGGCTAAGCGGTACTGCTCCAGGAACTCTTCTAAGGTGAGGCAATGTTGGCTTGATGGAGTTTTGTTCATAGCTTGTTCGTATACGCTGTGGCGTGACTTGTTTCTAGACCCATAAATAATGTGATATTTCGACCATTTTTGAGGGGTATGCAAATTTCAAGGTTCCCTTCAGAAACTTTTTCAAGGGCTTTGCATAATCGATCCACACCCCAAAGGGAACCTACCTGCAAATTTTGAGCGAAATCGGAGAGATCCACTTGCACACATACTTTGGTATTCTCAGACATGCTCGCTTAAACACTTCTGCTCTCTCCTCCTTCTATCGAACTTACGTCCGCCCAATTCTTGTTTTTGCTTGCACTGTCCTCTCACCCCTCCACGCAACCCTCAACGACCAGCTTGAGCGCTTCCAACGGCGCGCCGCTCGCCTCTGTTTGCATCTCCCTTCTTTGTACACAGAACCCAGTCCCTGCTGCCGGACCGACTCAAATGGCCATCACTCAGCAGCCGCCGTACCCTCCTCCATATCCTTCTTGCGCATAGCCTGCATCATACTTGGTCCGGCTCATCGCAATTGTCGCTTATCTATCGCTACTAAGAACAGGAGTTTTTTTACTGCTCAGTGAAATTTACAATAGGCATAGTGAGGAAGCATGATACGTGAATACTCTCTGCCACCAGAAAGAAGGTTCAGCAGTGGAATCAGGTGAAGCGAGTCGAAGAAAGGAAGCAAGGTAAGCAAAATGGACGAACTAAATCAGCGAAGGAGCGCGTTCATGCACTCACACTAGTAATAAAGGTCCGGAGTTCATTCAACTCTGCATCACTCGAGCTGCCGCGCCATTACATGAGCTGACATTAATTGCTGATGTCTAGCTGCTGTCGTAGACTGGTAGATTACCTCTTGCATTCTCAGCCTGCTGTCCAGTGTCGTATGTCGAGTGTCGTATGGCAGCAATGGGAAAGGAACAGTTGTGGCTGTCACTTCGGTGCTTGAAGGAACTGTGTGTAGTGGGACCTGTGTGTCACCAGAGTGTGTTTCAACAAAACCATCGAATGAGGCATACCGGCCTCTCCAGATAGCTGTCATACGCTCAGCTGGATACGCTGACCACGACTCTTGTAATGCTGCTGCTAGGTCCACCAAGCGAAGGAATCAACAACACGTCAGTGCATCCGCCACCGCATCAAAAACACCTTTCTTTTTCAGCATGATGCTAATACCCTTCTGCCATGCACGCGTGCCTGTCACGCTCTCCAGGTCAGGATGTCAGTTGCCCCTGCTACAGTTCCGGTCTTCAGGTCGCAGCGCTTGGCTATTGGCAACACAGACAGTGAATGGCCAGATTCCCTCTTCTGTAAAAGGTCGAACACATCGCGATTCAAAGCCCTAGTCGCGATCATTTTCTTTGGTGCCTCCTTTGATCTTGCCATCCCAACCTCCCAAACAAAGGTAAGTAAGATATCGTGATTGTACTTCACCTGTCAAAAAGTGCGTGAGGGATAAACGACAATTGCGATGAGCCGGACCAAGTAGATATGCACCACCACACATTCTTGCAATTCACCTAACCCGAATGCAATCCATTCGCACGCTCAGGTTCCCCCGAACCTTTGAGCTACCCACAGCACGTACAAACCGGCTAAGGGACTCCCCCATCTATGATTCTCTTGATCTCTTTAATAGCATTCCACTCAGCCTCCGGCAAATCAACCCCAGACGAGATTTCAAAGCAAACATCCTACCACTTGTCATCTCTTTCGTATGTACTTGCTCACATTGCTCAGTACATCTAGAGCCCCATTGTGCCCAGCCTATGTGATAAACTCCCTATTGCCATCCCTGCTGCCTCAGCAAGCAGCTAAACTTTGATCTCTCTGTATCTGATCCCAGTGCCTGTAACTATTATTCTCTTATTGGCCACAGGCCATCATGAGAATGAAAGAAGGTGCCGGCTGGGCTGATAAATCGCACGAAAAACTACGGAGCTCGAAAAAGTCTAACCGTAGACCCGGGTGCTCGTGCATACTATGTGCTATTACAATGGAATTCCTTTCTTCCTATGACAAAGCAAGCAAAATTTAGGTATGCTATGTCGTGATAGCAGAGCCTGCGAGCCATTGCCCATGACAGACCAGCATGGCGAGGTCTATGCATGAAGGTCTGTGCATTGTGATATACTGACAGATCCTGAAACAATCAAACTCAGGAAATAGCACTATCATCATCACTCAGGCTGCAATATTCATAATTATAGACATATTCAAAAATGACATATCTTCAATACCAATGAGCTACATTGTATATATTATGATAATTATAATGAAGTTAAAGACACCACTGCAGCTGTACTTATGGTTGATAAATATGGTGGTAAAGACACACCTGGCAATATGGCGGTAAACACTGATAAGTCCAGCGGGGACGAAACGTACGTCGCAATCAAGGTCGTTGCTGTGTCATCATCTATGTGCCATGCGCTACTTGATGTACCAGCCTGCTATGTCGGATACCGCTAGCCATGCATCGACCAGGCGCCAGGCGCGAACTGATGGTGGTGGTGGTGAGAAGGAGAGCTCTGTGCCAGAACTTTGCAGCCTACAGAGCGTGTGTGGGCAGGCGTGTGTTTACCGCCATATTGCCAGGTGTGTCTTTACCACCATATTTATCAACCATAAGTACAGCTGCAGTGGTGTCTTCAACTTCATTCTCCGGAGTCAAGCTCCGTAGGAAGACATCCAAGAAGAAGATTGCCTGATGAGTCCAGCGGGGACGAAACGTACGTCGCATTCGAGCTATGTCGTTGCTGTGTCATCATATATGTGCCATGCGCTACTTGATGTACCAGCCTGCTATTCCGGATACCGCCAACCATGCATCGACCAGGCGCCAGGCGCGAACTGATGGTGGTGGTGGTGAGAAGGAGAGTTCTGTGCCAGAACTTTGCAGCCTAGAGAGCGTGTGTGGGCAGGCGTGTGTTTACCGCCATATTGCCAGGTGTTTCTTTACCACCATATTGCCAGGTGTGTCTTTACCACCATATTGCCCGGTGTGTCTTTACCACCATATGGCCAGGTGTGTCTTTACCACCATATTTTATCAATGATAATTATACGAACTTAGAAGTTGCGATTTCGGCGATAATAGTCATGAAGTTGATTGTTCCAACTAGGAACACACGCTTTTGCCGAACTTGACACTTGACTGACTCACGACTGCCATCCGGAGCACACGAGAAGCACGTCGCACCTTCCACTCCGCAAACCTGCAAGAAAGCATCACTCCCTGCTCACTACACAGTGTTTCGGGGAATTCACCCCTCATCAGTTGAGCTTGAGTAGGCTGAGGAAGATTGTGCCTGAAAAGCACCACTCATATACTGCTCTCCAGGAAAACCCATCACCAGGGATACAAACTTACAGAGACACTTTATTTCCAGCTTCCAGTTTCCAGCTTGTTTCCAGTTGTTGCTTGTTTCCAGTTGTTCCCAGCTTCCAGTTTCCAGCTTCCAGTTTCCAGTTGTTGGAGGTGACAGCGTTGCAAATAGCTATACTGGCTCTCAACGTCTGTTTAGCACAACTCCATGAGCGACTCTGACTCACGCTGCTACCTGGAGCTTCACGAGGTGTTTGTCGCGCTGGGTTCATGCAACCTCCGAAGATGAGCCCAGACGAAGAGAGAAAGCTCGCCAATTTCAAGGATGAGATTGTAGCAGCATTTGACAACCATACGCCGTCCAAGCCCAATATAACTCAAGAAGAGCGCGAGGAGCTGATAAGAATTCGCCACGACCCAAATACAGTCATCAAGCCATCAGATAAGAGTAAGAAGCTTGTGGCTATGGGGCAGAAAGTTTACTTGGAGAAAGCAGGGAATCTTCTATCCGATAGCACCATGTACAATAATATTGACCTCACCATCAACGCGTATGAGGAGAAAGTGAAAAGTATCCTGAAGATTCATTGTAAGAACATGGACGGTGATGTACTGAAGTCGATAATACCGAGTGAAACGAGTTTTCCAGAGTTTTACGGCCTGCCCAAAGACCATAAGCAAAATTTGCCCCTCCGCCCAGTTGTTTCCGCTTGTGATAGTCCAGTTACAGGAATCGCGATTGTTCTAGAGCGCGTACTACATGAATTACTGGAATTCGTCCCCGCGCATTTAACCAATACCAGCGATGCTCTCGATCATATTCGTACCATATGCCCAGATATGAAAGCGCCAGAGGGAACAATTCTAGCCACAATGGACGTGAACCCGAGTTCGAGTTTGCAGAGTGAATGGGAAGAGAGCGAGTCTGCTCTGAAACCTTTTTTTATAAATCTATTATTGCCCTCATAATCGGTCAATATATGAAATATAGATGTCGTAAAAGACCTCGGGGGATCTCGTTTTTACTCGTTCTGTGCTTCATCTATTGACCTCGTTAATCGTGCAATAATAGATATATATATATTAAGTAAATAACCACAAAGAAAATTATTCTTTCTACTCATGCTACCTTGTCCGTGACCGTCTTTAATGGCACCTCACTTCACGGCAACCCTGTTTCTCTACGGACGATTCTCTACCAACCACCTGTCCTCTTCCCTATTCCTACTTGTACAACTGTCATGGTTTTTCCTGTGTGTTCTGTTGGCAATGTAGGTCATGGAAATTGTGCGACATGCCGCTGACAAGCCGACTGCTGAAACTCACAACTGTCGTTTTCTTCGGGTAAGTAGAGAAAGCACAACATGTTACGAGTTATGACTAGCTGTCCACCGATTTAACCAGATATTATACAGTCAGCAAATGTGACAAAAGGGCACAAAACTGACAAGGAGTACTTACCTGAAAAACTGACAAGGAACACTCAGCTTCCCCTTCCATGTTCACCTTATAAACTTGAACGTCTCAATTTGGGTGGTCAGTTACTTTGCAACGTAGTGTTGTAGTAAGACTGGTAAGTACAATTGTCTTACTATTCTCGTCTTCATCCAGTAACGTTCAGAGTTCTTTGTTGCCGTGGGACAGAGTCCGTGCTCTTCTTTGTTGCGCTTTCCTTCCCCTCTTTCGATATTTCCTTACCTGAGCCTACCAAGTTGGAAGGTTGTTGGTTCGCACATCTCAGATGTATTTGTGCCAAGTCATTGAATGTGTCAGTACTCCTTTTCAGCTTTGTGCCCTGTTGTCGCACTTGATGACGTTAAATTATCTGGTTTCACTGTTGGACAGTTGGTCATAACTTGTAAAATGTTGTCCTTTCTTTATTTTTCCATGATTACATGGGCTCACCATCCGAGCTCTTAAGGTAAAGTCATTATTATCTGTCATACTGAGTATTCCAAGTATCAGGTTGCTATGGAGAGTATCGTGACAATTGAGGTCATTCGCTGATGTTATGTACATAGTAATTGTTAAAAAGGATGGAGTTTCGTTTTTAATCCGTGCATTAGGTAAAAAGTCATCTGTACTTTCAATACGTTTCACAAAGCTATGACCAACTCATTTTTTCGATGTACACCACCCTAGTGTTGAAAGTAGCAAGAATCTTCATAGATTCATTTCCTGCCTGTGTTTAAATTCAGGCAAGTACATGTTTGCTGTGCATGCAGTTTGCCGAAAGACCCATATAGCATATATACAAGCTGATCTTCTCATTTATATTGTCCGACTTATAAAAAATTACATCACCACTTAAGAAATGTTCTCCTCGCATACTTTACTGTCAAACAGATGAACACTACCAACTATGGAGCATTATTATCTTCCCAGCTGTTTAGGGTTGGTTCACATATCGCCGGTACGTGCCGGGAGTTAACGGGAATGGGCCTCTTGTAACCTCTCCCAGCGCATTACGATTATGTGAACCAGTGCAGTCGTAATAAAATCATACAGTAAAATATCGCAAGGGACCGCCGGCAAAGTTGGACGGTGCCCAACTCTTGCGATCTGCCCCGGCACTGATCCCATACGATTTTGACCAAAAGTGGTTTGTGAACCGTTAGGGCCGGTGATCGCCTACCGGAAGCCAGACTTTGTCAAAATTTCAAACGAAGGCTCGACCTAAATTTTCCTAAATTGAAGCTAGAGACGAGGTTCGTTCGCCATTCTTGTACTCGCTTCAAGGTGGCAAATAAGTCAGCATACCAACCCGTCCTTTTCGGATGATCTGCTTGACTGTTGTGCAGCGTATGAGACAAATACAACTGAAACAATTAATACGATGGATACATTGGCAAGTTCTTGTGACTTTACCAACGTTTGCATGCATAATTTCGAAACCATAGCTCACTAGACTGCAAGAAAATGTGTAGAAGTAGTTTCCTGATCTCCAGTAAAAGGTAGCAACCAGTGGCCATCACCGAAAGACCTTGAACTACTGAAGACACAAAGAATTCAAGCTTCACTTGGCAAACCTGTCATAGCATTTGGACACATTCTGTAATACTTTGTAGTAGATTTGGTACTCGAACCGTATGCGCAACGGATCGGGATCTCGCTCACCGCCGATGTCTTGCGATGTCTTTTGGCGCCGATTTTGCTTATGTCAACCAACCCTTAGGAAAAATTGCTTTCAACACTTATATCCAGTAATTGTTTTTCTTTACTAAGATAATGGTGGACTTCACACAACTGCATTATAAAGAAAAGGGAGTTTATCAACTGACAACCACTCTATTCAGTTGCTAACGTTATGCACAATGAGTGGCCCGAAACGTCATAATTTTGTCGATGTCACTGATAAAGAATTTTCATCCAGCGCATGAGCCAAGTGAGAATAGCAACTGCATAGAGCGATTGTAAGTTGACGAACGCCCAATTCTTTAATTGTTGTTCTTGTGTGTATTACATATGCGCAGACTTACCTTCAGCTGGAAGAATTTTATTCTGAAGGCCAAGTGGACGCTAACACTCTAGTTGTTCTAGTTAGCGGTGAACAACTTGTTGGGAAATCCACACTGATCAAGACATTGAGAGAAGGAGGAAACAACGGCACATCAAACGACTCGAAACGAACCCGAGGCATCCAGATGTCCAACTTCACTGATGAGCGTGGTCAGCATTTGCGTATCAAAGATCTCGCTGGGCAGGACGCGTTTTCAGCGACACACGACATTTTCTGCCTATCCACATCAGTACCAAGCCTCGGTCTTGCTGTTGTCAAAAGTAAATGGGACGAGAAACGGATTACAACAAGCATAACCACCACAGTTGGTCGGTTTTTGAGCCGGAAGCCACCATCGGTAACATCAGGTCAGTGCGAAATTTTATCAAATGCATTTTTGTGAAATTTTGTTTGTGTCTGTTGATCCGTATGTCGGCATGTACTGTAGCAGACATGGAAATTCAGTTGATTGACCAGGGCTGGCGCCCTCAGCGAGAACAGAACGCTGCGAGCAGTGCACATGTTGATCCGATACGACCAGCGCTCTGCAGAGCATAACAACATGTGTGTATCGCTTGTCCACGGCCGCATGGCGAGTGCCCTGGGGCCGCTAGATGTGTGACCGGATTTCCATGTCCACGACACTACATGTTGATAAATATGGTCAAGAGTCCATAACCCAAGAGTAGGCAACTGTGATTATGGGTGCATGCGTGGCGCGCTGCCTTCATTACGTAACTTGCCTTCATCACGCTCTGAAAGCATGCATTCAAACTCTCAATTTCTCGCACGAGCCCATCCGTTTTTGCTCGATTCGTTCCAGTACCTACACAATCTCAGAATTCTGGCGCGTGAACTCCAGTTCCGTACAAAAGTTCATTTCAAACTGAGGGAAAGTGCGGTGATTGATTCTCCGCAGTGCGCGGACTGCAGCTGAATGATGTAATGAAGGCAGCGCGCCGCGCATCTGGCCCATAGAAAAGAGATCACAGTTGCATACTCTTGGGTTATGGACTCTTGATAAGGTGGTAAAGACACACCTGGCAATATGGCGGTAAACACACGCCTTCCCACACACGCTCTCTAGGCTGAAAAGTTCTGGCACAGAGCTCTCCTTCTCACCACCACCACCACCATCAGTTCGCGCCTGGCGCCTGGTCGATGCATGGCTGGCGGTATCCGGCATAGCAGACTGGTACATCAAGTAGCGCATGGCACATAGATGATGACACAGCAACGCCATAGCTCGATTGCGACGTACGTTTCGTCCCCGCTGGACTCATCAGTCAAGCTCCGTATGAAGACATCCAAGAAGAAGATTGCCTGATGAGTCCAGCGGGGACGAAACGTACGTCGCAATCGAGCTATGTAGTTGCTGTGTCATCATCTATGTGCCATGCGCTACTTGATGTACCAGCCTGCTATGCCGGATACCGCCAACCATGCATCGACCAGGCGCCAGGCGCGAACTGATGGTGGTGGTGGTGAGAAGGAGAGCTCTGTGCCAGAACTTTGCAGCCTAGAGAGCGTGTGTGGGCAGGCGTGTGTTTACCGCCATATTGCCAGGTGTGTCTTTACCACCATATTTATCAACCATAAGTACAGCTGCAGTGGTGTCTTCAACTTCATTCTCACGACACTACATGAATGAATGAATGATTGGGGTATGTGTTTGATTCTGTATACTGGTGGAGGGAGGGCACTGTGTGTGTGCATGCAGGTATGTGTGTGTGTGTGTGTGTGTGTGCATGCAGGTGTGTGTGTGTGTGTGTGTTTATGTGTGTGTGTTATTTATAGTGGTGTGCATGGGAAGTCGGATACCCATGCAGCCCGTGAGGATCTTGTGTAGACGGGTACAGAATAGTACCTGAAAAGCCGAAGTCGCTGATGGCATCATGTACAGTGCACATGTACAAATTCATGTAGTACTCTGCATGTCTATCCAGTGTGTAAGGGAAGGAGTGCATTGTGCTGTCACCATGGAAACATTACCCAATAGGGTATCCGTGCTACCCGTGGAAGACTACCCCAAAAAATCCCTGAAGAAAAATGCTACCAGACTCAGCCCTAGATATTCATCTCTCTGTCCATGGTAAATGCCTGTAATAAGTCCTTGGGTTGAAACATTGGTGAAGGTCGAGCACACGTGCGTCAATATGGGCCCGGGAGGGTATGTGGTCCCGGCGATATTTTGGATACGTGAAATCAGACTGTTTTTCACATGAACAAACAGTTTTATTCCCGTAGCTATGCAGAAGACGTTACTTCAGTAACGTCTGGCGCTAGCCAGGGTCCACACAGCTTTAATTTGGTATTTGTGTGTGTGTTTGTTTGTTTGTTTGTGTCACGCCTGGCGCTATCCGTATCTGACGGCAAAAAAGCATAGGATGTTATACATTTTTCAATTCTCCTATTTTTTTTTCAGGCATATCCTGGGATTCGAACCCGCACTATCGCCCTACATGAATTCCCCCATACACTTCGCATTCATACCCATTCTTCCAAGTTGCTTCACGTTATTATCTTGCGTTTGAAAGCCCTATTTGAATATTGCGGGCAGCTGTATGTGGCCAGCTGTGTTTGATGGTACGGTACGGTACGGGAGACGGTGTCGTATTACCCTCGATCGTACCTGTCCCGTACCTATCCCCTACCGTACCGTGCCATCAAAGACGGCTGGCCACAATGCATAGTCAAATAGGGCTTTCAAATGCAAGATCACAATGTGAAACAACTTGGAAGAATGGGTATGAATGCGAAGTGTATGGGGGAATGCATGTAGGGCGATAGTGCGGGTTCGAATCCCAGGATATGCCTGAAAAAAAATAGGAGAACTGAAAATTTTATAACATCCTATGCGTTTTTGCCGTCAGATCACAATGTGAAACAACTTGGAAGAATTAGTATGTATGCGAAGTGTATCGGGGGATGCATGCAGGGCGCGCGATAGTGCGGGTTCAAATCCCTGGTTATGTCTTAATTAGAAAGAGGATTTTTTTTAAAGAATTTATAACATCCCTATGTTTTTTTTTGTCTAGGTCATCAAGGCAAAAAAGCATAGCGTAGGGCCCTCAACTTCCAAGCTCTCTCGTTCACAAGTGCTGTGCACTACACTGTACACTGTACTAACGAGTTGTTACTGCACATCAAGCTGAACATGCACTGCCCCATGTACTGGGTCTTTCCTTTTGCCCATGTATGTTCACACGGAGGTGGTCTAGAAAATGAGATAAGAGTGTCGACACATTGCACATGGGCGCGTACACGGATAGTGGACATTATACAAATCTTCAAGTTATTCCAAACTTTCCAGAGTTGGACTTTTCATGCTGTGTGTGTGCAGTGGTTAACAGTTTTACCACACAGAGCACTATGGTCTGTGCATAAAGTTATGTACCACTACCAGTCTACTGGACACCCGGACTGTCGTGCTACATGAATCACGTGGCACAAGTCCACAGACTTGTCACGGGCACATACATGCAGGCAGGGAAAGTGAGCTTTGTGTATGAGAAAGAAATTAATTATTTTATTATAGGGCATGGAATAGTCCCGCCTCATCTTTGCTGCAACAATGAGTCCACAACTGACAAGTGAGAAAACAGCAAACAGCTTCTGGATCGAAAACGTTCAGATCCTTTAGTGTTGAGAGCCTTGAATGGAAGAGCCTTGGTTCAAATATTCTGCTCTCTTCTCCAATTGAGCAATGTCCAAAATAAGCTATGTCCATACCAAAATTGTCTATGCCCGATGGAGCCCAAGATTTTCGGAAACATTCAGAGAACTCGCATCTATCTTCGCCATCTCCAGACTTTGCTCTCCAGAGATCTGACAATAGAATCAGCCTGGTCGGCATTAGCTGCTTCTTCTTCATTTGTCGCAGAAACAGCAGCGATAACTTCTGACTGGCCTGTGCAGCCACTTCTCCAGTAGATTACCAAGGTTTTCAGCCCGAGACCGAACACATGGAGGTCAGGCATGGTTCCATCCTCAGTCACGAGATAGATCTTCGAGGCCGCTCATAACACCCTAGTACGTACTATTGGTCGCCAATTCATTTGAAGTAGCATTAGCACAATTGCTTTAAAACACTCTTTTGACCAATTTTTTAGCTGCATGCTATGATATTGCGGAGAGTTTCTTGCTTAAAATCACCTTTCCTCAAATCTCCTCACCACAACTATATAATAATTTTGTTTTATAATTTTTTTTGTGTCCGTTTCCCATCTCTTGTTGTTGCAAATACAGACCAGCCGTTCAATGTCATGATCATTGCGACCTTCCGCGACGAGATCAAGAGAGAGGATCATGGAGAACTTGCTGCAAAGCTTGCCGCAAGCTATGGTAGTGTCAAGGGGGAGTTTGGTGATAAACTCCACTTTCACGGACCCTTTGCTATCAATGCCACCGTCAATGACACAAGCTTCGACCGCCTGAGAGAAAAACTTTCTGTGGTTTGCACAGATATCCTGAGCGTAAGTAAAACTGTAAACCATGTTTCAATTACTACATGTGGAGAAACTAGGGGATAGTAAAGGGATCAGGAAAGTTAAAGTGTGGTAGGAAGAGGTATAGTTGGAAAGATGGAGAGAAAGAGGGAGAGGTATAAAGAGATAGATAATGAGAACGAGAAAGAGAAAGAGAAAAGAGCATGAGAGAAGAGAATGAGAGAAAGAGAGGCAGAAAGAGAATGAGAGAAAGGCAGAAAGAGAAGAAGAGAAAGATGGAAAAATGATGGAGGGAAAGAGTTGGGGAGACAGAGAGTGAGATTTTGAGTTAAAGATAGACGGAGATAGAACTGCAATGCACACCAGTGCATTAGACAGAGTTTATAATCATTTATGGTGATCCGCACTTGCACCTCTCCCGTGAATTGTGCCATGGATTTGGTTACGAAAGAACTATTCAAACTGGAAAGCAACCTTATACGATGTTCCAAGAATGACCTTCACAAAATATTGTGCGGCATAGAAAGTGGCAAGCTGCAGGGATGGTGCCTGGATCATGGCCTGACACGAGGGAAAATATGGATCAGCGATTTTTGGTCCAAGACCACGTGGCTGATCTACTCAGCCACCAGGACAAGGTCCTAGGGGTCTGGTGATTTTTTATCTTTTCAGGCAGTTCACTTCCCCGACTCATCCTTTGAATTATCCAATTATCCATGATCACTCGGCCGAAGGCTAGAGATAGGCACCCATCGAGCTAGAATCCAGCAGCCAAAGGTGGGGCCGTGCATCATATAGATATTAAATGATGGTAGGTAAACAACAAAGAGAAACACACAACCCTTTTCTAAATATCGATCATAGGAAACATGAGAGAGTTTGGAGGAAAATAGGACCGAAAGAACTCCGCCACCCACCCCAGAGCATTACAAAGCAAGGACCTTACACAGGATAGCTGCCGAGCCAAGGAGAGCATTATTTTGTCATTCAGATACAGAGCAGAGCAGAAGCTGGTGATACCGATGGTGTCAAGGTATCCTGGCAACTGTTTGGAAACATGCCCAAAGCCCCAACTACTACAGGAACAATCTGAGTCTCAACTTGCCATAGGCGATGGATTTCGCAAGCAAGAAGCTGATACTTGGCACGTTTCTCAACTTCCTTTTCAGCAACGCGTGGATCACCAGGTACAGCAATGTCAATGATCAGGGCCTTCTTGGCAGATCCATCCACCAGAACAATATCAGGCCGTCGGTGCTTAGTGAAGCGATCGCACCGGATGGCGAAATCCCACAGAATCTTGATCTTCTTGTCCTGCGGAGAGATTTTGGCATCTGAAGAATCTCCTTCTTCAAGCACATTATACTCGGGTGCAGGATGCTCTTGTGGCATTGCATTGGTCTTGATATGCTCAAGAAGTTGTTATACCCGTGTCATGTGCAAACGTGCACTACTCGATGACTGGAAATACTCTGCCGCACTATTAGACTTCAGCGGTGCATTTGATACCATTGTCCGTGAGAAGGCGCTGGCGCAGTTTTCAGACTCTGGAGCTGCCACTGATGTCGTTGCCACTCTGATCTCGGACACGACGGTGAGAGTGTTCTCATTTAGGCAAAGCATTTGCTACAAATATCGGAGTAGTGCAAGGGATCCGCTCTCTCCCATCATATACAATGTGTATGCTGAGGGTGCCATGCGCCACCTTGATCCTAAGCTATCGCACTTATCTTTTCCAGCACCAACCACCCAATATTCAGACGACACAACAATCCATGATACGGAGAGGCGAGAAGTCGAGGAGATGGTGGAGAAATCAAGTGAAAAATTCAAATTACCTAATGTTAAATATGCAGAAAACACAATATATTACAGTAACTAAAGCCGACTCCTCTTGGCGATCTGTCAAGCTGCTTGACTCTTTGTTAGGGTCCGCAGAGGATATTCAGGCAAGAATAGGTGCTGCAAATAGAGCGTTCGGTTCGATTTCATGGAAGCGTCATAAACTGAGCTCCAGACTTTGTATGTTCTCTGCCCTCATTCTGCCTATCCTGTTGTATAACTGCGGACTGTGGGCCCTGACACAGCAACTCAGTAATCGGCTGGATGCGTGTCACCGAAGAAAATTGCGGTACCTGCTTGGTGTTGTGTACCCTCACCACATGTCAATTGCTACGGTGTACTCCTCAACGCGACAAGACCCAGTCAGCACTACCTGTCGCAGACGTCGGCTGCTCTGGCTGGGCCATGTTGTTCGCGATGGACATAACTCAGCGTCCTACCAAGCACTGGAGATGGCAATTAATACCCGGTACACCAAGCGCCCACGTGGCCGACCCCATCTCAGATGGATTGACAATATTAAAAATGATCCAAAGCACGCCGCTATTGATATTTCTGACTGTTTTGAACTGGCTCTAGACAAGAAAAAATGGCGGATGCTTGTGGAAAAATGTGCTGCGCTTGCGTAGTTGTTCTTACTGTGGTGTTTTATTGTTCATCTATTGTTCATGGCATGATGCCTTTTGTTTGATCATCTCACATGTGGGAAACTCGCAGTTGCAACAACATTCTATTTCACCATACCTTTATGGAAGTTCTTCCCTTCATGAGGATAATACACTTCCTCCATTACACAAAGATGTGCACTGGTGGAGAGCGGTTGCACTTTTTGGTGCTCCGCTCTCTTGGTGCACATGGATAGCACAGAAAGTAATGGCGACCTTCTGTGCTTGTTTTATTCTTGCCGAAGACTGTGGAGTAGTGGGCGAGCAGTGCGAGCGGTGTTTGTTTTGTTTCATGAAGAAAGTTTTGAGAGAGCCGCTCCACGAAACGGTCAGCAAAGGAGTTGGAGGAAACCAACAAAAAAAGGGACGGAAAACTCATGAGCGTATCAGTTTGGGACATGGAATGTTCGAACTCTGCGAGAGCTGGGCAAGCTAGATCTTTTGCTGAAGGAAATGGAACGACTCAAGCTGGATGTTCTTAGTCTGTGTGAAACGCGTTGGAGCGGAGAAGACCATTTCGCCAGTGGTGACAAGTTGGTAATTTCAAGCAGCTCGCCGGACGGTGGATATGGCGGAGTGGCTGTCGTTCTGAGCACAGCGGTGAAGAACAGCTTATTATCATATACTCCAGTATCAAATCGTCTCTTGGTGGTGCGCATACAGGCAACTCCTGTCCCTATTACCATCATTCAAGTGTACGCGCCGACCTCGTCATGCTCGGCAGAGGAAATAGATGATTTCTATGAAAAATTGCAAGCTGTCATTGACGCCATGAAGAGTCGTCAGGTATGTGTAGTCATGGGCGATTTCAACGCCAAGTTGGGACTTGGGAGAGACTTTGAAAGCGGTGTTTGGGACTATGGCCTTGGACAGCGCAATGAACGTGGGGACATGCTGGCAGAGTTCTGTAGGATTAATGGCTTGGTCGTTTGTAACACAGCTTTTCAGCACAATCTGCGCAGTCGCTACACATGGATATCTCCTGATGGTTGCACCCGTAATCTAATCGACTATGTCATGATCAGCAAGTCGTGGTTCTCAAGTGTGCTGGATTCCAGAGCTCGCCCTGGTGCTGAATGTGACACTGGTCACCATCTAGTTACATTGAAGTGACGCACCAAGCATTTCCGTAAGGTTCGCTGCAAGTCTATGGCTGTGCGACCGTTCGACGTGGCGAGACTGCGGAATCCTGACGTCTCGGAAAAGTATTCAGTGGCGACTGAAAATCGTTTCAGCTTGCTGCAGGACCAGGAATACACACCAGATGAGTTGTGGGATCAGATTCAAGCGGGAGTTATGGAGATTGCGGAGGAAGTAGTTGGGCGCAGAGAAAGGAAAAAGCCTCCCAAGCCCTGCATCAGTGAGAAGGTGATAGCTCTGGTAGAAAGAAAGCGTATAGCCAGATGCACTGGTAAGGACCAAGAATACAAGAATCTGAAACTAGAAGTGCGTCGAAGGATTCGCTGTGACAGGAGAAAGTGGTTAGAGGATAAATGTAAACACATTGAATCTTCTGGGAGGAACCATGATTCAACACCATTAAATCCATTAAAAATCATCATTCCGGCCAAATCAAGCATGTATCAATGCTGCTGATGGCACGACCCTGACGGAGAAGGAAGATGTATTGCTGCGGTGGTGTGAATATGGGCAGCAGCTATTTGGCCAGCTGTCAGGAGATCAAGGGTGTTCGGCCTCGGCGGAGAATGGTGCGGAGGAGCTTCCATCGCCACTGATTACCCCTGAGCCTGTGCCTCTCTTGGCTGAGCGAGCCATATTGTCCTTGAAGAAGAGGAAAGCCCCTGGACTTGATGGGATCGTGGCGGAACTGATTCAGCATGCATCCTCAGTTTGTGGTCTATTCCTACATAAACTTTTTTTGGAGATTTGGAAAACAGGGAGATTGCCAAAAGCGTGGAAACGTCAAGAAATCGTCGTGCTACCCAAAGCTGGATCAGGTAAGGAGTGTTCCAACTATCGGACCATTGTTCTGATGTCACATGCAAGCAAGATCCTTCTGACAATTATCTTGAATCGTATGAAAGAGAAGATAGAGGCTGAGTTACCAGATGAGCAGGCTGGTTTTCGAGCTGGTCGCAGTACTGTAGATATGCTCTGTGTTCTACAAATCATTATCGAAAAATCTCTTGAATGGCAGAATCCTATATCCATTTTATTTATCGATTATCGTAAAGCCTTTGACACAGTTAACCACTTACATCTTTTCGATTGCCTTTTGGATTTTGGTTTCCTTCGCCATTATAGTTTGTTTGCTCCAGAATCTTTACACGGGGATGAGCGGAGTTATCAGATGGAATGGCTCGCATTCGCTAGAGTTCGCCATCAAGAAGGGTGTTGGGCAGAGCTGTATTTTGTCCCCACATCTATTTAGCCTGTATACTGAGAGTGTTATGCGTGTTGCTGATGTGGACAGTATCGGTGTGAGCATCGGATGACGCCTGCTGTCGAACCTACGATATGCAGATGACACGGGATTGTGTGCACATCCATCAGAAGTGTCTACCCTCAGCAATGCTGTTAATAACGCTGGAGGAGAGAAGAACCTGGCACTGAACCTGTCCATAACCAAGATCATGCATATCGGAACCTGTACTGCTGGTGCAAACGATACTGCTTCAACGCCACTTGTGGTCGATGGAGAACGAATTGCAGAGGTGAGCAGTTTCAAGTATCTGGGATCCTGGAAGACAACAAACGGTGATTGCAGCCTCGATATTCGGTCAAGAATTGCTATGGCGAAAGAGCGGATGCTGCAGTTAGTTGACATCTGGAAAGACCACAACATCTCCAGACAACCGAAAATCCGAATAATGCATGCCCTTGTGTGGTCTGTCCTGCTGTATGGAGCTGAGAGTTGGACTCTCCGGAAGACAGATGAACGACGAATACAGGCAGCAGAAATGTGGTGCTACCGACGTCTGCTCAGAGTATCCTGGATGGAGAAGCGCACAAATGAAAGTTTCCTGGTGGAGTTGGGAGTACAGAGACAGCTGCTAGCCAGGGTCAAGATACGCAAACTGACCTATTTCGGACACACATGCCGCCCATCTGCCTGCGACCTTGTACGTGACGTGATGTTTGTTGTCGTGGATGGTAAGAAAAGCGTGGTCGTCCGAAGATTTCCTTTGCTGACAATATCGTTTCGTGGACTGGTTTGTCTCTGCATGAGAATTGCCAATTGGCATCTGACAGAGATGCCTGGCAGTCACACTGTGCATCTACTGCTTACACAGCTGCATAGTGTCGTTTATTATTTTTATTTTTATTTCACTATTATTATTTTTTCGACAACGCAGAGGATGATGATGATGACTACACAAAACTTCGTTGTGTTTATTGTCTTCTGTTCATGGTCTCTTTTGTCGGCAATAGACAAACATTTCAGTGATCTATCCCCTCCATAGGGTAGCCGCAGTACCGACTTTTATTCTGACAGGCTTTTAAGCCTCCAAAAAGCAGTGGCGGGTTTAGGGGAGGGGGGGGGGCGGGGGGGGGGGGGGGCGCGCCCCCCCCCCCCCCCCCTCCAAAGTTTCTACATTGGTTTCGAAAAATAAAAGGCAGGGCGCCAGGGCTAGCTAGGCTAGGCTCGGGGCGCGCGCGGCCTGAAACGATCGTCCAAAAGCGGTGCTCGAGCTGGTGACTAGTGTTGATTGTACAGACTACAATCCAGAGTACTGTCTACTAATGGTCTACAGACTACAGTGAGCATGCACGGCTAAAGAAACACGGAGGGTGACCTGACTGTGTACACTGTACACTGTACAGTGTGATCCCTGCTGGGACGCACTCGACGCATCTTCAACGTAGAGTATACGGACAAACATCGAAGAAAAGTCTCGAGTCAACCAAAACACGATTCGAATGCCGAGGGCTCGGGCGATCATCCTCGTTTGAATCGTGTTTTGGTTGACTCGAGGACTTTTCTTCGATGTCTCAGCGACATCCCCAAAGGCCAAGCTCTAGCCAGCAGAGCCTGGATTTTTTGTAAAGCGTTGCTCTGGCGGCGCAACTCCTGCTGCCGCTCCAACAGGAAACAGTGGGAGTGATGAAGTCGCTGTTGTTCCAGTTGAACTTTTACTTTCGGAGCGGACTGACACTTGACAGTCACACTCCGCCAGACGTGGAAGTACCTGTTGTCAGCGAGCAGCAATAACAGGAAGAACAGCGCACAGTGACAAGTGGACATAGTACAGCTGCCTATGTAGAGGATGTTTTGAGCGGTGAGAAATTGTTGGATGATCTCCTAACAGTGAGAATGATCAATAATTTATAACGACTTGTGCAGGCAAATATATGCTGTTTATAATGAGCGCAAAATTGTGTCCGAAATTCTGAAACAGAATCTATAGCGGTAATTTTGGGTGGAAAGCAATTCCATAATTGTCCGATTAATGTAAGAAAAGGGAAGGTAAAAATTTCCCATGAGAGTTGAAAACAACCTTGTTCGGTCTGCTACAATAACAAGCAATGTGTCAACGTCACTGGGCACATGGGGAACTGCTTTTCGGGAATATGTGCTTTGGCATAATCGGATTACTCGACCGTCACGATGAATGACACACAGTAACAAGTACAAACATCAACTGACTATGAGCATCTTTTTTTCACCAAGCTGACACATATGCTGGCAGACATGGTTTCAATATTAGGCTAGTAACGACTGCATTTTAGACTCTTTCAAAGAGGTATACCCTTCTCTTCTCCTTGCCTGGCACTTGGAAACCAGATGCCATGACTATCTACAAGCTTATTGACCAGTGCAGGAATGAGCGTTTTCTGGATGTGCATGAACTAGCAAAGTTCTGGGATGTTGTGAAGGCATTGATGCCTGTCACATCTATTCATTTATGTCACCGCCTTGCAGGGGGACATCTTCTGGAATAGTCTTTGTTGAGTAGATCCACTACATTCGATCGAAACGGTCAAGGACATATCTCGTCTTTTGCTAGAATTGGACGATGTGGGGCTTCCTACTCTCACCATGTAAAACATATGGCTCTAGGTGGTCTACACTAGGCGGACCATTGATAATTCTTGCTACTTCTACCTTCTACGTCTACCGTCTTTGCATCCTACAATGTTATCTTGAAAAACAAAATTCAATCCGCTATTATTGGCAATGAGGTAACATGGTAGTTCACTTCAATTTACCAAAGTGGTTCATACTGCAACTCTTTCTTCTCCAACAGTTTCTAGACCAGTAATGCACTGATGATGAAGTTATTAGTTCTTACTTAGCAATCACCTTCTGCAGCAGCCAGGGCCTCTAAAGAGAGAGAAGGCATCCCAGCGGCTGCCTACCGTTTAGCCTGAAGAGGGTGAGGAAGAGGTTTGGTTCAAGAGCCTTATTAGCTCGTCAAGTTGTTAGAAGGATTATCTACACAGCACCATCCTTGCGATGATGCGGTGTACCATCTCCAGGTTGCAGAGTTGCAATTCCTCTTCCTCAACACTATCCATTTCGGGGTCTCCACAACTCCTGCAACTGTTTCTGACAATTCCTTGTCTGGACTATCCCATAATCTTCGTCCGCTCTCTGGAGGCTCGTAAACCTCAATACATTCTGAATCCACAGGTACTCAGGTGTTGTGACCGTACGATTCACCCTCAATGACAGACCAGATTCACCATTGCCAATGGTTACTACACTTGAACAGCAATAAAATGAAGATAAAGTAGGAAATTTATCTTTCATGATCATCAGATTCATGCATGGTAATAGGCTACATCCGTTCTAGTATTTCCTTGGCCGTCAGACCGCGATGGCTCCTCTGGGGCAATTTACAGGAAAATGAAAGGGAATGAGCAGTATCAAGGACATTAGCTGAGGAGTGTTTGTTTAATCTGTGCACTAATGGTTACCCGCCACAAATTCACGATTCTCGCCCGACGGTTGGATGTTGATCATATATTTTGTCCTGTATTCAGCAATTTTCCTGCACATGTACCTTTCTTTTGTCTGGTTGGCATACAAGCAACTCGATATGGCCGACACCTTCGAAATGTGTTCATATTGTTTCCATCTAACTGCAATAATGGCTTTTTATAGTGCAGGTGTCAAATGACACTGGTTGGCCGTTCTAGGTATATGTACACGTACTCGCCATTATGGTACCTCATCAATTACAAATCAAAGGTTTATGGCAGACGAAAGAGGAAGCAAAATTAGGAATAGTAACAAGATTTGAGCTTATTCTGATTAGCCATATTTCGGTAATTCCATAAGTTTGACTCGCGCGGTGTCAAATGACACCATTGGCTGTTCTAGGGTTAAAATTAATTAACCCACTGTGTTGATGTTCATGTTCAGAAATCTCCCAAGCAACCCAAAGTGCTCGGGCAGGCAGAGGAAGTACTGGCACAACTGCATGACAACATCCGAGAGCCATTCTCAACAAGTCGGGAGTTCTCTCGACAGCTTTGTGCTGCTAGCAACGTAGAGTATGATGACGATGAAGATAGCATCAACACCGCACAAATCCGTCGATATCGCAAGATCCTCAATGCGTATGGTCTGGTATGTACATACTCTGCAGATAGAGTAATTTCAATTTACTTGCAGTAGATGTATTTCATGTTATGATGTATGTCATCTACGTCATATACATTTCTAAGGGATCGTCGCAAAAGTGTTTTATCGTCCCTGAAATGAACATCGCTCATTTCTTACTCGCACACCCTCCACTCCCTATGAAACAAACACAGCTTGCTATGCTGGATGATGAAAATTGCATGCATGTATATGTAGTCATGTACATATGTAAAGTATCGGTCGACTTGTGATTTTTTCCCGATTTATTGGAAACTGCCACCCTACCTTTTTGGTGTCTCCCTCACATAGTAGACATTCAGCCAGGTTTATAAAATTTGCACCGGTATGCCACGGCAAAATATGTGGAGAAGCAAATCCCAAACCCAGAATGAGATTTTTGAGATTTAAAGTGGGTTTTTGATCCTCAATTCAGCCCAGATCGAGCTTTCAAAAGCCAGCGAGACAGTTTCCGAGGAATTGACTGTAGTGTTGGTCGACTTGCGATTTTTGCCCCCCCCCTCCACCCCTCCAACGAATGATGCTTGTCTCAGGGACAACAAAAAACGTTTGCAACGACCCCTAAACTAGATTTGTTCTTATTCGTTGGTTTGAGGGAAAGATGCAACCGGTTTGATTTGTTCCTACTTCTTTTACAGCCCATATCTAGAACATTACGATGCCCATCCTGCAATTAGCTGTAGTTTATGATCTATTAATTTGTGCTAGACCAGCTATACACCGATACTAGTAAGTGTAAGGCTGCTGGAAACTTCAAGGTGAAGTAAAAATTGTGGGAAAGATTTAGTGTGTTGCTGTGCACAAATTGCTTAGCTGGGGCTTGACAGGGGACATCACCAACAGATTGCTGGCTTTAGGCTGAAAAAGAAATCATTGACAACGGGTGCATTGTGCTTTACACCTTTGTGGATTGATCTTCAACAGTGAGTTTCTTTGAAGGTGCGCGGCATAGTCCTGCTTTGGCTGGCACCAGAGGGTTGTATCTGTGTCCATGAGAGGATACGACACTGATTTCCGCGCAACTCAAGCCAGGGCATCTGTACCCGTTTCCCTTACTTCCATTTCTTTAAAACTTAGGAGGGTTCATTTAATTTAACAGTTTCTCATTGCCACTAAATGTGGGGTCTGGCAAAGTGTGATGTCATGACGCATCGAGGATTGCCTGGGTGACTTGCTTTGTTTTGTATTATTTTGGAGGTATTTGGCCTTTTTAATATCCTGTCTGCGCATGCGTGTGGAATGTGTGTGTATCCATGTTTTGGCATATATCGTGTGTCGGCTTACAATTATGTGTGTTGCTGTGTGTATGGGTTTGCATATCGTGTTTTTGTTTCTAGATTGTTTCTTTCTCATCACCTGAGCTGGACGACATCATTGTTAACCGACCCAACTGGTTGCTCTCCAAGGTCATTGGTCTCATCTTCGCACCACCTGGGCTTGACGATGAAGTTATGCTCCACTTCAAAGATGGTGTTGCAAAGGTCCAGGAAGTCCTTGACAAGCTTAACAGCTTCGAGGGAGCAGAAGGCCAAGGCCCTCTGCTGCTGCAGATGGTAATACAACTAGGTGTGTTGCTGCAGGAGAAAGAAAGGATCCTGGCACCTAGCCGTCTTCCGACCGCTGACAACTGCCTCGGCTCACTGGCCAAGAAAGATTCATCATCTCGGTCGGCGTGCGCAGGAGTCTCTTTCACGACTCAGCACTGCTTCTCCACTGCTCTTGTTATCCGGCTACAGACAGAGCTGTACGCCTATTTCCACGAGCTTCACGGCATTCCTGCTGAGCTCTGGAATAATCTGGTGGTAGTGGCTCCAGTCCATTCTACAGCCCGTGGTTGCATCTCCGTCACGGACAGCCTGCGCCAAGCTGTCGCTGTTGTCCATGCGCCCGTTGAAGATACGCTAGATGGCTATTGTCTGCTGGCTCTGTTGCGCAAGGTGTTTGGTGACCTGGCAGCACAGTATAGCCCGGGTACTAGCTATTCCACAAGCATCATCAGCTCTGCTTCCATTCGTCAGCACCTCGACGAGCCAAGCGACAAGTTTGATTTCGCTGTGTACGATGCAGAGGAAGTCCGATCATCCGTAGCAACAAAGGTTCATCTCTCCACTAGCCAACGTTACGTTGATCGTGCCTCGCTTCTTCTCGAATGGCCGGTCAACCATGCCTCACTGCTCTCTGCACAGTCCTTTGAGTCCATCCGAGAAAGCCTTGGTGAGTCCGACCTGCCTGCACTAGCCACCTGCCTGGGCCTTACATTACCATCTTCATCACGTGAGCACAGTAATCATCCACACACTGCAGCAGCATTGGTCCACAGCTGGGCAGTTACCGACTACCATCACACCTCGACCAAGCTTTACCAGCTGCTAGTGAAATCACCGAACGCCCAGCGCTTTGCAAAGATCTGCAAGGTGCTACGGCAGCATGAAGAACTGGTGAGTGTGATCGCCTGTTGCGTATGCCCCTCTCTCTCAGTGTCTCTCTCCCTCTCCCTCTCTCTCTCTCTCTCTCTCTCTCTCTTTCTCTCTCTCTCTCTTTCTCTCTCTCTCTGCCCCCCCCTCTCTCTCTCTCTCTCTCTCTCTCTCTCAGTCTCTCTCTACTTCTCCCCCTCTCTGCCTATGTATCTCTGTTCATGTATGCAAGTTGTTCTAACATTTTACTCAACAAAACATCTGTAACCTACCATTACGCAATGCACAATGTATTCTTGGCCGTGTACCTCTCATTGATTTCACTCTCAGTGGTGTGGATGATATTGACACTAGCTGATGTTGATATCAGAGCCATGTTTGTTGCTTGTTTGTATATTTGTTACTCTCCGCACTGCAGCTGGCGACCGATTTTCCAGACATGTTCCGGAAGCGTCGGGTGCAAGCCGTCCAGCCGGTCTCTGACGGAGCTATTTCCTCCACTGTTCAATCAGACTCCGCGGAGAGCGTTCCTTCTGGCAGCCAGTCACACTCTGATCAAGCCAGTCAGTCCACTGCTGCTCGGCAAGATGATGCTGGTAAAGTTGAATGTGCTCAATACACCATGTGTGCTCCCTGTATGCTAGTGTTAGTTTACTTGTGTGCAAATGTCTACTTCACACTATCTTGCAACACAACTTGATCTATGGGCTTGCTCAGGTCTCAAAGAGAACTTCAGTTTGCATGGGATTCTATGCGAACAAATGAATTATTTTCTCTGTGGATAATGAACACATGACTGGTTAGGTATGTGTTATGCTAACCTTGATGATTTGATACCCATTCCTATAATCGAATACTTCTGCACAGAGACAGGGATAGTTTTAAATCTGTTTTCTGTTCTTTCCTGTTGAATGTATCAGGCCATGCTGAGCATCACACTGGTCATGGAAGCTGTGGGATTTTCCTATCCACTTCACCACTGTAAGTTCTACGCATGCATTACTCAACAATGAAGTATAGAACCGTTGAATCAGTCCTGTGTAAAGTTCAGTGAAATGTACTGCACCATTTCCAACATAATGAGCCAGCCCGGCGCAGTGAGTGAGATCTCAGACCATGATTGTGCAATGACAGGTATATGTATCATGGGCAAGTCTTGACTTGAAGAGGATTGCTTCAACTGTGCTGTACACCACAGTGAGTTGGGAACACGAGGTGTGGAAAACAGGGCAACATTGATGCAGAAAGTGGGTTTTCACCTTTGCCCAAATACTGTAATTGGTGGATCTGAATTTTCCTCTCCATCCGTAAAAAAGCGGCATCTGACACCTTTGCATGTGGTCATTTCATGTAGTCTTTTCATGTGGTATTTTCATGTGGCGGTGGCGTCATCCCTAGAAAGCAGAAAGGTCTTATTGAGCTGTGTAGTTGCCAGATCCTATTTAAAACACCCTTCCCTATTTGAAGTACATAAGCAGAAGAAAGTAAAGATCGCAGATACGCAACCAAACCGGCTATGCAATTGTGTTGAGAAACACAACCAGTTTAGGAAGTTTTGCTTGAACAAGGCCACCACCATGCCTGAGATACCAGGGTGGCAGATGTAGCACGTGACAGTGAGGGTAACTTAGTAAGTATCACAAGCAATGCCTGACAAGGTGCAAACCTCGTTAGCTGCATCAATGTTACCCTCACTTCGAATACAGTGTAGTGAGTACACAGTTGACAGTGGTTGTCAGAGCAGTTAACTGCATGTAAAGTGCTTCACGCTTGCATCACAGCATTTGTTAACAACGTACACGCTCACTGGTGTCAGCACTGGTCTTGAACTCAGAACCTTGGGACTCGCAGGCAAGCCCACAACCACTCGGCCAAAGTACTGGTCAGTAGGCAGTGGCAATAATTTCCCTACACTGCTTGCTTAATGACATGACCACTTTTTAGCCCGACCAGGTTTTTTTGAAGGCCCTGCAAGGCTGCATGGCCTACACCAGGGAGTCGTAGGGGGTCGTACGACTTCCTGGCTTGCACCAGGGAGCCCTAAGCGTAACACATGCGAGTGTACGTGCATATAGGGCTACCGGTATGGCCTACGACCATGTACACTGTGTGATGCACATACCCGGACGCTTTTCGCTTGCACGCCTTCGCTGATCCGCTGCTTTTTGTGTTCCACTTTTTCCAAAGAATTCTCGTAGTTGTGTGTCTTTTTTCTCTCTGATTGCTGCTTGTGTGGACACCATGGAGGCTCATCAGCCTCGGAACTTTGCGTTTCCAAAGCGAAGTTTCGGGCGAACATCGATCGTTGAGCGTCCGTTTCAACCAGCTTGGTTCGATAAATTCAACTGGTTGCACTACGACGAGTCGACGGATTCTGTGACCTGCCATTTGTGTTCCTTTGCTAATCAGCAAGGGAAGCTGAAAGCGCCATCGAAGGACTCGGCCTTCATTTCTAAGGCCTTCAAGAATTGGAAAGATGCCACGGAGGGGTTCCGCCGGCACGAAAAGTCGCTGTGTCATATCGACGCTGTCCAGGTGATGCTTGTGCTACCGCAGACTGTCTCGGACGTTGGTGAGGCGCTAAGTCAAGCCCATGCCAAGGAGAAAGCCCTGAATCGGCGAATATTCGTGAGAATCCTAGAGAACATGAAGTTTTTGGGTCGCCAAGGTCTTCCCTTGCGTGGCCACGACGATGCAGAGTCGAACTTTATGCAACTGCTGCAACTACAGAAGCTACATACTCCCGAGTTGCATGCTTGGCTGGAGCGACGAGTGGATAAGTACTGCTCCCCCGAAATCCAGAACGAAATCCTTCAGCTAATGTCGCATAGCATACCCGGAATGTGGCCAAGTCCATCCATACTGCTGAGGTGTTCAGCGTAATGGCCGATGAGTGCGCAGATGTATCTTACAAGGAACAGCTGGCGTTGTGCTTCCGGTGGGTTGACCAGGAGTTGGAAGCTCATGAAGATTTCGTTGGTTTGTGCCAGATTGAAAACATATCTGCAGATACGATCGTTGCGGCTATCCGGGACTGCATGCTGCGACTCAACCTCCAACCGACTCAACCGTTGCCGAGGCCAATGCTACGACGGTGCCACAAATATGGCTGGCCACAGATCTGGTGTCGCGAAGCAGTTGGGAGATGAAGAGCCAAGGGCTAATTTTGTGCACTGCTACGGGCACTCTCTGAACCTGGCTTGTGCGACACCATCAAGACGACTGTGCTGACCAGAGATTCCCTCGATGTCACCTGCGAGATCAGCAAGTTAATTAAGTACTCGCAAAAACGGAATGCCCGATTTGACGCCCTGAAGGGTAAGATCTCGCCCCACACACCAGGATTCCGTGTGCTGTGCCCGACCCGCTGGACAGTGCGAGGCAAGAGTCTGCAAAGCATCCTGAATAACTATCTGGTCTTGCAAGAACTGTGGGATGAAGTTCTGGCTGGGAGTGTGTACCCCGACGTGCGTGCTCGCGTAATCGGAGTGAAGGCTCAAATGGAGACTTTCAACTCCTTCTTTGGAATCAGTTTGGCCCGTCTCGTCCTGGCACATGGTGACAACCTTTTTGTTTCCCTCCAGAGTTCAACAATGTCTGCTGCCCAAGCCCAGAATATAGCACGTTTGACGGTGGACACAATCACAAAGATGCGCACAGAGAATTCATTCTCGATGTTCTGGGAGGCTACTGTGGCAAAAAGTCACCAGTTTGATGTCTCTGAACCGCAGTTCCCTCGCAAACGCAAACGTCCACAGAGGTATGAATGTGGAGATGAGCCAGCACACCACCCCAGCTCCCCGGAAGGCCACTATCGGCAGCTGTATTATGAAGTGCTTGACAGTGCCAAGTCCTCCATCCAGACCCGGTTTAATCAGAAGGGCTTCGCCATATACACGAAGATGGAGAACCTTCTCTTCAAGAGTGCCAAAGGGGTTGACGCTACAGACGAGTTCAAGGCAGTGACAGAGTTGTACGGCGAGGATCTCGACTCCAACCTCCTTCTGACCCAGTTTTCCCTCCTTCAGACGCATCTGAACTCTGATGACGATGTCACGTTTAGGTCGGTGCTGAAGTTCTTGCGGGGCTACTCCACATCTCAGAGGCAGCTTCTGTCTGAAGTTGTGAAGCTGGTGTGCTTGATTCTGGTAAGCCCAGCTACCAACGCCATAAGCGAGAGATCCTTCTCAGCAATGCGGAGAATCAAGACCTATCTCCGCTTCACAATGGGCTAGGGTCGGTTAAATTCAGTCATGCTCCTCCAGACGCACAAGGACAGGACAGATGCACTGTCTGTGGTGGAGTTGGGCAATGGCTTCGTCGATGTCACCAGCAGTGATCACCGCCGCTAAATATTTGGCACATTCACGGATGCTGATCTTGCAGCTAAGTAACCCAGCTAGCAGTTTGCCTGTGATTGCTCTTCTTGTCTTTTTTCCGTGGCTTTGGCTTTCGCACACAGCAGCGGGACTGTTGTGAACCCTCCGGTTCTCTAAAGTATCAGGAACGAACGACCCCACACGGCACGAGGACAACTATGTATTCTCAACAGTATATTTCACTTCCATCGACTAACAACAATGAACAATGAATGAATGAATGAACAACTGATTGAACAACTGAATGAACAACTGAATAACTGAATGAACAACTGAATAACTAACACTAAAACCACCAGGTAGTTATAGCGTGAAAATGACAGCGTATATGAGAAAAGCATACACATACAACATACAACTACAGCGCACACAGCAAACCGCACATAGCGCATGTAGCGTATACTACGTCGTAAACATCAGCGGTACGGCGGAGTCGGGATACAGCTGCATTGGAACGAACACAATGTCACAAGCGAGAAGGCCTTTCACTATCTAGAACTTGTGGTTTCACAACATTCTCCCCACCAAAGGGCTTCTCACCGCCGTACAACAACTCACAAGTCAAACGATTTGGGGCTTACTACGCGTCATCTGCTGCTGCGGTGGTGGCCATGGTGGAATATCACTAATGCCCACCAATTCAGAACACTCGACATCGCGAAGCTTGCCGCTGTGGGCTGTCGCACACGACACTGTCACTGATCCACTTCGACATGGGGCAGACGCTGGACCAGACAACACACAACCGAAAATGTCATAAAGCTCGACGATGTGGGCTGTCACACACGACATGGTCACCGGTACACTGCTTCGACCCGGAGCGGGCGCGGAATCCGAGGACACACATCGGCTCTCTGTGTTCCACACAGTCTCGCCGCTTACTTCTTCCGTGCTAACCAGTAGTATCGCCCTTCTCATTTTCTCGGCTTCTACACCTTGCGTTTCTAAGTCTTGCGCCTCTAAGTCTTGCGCCTCTAACTCTTCCGCCTCCAACTCTTCCGCCTCTACGTCTTGCGCCTCTACGTCTTGCGCCTCTACGTCTTGCGCCTCTACGTCTTGCGCCTCTACGTCGTTCGGCCGAGACTCCAGCTGCTTCTGAGCGTCTCCGACCGATGTCGCCATGCACTGTACCGACCCAGTGGGCCTTGGATCTGATCCTCCCACTGGCTTCGAATACTCCTCTGACCGCTGCTTGTCTGTAAGCAAAGTCTTACACGCCTTGTCCGGCGTCCTTCCGGGCGAGGCAAGCAAATCTCGCTTTGCTTCCTCATAATATGTACTGACGGCGATGCGCTCGTCCATCTTCTTGAGCTTTTCGTTAAACTCTGTGCGGAGCGCACCCTCTTGCCGTCTAGCACTGTGCTCTTCAAACTCCTCGCTCTGTCGGAGCCTCTTCTCCACGTATTCTCTCAACCTATCGCCTTCAAATCCATACCGAATTCCGTTAGCGATAAAGCTGGCTTCAATGATCCATAGTTCCTGTGCCATGCTCGCTTCGTATCCTGGCGTGGTCGCCAAATGTTGTGAACCCTCCGGTTCTCTAAAGTATCAGGAACGAACGACCCCACACGGCACGAGGACAACTATGTATTCTCAACAGTATATTTCACTTCCATCGACTAACAACAATGGACAATGAATGAATGAATAAACAACTGAATGAACAACTGAATGAACAACTGAATGAACAACTGAATAACTGAATGAACAACTTAATAACTAACACTAAAACCACCAGGTAGTTATAGCGTGAAAATGACAGCGTATATGAGAAAAGCATACACATACAACATACAACTACAGCGCACACAGCAAACCGCACATAGCGCATGTAGCGTATACTACGTCGTAAACATCAGCGGTACGGCGGAGTCGGGATACAGCTGCATTGGAACGAACACAATGTCACAAGCGAGAAGGCCTTTCACTCTCGAGAACTTGTGGTTTCACAACAGGGACCATGCACAGTAATAAATATCATACTTATTGTTTCAATGCATATTCTACGCCATCTGTCACATATTATTATTTCTTGCCTGCATTTCTTTTCCTCGCTAGTTTTGCTGAGAGTTGTGTACACCTATTCAATGGTGGAGGAGATAACAGGCTTTGAATGCTGTCCATAGTTGTTTTCTTGGAAATAGTAAAATGATGCCAAAAGTGCCCAGAATGCAGGATTTTGCACACTAATTTCAAAATATTTCCGGGGGGAGATCCCCCCCCCCCACCCCCCCCCCCCCCCCCCCCCCTGGCCGGACCAACGCCAACAGCGGTGCTACGCGCCTGGGTAAAGTGTGTAAAGAGAACTGCGTGCAGAAGTGTAGGCAGTAGTGTAGGCAGTAGTGTAGGCAGTAGTGCAGGCAGTAGTGTAGGCAGTAGTGTAGGCAGTAGTGCAGGCAGTAGTGTAGGCAGTAGTGTAGGCAGTAGTGCAGGCAGTAGTGCAGGCAGTAGTGTAGGCAGTAGTGTAGGCAGAAGTGTAGGCAGTAGTGTAGGCAGTAGTGTAGGCAATAGTGTAGGCAGTAGTGCAGGCAGTAGTGTAGGCAGTAGTGTAGGCAGTAGTGCAGGCAGTAGTGCAGGCAGTAGTGTAGGCAGTAGTGTAGGCAGAAGTGTAGGCAGTAGTGTAGGCAGTAGTGTAGGCAGTAGTGCAGGCAGTAGTGTAGGCAGTAGTGTAGGCAGTAGTGCAGGCAGTAGTGCAGGCAGTAGTGTAGGCAGTAGTGTAGGCAGAAGTGTAGGCAGTAGTGTAGGCAGTAGTGTAGGCAATAGTGTAGGCAGTAGTGCAGGCAGTAGTGTAGGCAGTAGTGTAGGCAGTAGTGCAGGCAGTAGTGCAGGCAGTAGTGTAGGCAGTAGTGTAGGCAGAAGTGTAGGCAGTAGTGTAGGCAGTAGTGTAGGCAATAGTGTAGGCAGTAGTGCAGGCAGTAGTGTAGGCAGTAGTGTAGGCAGTAGTGCAGGCAGTAGTGCAGGCAGTAGTGTAGGCAGTAGTGTAGGCAGAAGTGTAGGCAGTAGTGTAGGCAGTAGTGTAGGCAGAAGTGCAGGCAGTAGTGCAGGCAGTAGTGTAGGCAGTAGTGTAGGCAGTAGTGCAGGCATTCAAACATATCACGTGCTTGTTGCCATCCGACGGCCAATCAGCATCGACTTGTACCAGGGCAGAAATTGTGTGTATTGCCTGGACTACGGCATGGCAATGCCCTGCTAGCATGCTACGGAGTACGGTGACATCCAATGCCCTGCATGCATGCTAATTGCTATGCAAATGCCAGGCTATGGTGCCATCTATCAGCGTAGCTCGGCAAGGGTCTGGGGCACTGGCAGTTTTTCGTTGTCAGCTCAGTTCGCATGTACATTCGACTGTGAACTGACGTTACTTGCTCTGGTAAGCGAAATAAAAGAGCATGCACCTATCTATCTGCTCTGAACTTAGCAATCCAAAATAAGTAAAGTGGCAATCACCGGGGTCAGTTTTCCATGTTCGGATTCCAGCTGTTCCAGCTCCGTGCGCTCTCGGGCAAGCCCTCGAGCGCACGGCTGAAGTTTCTGAAGTTTCAGCTCACGAAGTATCAGCTCCGTATGCTCTCGGGCAAACTCACAGTCACAAGCTGAAGTTTCGTTCTGAGCTCCGTACGCTCAAGGGCTTGGGAGCTGCAACTGACAAGTTGAAGTTCCAGCTCCGTTTCAGCTGAACAAGGTGAAGTTTCGTGCTGAAGTAACCGTTCGTTTCATCTCGAGCAAGGTGAAGTTTCGTTCTGAAGTAACCGTTAGTTTCATCTCGAGCAAGGTGAAGTTTCAGCTCCGTACGCTCTCGGGCAAGCCCTCGAGCGTACGGAGCTGAAACTAACAAGCTGAATCCTCCACGTCCCCGACCACCACCCCTAGAGGAGTCTCGCTTTTATACCTTCATGCCCCCGTGCTCATTTTCAGCTCCGGACGTTATCAGGACGTGCTGATCGGTGATTGGTGTTTGCTTGTTGATGTATGCGGTATGTTTGAAACACAATCAAGCATGGTAGGAAGGTCTTGATGGAAAATGCGTACCCTCGTGCGTAGCCCTCGGGCAAGCCCTCGGGCATACGCACTCGGGCACTCCATGCCCTTGTGTGTACGCTCTTGGGCAAGCCCTCGAGCGTACACACGCGGGCATGAATTTTCCACCAAGCCCTTCCTTCCATGCTTGATTCTATACGTAGTGTAGGCAGTAGTGTAGGCAGTAGTGTAGGCAGTAGTGTAGGCAGAAGTGTAGGCAGTAGTGTAGGCAGTAGTGTAGGCAGTAGTGTAGGCAGAAGTGCAGGCAGTAGTGCAGGCAGTAGTGTAGGCAGTAGTGTAGGCAGTAGTGCAGGCAGTAGTGTAGGCAGTAGTGTAGGCAGTAGTGTAGGCAGTAGTGGAGGCAATAGTGCAGGCAGTAGTGTAGGCAGTAGTGTAGGCAGTAGTGCAGGCAGAAGTGTAGGCCGGAGTGCAGGCAGTAGTGTAGGCAGTAGTGTAGGCAATAGTGTAGGCAGTAGTGTAGGCAGTAGTGTAGGCAGTAGTGTAGGCTGTAGTGTAGGCAGTAGTGCAGGCAGAAGTGTAGGCAGTAGTGTAGGCAGTAGTGTAGGCAGTAGTGCAGGCAGTAGTGTAGGCAGTAGTGCAGGCAGTAGTGCAGGCAGTAGTGTAGGCAGTAGTGCAGGCAGTAGTGTAGGCAGTAGTGTAGGCAGTAGTGCAGGCAGTAGTGTAGGCAGTAGTGTAGGCAGTAGTGTAGGCAGTAGTGTAGGCAGTAGTGTAGGCAGTAGTGTGGGCAGTAGTGCAGGCAGTAGTGCAGGCAGTAGTGTAGGCAATAGTGCAGGCAGTAGTGTAGGCAGTAGTGCAGGCAGTAGTGCAGGCAGAAGTGTAGGCAGTAGTGTAGGCAGTAGTGTAGGCAATAGTGTAGGCAGTAGTGTAGGCAGTAGTGTAGGCAATAGTGAAGGCAGTAGTGTAGGCTGTAGTGTAGGCAGTAGTGCAGGCAGAAGTGTAGGCAGTAGTGTAGGCAGTAGTGTAGGCAGTAGTGCAGGCAGTAGTGTAGGCAGTAGTGCAGGCAGTAGTGCAGGCAGTAGTGTAGGCAGTAGTGCAGGCAGTAGTGTAGGCAGTAGTGTAGGCAGTAGTGCAGGCAGTAGTGTAGGAAGTAGTGTAGGCAGTAGTGTAGGCAGTAGTGTAGGCAGTAGTGTAGGCAGTAGTGTAGGCAGTAGTGCAGGCAGTAGTGCAGGCAGTAGTGTAGGCAATAGTGCAGGCAGTAGTGTAGGCAGTAGTGCAGGCAGTAGTGCAGGCAGAAGTGTAGGCAGTTGTGTAGGCAGTAGTGTAGGCAATAGTGTAGGCAGTAGTGTAGGCAGTAGTGTAGGCAATAGTGAAGGCAGTAGTGTAGGCTGTAGTGTAGGCAGTAGTGCAGGCAGAAGTGTAGGCAGTAGTGTAGGCAGTAGTGTAGGCAGTAGTGCAGGCAGTAGTGTAGGCAGTAGTGCAGGCAGTAGTGCAGGCAGTAGTGTAGGCAGTAGTGTAGGCAATAGCGTAGGCAGTAGTGAAGGCAGTAGTGTAGGCAGTAGTGCAGGCAGTAGTGTAGGCAGTAGTGTAGGCAATAGTGTAGGCAGTAGTGTAGGCAGTAGTGTAGGCAATAGTGCAGGCAGTAGTGTAGGCAGTAGTGCAGGCAGTAGTGCAGGCAGTTGTGTAGGCAGTAGTGTAGGCAATAGTGTAGGCAGTAGTGTAGGCAGTAGTGTAGGCAGTAGTGTAGGCAGTAGTGCAGGCAGTAGTGCAGGCAGTAGTGTAGGCAGTAGTGTAGGCAGTAGTGTAGGCAGTAGTGCAGGCAGTAGTGCAGGCAGTAGTGTAGGCAGTAGTGCAGGCAGTAGTGTAGGCAGTAGTGTAGGCAGTAGTGCAGGCAGTAGTGCAGGCAGTAGTGCAGGCAGTAGTGCATGCAGTAGTGTAGGCAGTAGTGAAGGCAGTAGTGTAGGCAGTAGTGTAGGCAGTAGTGCAGGCAGTAGTGTAGGCAGTAGTGTAGGCAGTAGTGCAGGCAGTAGTGTAGGCAGTAGTGAGGAGTGGAGGCAGGACTGAGTACCGTGGGAGGGAGTGTGGGAAGAAGTGCTGGCAGGCGTGTGGGCAGGAGTGTGATCAAGAATGCGAGCAGAGAAGTGAGGGGAGGAGTATGAGCGTGTTCAGAAAGGCTGGCAGGAGTGTGATCAAGAATGCGAGCAGAGAAGTGAGGGGAGGACTATGAGCATGTTCATAAAGGCTGGCAGGAGTGTGGGCAGGAGTGTGGGTAGGAGTGTGATCAGGAATGCGCGCAGAGACGTGTGGGCAGGGGAGTGTGGGCAGGGAAGTGTGGGCAGAGAAGTGTGGGCAGAGAAGTATGGGCAGAGAAGTGTGGGCAGGGAAGTGTGGGCAGGGGAGTGTGGGCAGGGGAGTGTGGGCATGGGAGTGTGAGCAGGGGAGTGTGGGCAGAGTGTACACTGTTCTTCTGAAAGGTAGTCAACTGGGGAAGCTAGGTCCGCTCACGCTGTGGCCAGTAACTGTGTGGGTGCACTAACCAAGGATGGTATAATGTCAGCAAGTAAACACACATCCGTGAACCCGGAGCCATGGTAGAGAAGGGTGGGCAGGGGAGTGTGGGCAGGGGAGTGTGGGCAGGGGAGTGTGGGCAGGGAGTGTGGGCAGGGGAGTGTGGGCAGAGAAGTGTGGACAGGGGAGTGTGAGCAGGGGAGTGTGGGTAGAGAAGATTGGGTAGAGAAGTGTGGGCAGGGGAGTGTGGGCATAGAAGTGTGGGCGGGGGGGGGGGGGAGTGTGGGCAGGGGAGTGTGGGCAAAGTGTGCGGACAGGAGTGTGGGCAGGAGTTTGGGCGTGGGCAAGAGTGTGAGCAGAAATGCGCTCAGGAGTGCGGCCAGCAATATGGGCATCTACATCAGGGGCGTCGGAAGGAGTTTAACATTGGTGCGGCCAAAGTGTGAGAGGGGGGGGGGTCCGGGGTCCTCCACCGGGATTTTTTTTGAAAATTGGGCCTAAAAGCCTTTTAGAATAATGAAAAGAATATGCATGTTGATGATACACCGCATTGTCGATGAGTCGACAAGCCACTAACAAGACAAAAAAATTCGAAAATTATTGGTGCGGCTTTGGCCGCACCTGCCGCACCGGTTCCGACGCCCCTGTACATGTGTGTGCAAGGATCGATTTATGTCATCAAATAGTTAGTATGTTCCATGTTTGTTCATTTTGAATGTGTGTGTGTGTTTGTGTGTGTGTGTGTGTGTGTGTGTGTGTGTGTGTGTGTGTGTGTGTGTGTGTGTGTGTGTGTGTGTGTGTGTGTGTGTGTGCATGTGTATCTTCAGCCATGCCATGTGGTCAACGGACGAACGCATTGCAAACCTGTATCAGGAGGATGAAGCAGAGCTCTCTGAAGAAACAGGTGCGTTATTGCTTTTAACATAAGACTGCTCTCTTTATACTGTTCTTATCTAGTTGCACTCAACTGCCCTTCAATTTGTGTGCTGTTACCATTGTTGTCTTAGTCTGTCTGTATGCTATATACATACACGAAAACACACAAAAATACATACCTTCTTGTCTACCTTCTTGCTCTATATACACTGGCTTATACTTCATCCCATATTCACCCACATGCAATTGACCATCAACAGAAATGGTTGATATTGCTTGATATTCACCACTTATTCACCACTTTTCCATACTTACTGTAAAGAGAGCAGTACTCGGTGCTGTATGTCTACACGATCGATCCTAACAAAAAGTTGAACAAGACTCTGTCAGGAACACATCACTCTCCGATTCATGCAAGAACATGCCAGTGTGTAGTGAAGTAACAACGACTTACGTTAGTTCTGCGTACATATACATGTATGACCAACGTGACTCGTTTGTTGGGCTGTAGGGATGATAGGGTGAATATGGAGAGGTATAAGTATACTTTAACAAACGGCAAGGAGACAATAATTTGATAACCGCAATCAATAAGACAAGCTGAATCAACATTTGTGTACACTTTATTCATACAATGTGAATCGGTGGAGACAATGTACAATAAAGCGATGAAAATATGCAGAAATTGTGTAGAGAAAACAAGGATTCGAACAAGTTTTCGTGCACCACTCATCACGAATCGTTGTTGTACTAAAGGACACTAAAACAAAATGGAGCTATCATAGAAAATCTAAGTTAGAGAAATAACACTAAGAACAACAGCAGTGAAATTCACAAGTGTGAGTTTTAAAAATGAAAGCGAGAGCAAAAACGAGCGAGAGCAAAATCTGTATCATCCTGTCCTGAAATGTGCTGGAGAAAAGAAAAGTACTGCACGCACCGTGAGAAAAGTTCTGCAAGCACCGTGAATGCAAATTCCACGGCAGGTAGATCTACGAAGGTGTAGAAGTATTGAAGCAATCTCGTTATTGTCAGGTACCTAGGTGTTGAAGTATTGAAACAATCTCGTTACTGTCAGGTATCTAGGTATAGAAGTATTGAAACAATCTCGTTATTGTCAGATGTGAAAACTGTGCCTTCATTCATAGCAAAGTCAACCAGAGTGTTCTGGCAGCATGCATTATGACGCAAATGCACAACTTAAAAGCTTGATGTCGATAAGGACGCGTTCAACCGATAAAACAAGTCAAGAATAGTATGAGTGAGGCAGAGGATACGAAACAAAAAGAGAAGAATATGATGAATCTAAAAGCAAAATTTCGTAATCAATTTTCATGAAAGACTTATCAGGGAAAGCTTTTATCTCCTCGTTGTTTATTTAATAAAATTGACGGGCTGGAATAGTTTCTAAGGGTATTTGATCATTTGACGTAACAGGCACTTTGTCTGCAGAACATTTATACTGCCTTTGCTGCTTTGGCAGAAACAGTACCGGATCAGATTGTATATTGGCATCATCAATATATGATCACGTTCCTTTCTGCTTTTCAGAAACGTTCTTGAAGAACCCATTCAAGCATGCCATCTTCATTGATGATATCCACATCTGGCTGCAATCACTAGGTGCTGCTGGCCTACGTGGCAAAGCGCAGAAGCACGGCTTCTTTACGGATCTTGCTCAGATCAACAAGCTTATGATCACTGAGCAGTACCGTGGTAAGGAAGCCCACAACTGTGAGCTGCTGGATATCATCATGGCACAGGAACGTGATGGCTACATCAAGCTGTGCAACATCGTCAAGGGTTATGGACAACTGTACACAACACGGCTTGAGCAGATGAACAGTTTGCTGACGGAGAGTGATCGAGTCTAATCAGGTCAGTGATCAGCACACTCCTATGATTACATCACCACTGCCGGTTGCCATGACAACTGCTTGAAAATTGTTTGGCCGCAGTGATAGCTTCCTCTTGATTGATGTAACACCTATGTGTAGATCTACTGCACCTCACTTCCTAAGTCACAGCGCATTGCACCAGTCTTTTCGGCTGGTTTCCTGAAAGTCCTTTGCACGAGTGTTTCCCTCAGGACTTGGTGTACATTTTGATTAGCTCCTTTGCCTGGTCCTCTGTGAGCTTCAAAGTGTGTCTGCCAGATTGGTATCATGTTCTGGAGATGTCTACATGAGCTGTAGTTTCTTCGTCAGCGATTTGCTGGTGATAACTCTTCACTGGGCGCTGTAATGTGCGAGCATTGAAATTCAAGCTCGCGAAGCACTTTTCCAGCTTTTCTATCACTCCCTGCGGTCAACCATTCTCGCCACCAGACAGCTGGAAGTAAGCAGAAAGTGTATTCTCCTTCGCTCTGAAATGCGAACATCCCGACTTATTTTATGGACTGGAACAGAGGTTGCAGCGATTTCTTGCGCTGACGGAAGTGTTCGTTGGCGCCAGCTCCAGTGAAAAGACTCAAACGAACCGATCGCAACTTCTGTGATGATTTGTGCTGCCATGTCGTCGGAAGCAATGCACAATGGTTGTGTTAGAACGGTGAATCGGTGCTTCCATGCCGTGAAACACAGGCAGAACACCGAAAAATCAACTTATTATCAAATGCGAAGAAAACCGCCAATTTTTACAAGATGGACCAAGTATGCACTGAAGTGTGTTTAGTGCATGTGTGTCCATGTGTGCGTGCGTGAGTGAGTGTGTGTGTGCGTGCGTGTGTGGTGTGTGTGTGTGTGTGCGTGTGTGTATGTGTGTGTGTAAGCATTTGGAAGTTGGACTGGTTTCGGCTCCACAATCCAGTGTGTCCTTACTATAATATCTTTCATGACTGAGGTTGTTGGTATGTCTGTTGGCTCTGGGTTGGTAGTACTCAGTAGCCGAGGCTGGTTGGTAAAGTAACTCCATTTTCACTTCAAGGTACCAGTGAATCTAAGTGTCTGCTTCTATCAAAGCAGCATGCTGTCTACACTAGTTACCCCAGCAAGTGTAGGATGTGCATAGATAACTGTCTTTGCCGTTTTATGCAGATGTCCTCCATGTGGTGTAGACCAGGTGTGCATTGGTGGTCGATTCACCTGGCTTCGCCAGGTGTGTGGATTAGAGAGTTATCTGGCGCAAGTCTTGATCTGTCTCATTCAGATTTTGTTCGCTATCCTTGCTTTTAGAGAAAATCTGTGGGTGCACGTCCAGTGCATTCGCATATTTTTGTGCTTCTTTTGCGACGGGCGTATTCATGGTACATGGTGTGTGTATGTGTGTGCATGTGTGTGTGTGTGCACGTGTACGTGTGTGTACATGTGTACACGTGTGTATAAATGATGTGTACATGTATGTGTTTGTTTGTCACATACAGGTTTCAGGTGACTACACTCTCCAACCAGGTCATCGTTGTCATGGTCACTGACGCCAGAGTCGGAACAGTGTCTGATGTCTTCCATTATCAATTCGTAGTGATGCTGGCTAGAAATTGGCCATTGTGGCAATTTGTTGTTTACTACTTCACTTGCATATGCCATGCATGTATGCATACAAATCCTTCACTTGTTTGCCTCAGTATCGAAGAGCACTATAGATTTGTGTTTGTGTTCACTATGGCCTTCACTCGTCTTTTTAAAGTTGTTTTACGAATGTATGTATGTGTGGGAGTATTTGTGTGTGTGTGTATATGTGTGTGTGTGTGTGTGTGTGTGTGTGTGTGTGTGTGTGTGTGTGTGTGTGTGTGTGTGTGTGTGCGAGTGTGTGTGTGTGTGTGTGTGTGTGTTTGTTTGTGCATGTACACTTCTTGCCGCCTGCAAAATTTGCCTAGCTTTTTTTGTAGCACAAAGTGCTTGTGTGTAATGCCATTTCACTTGCTCTTCTTCGTCATCAATGATGTCTATGTGTGTTTTTGCCCTTACGTTCCCGTTCGGCTTGCTTTTCGTACTACAACGGAACAGAACACACTGTCATGATTGTTTGCATGTTGAACAGTTCGACTTGTTTTTATGCATCATTTCTGATCACAACATGCTTTGTGCATTTCACTGCAGCTTCACTTGCTAGTCTTCATCATTACCTCATGGAAATATGTATGTGTGCGTGTGTGCATTGCGATGTCACTTGTTTTTTTACTTTTATTTTTTACATGACACAATTATCATGTTTGTGAACTACAGCACTGCAGTTTCGCTTGTTATTCTTCTCATCACTAAAGCACAGAATTTGTTTGTGTAACTCACAGTTTCCCTCTTTTTTTTACCCATCATTCCAGACCCCAGTGAGCTTTTTGTCATTGTTATTCCCTTGCTAGCCTACATCACTACCGACCTGCAATATGATTGCATGGGTTTGTGTGCAGTGATGTCTTCATTTGTTTTCTGTGGCAGTTACACAACATGTGTTTGTGTACACTGCTGTTTCGCTTGTATCATTTCTTATCACTACAGCACAGAATACGTGTGTGGGTGGGTGTATGGACTGATCATGCACTTCATTACTTTTATCCATGATGTGAGATCACAGTGTGGTCTTTGTGCCGCTCATCACTGTTTTCATTGCTTTTTTCGTTGCTTTTTCACTGCCAGCTGTTTTTGTTGCTTTTTCATTGCCAGCTGTTTTCGTTGCTGTTGTGTTGCCAGCTGTTTTCGCTGCCGTTGCCTTTCGCTTGCTATTCTACATGGTTGGAGTCGGCAATGTATTTTCATGCTCTGCTGTTTTCTTACTTTGTTTTCTGTGGCTGTAAGGAACACACTTTGTCGGAACAGCAATTTGCTTTGCAGGCCTTCTTTTTTAATTACAGCACAGAATGTGTGTGTGTGTGTCTGCACTGATCTTGCACTTGTTTTCCTTATCATTGCACAACATGATGCGTTTACACTTTGCCAAGGTTTACACCATGTACCACTGCTGCAATTGCCTTGCCGGATCATTACGTCATTACGTCATTACGTCATTACGGTACACAACTTGTTAGTGTACGGTGCACTGCACTTTCTCTATTTTCATCATCATTATTCGGAAGTCTTGTTTTTGTTATCCATACGGAGACCCGACCTTCACAGTGTGCCTGTGTGCTGTCTGCTGCTCAATGTGTTGTGCTGGATGCAATGTATGAGTGCGGTGAAGCATGTTACTGAGCTGTTTTCACCTGTGTGTGCACTGATGGTGACTATAGTTCGGCTAATCCTTATGTAAATCCCCTTTTCCATCGCTCTCAAATACAGCAGAGCTATGCTGAAGGCTGACATTAATTTTCATAATGACAATATTGGTCAGTGGAGAAACGACGTGGGGACAGAGAGATGGCTGACTATGTACTTCATGATACCAGGAATCAGAAATAGAGCATAATTGTTTCAAGATGACTGCATGTGTGAGAGAGTAGTTATGTACGAAGTGCCTGTTGTCCTGGTAACTAATCTCAGGTAACAAGGACTTATCCTTAAGGCTACTAACTATGATAATTGTAGTACATGTGTACTTAGGTGTTGCACTGCACCATGCATTTTACACACTACACAGTACAGTACATGTGTACTTAGGTGTTGCACTGCACCATGCATTTTACACACAACACAGTACAGTACATGTGTACTTAGGTGTTGCACTGCACCATGCATTTTACACACTACACAGCACAGTATTGTGTACTTAGGTGTTGCACTGCACCATGCATTTTACACACTACACAGTACAGTACATGTGACGTGTACTTAGGTGTTGCACTGCACCATGCATTTTACACACTACACAGCACAGTACATGTGTACTTAGGTGTTGCACTGCACCATGCATTTTACACACAACACAGTACAGTACATGTGTACTTAGGTGTTGCACTGCACCATGCATTTTACACACAACACAGTACAGTACATGTGTACTTAGGTGTTGCACTGCACCATGCATTTTACACACAACACAGTACAGTACATGTGTACTTAGGTGTTGCACTGCACCATGCATTTTACACACTACACAGTACAGTACATGTGTACTTAGGTGTTGCACTGCACCATGCATTTTACACACTACACAGTACAGTAGAGGGGACGGTTTCAAATAGGACACCGGTTGCAAACCGGAACGGACTCAATATTCACTTTCTCTCTTGGTATTTTGATTAGAAAACATATGTCACAGTGAGACTACGACATGTGTTAAACTCCGAGCCAAAATTTCATGGCTCTGCGATGACCAGAAGCGCCATATCAAGCAGGTGAGTTTTTGACGTGTTGCTTCGCACTGCGACTTGAGTTTTACGACTTTCGAAAAATCAACTTCTTGTCGCAGGGAAACAGCGGCTCGCCTCTCGCCAATAAAGCACCGCATACCAATAAAAACTAATGGAAGCACACACAAGGCTTATTGTTACTCTGTACTGGCCGTCGTGGAGCGATAGCAATTACCTAATTTCAGACCCAGAGTGAATTTGACGGGCACTCTAAAACGTGTCCGGTTTGGAGCCACCTCTGATTTGAACTTTTTTGAAGCGAAAAATTGGGCAACTTGGAGGCAATGGGTCAACACAAAGGAGTGGCTCAGTTCGATTGACTCTGGCCCCAGAGCAAACTTCAACATGCCAGTTTCCTTCCACAAACATATTTCGAGTGAAAAATCAACGCTGATGATCGGTTTGGGTCTATACAAATTTGGCTGTCAAAACGTCCCGGTATCGAGCCGTCTCCTCTACATGTGTACTTAGGTGTTCCACTGCACCATGCATTTTACACACTACACAGTACAGTACATGTACGTGTACTTAGCCTTAGGTGTTGCACTGCACCATGTATTTTACACACTACACAGTACAGTACATGTGTACTTAGGTGTTCCACTGCACCATGCATTTTACACACTACACAGTACAGTACATGTGTACTTATAGTCCGGGAGCTGAAATCTGTAGGATGCTTTTTATTTTCGGGGTATGCCACTTCAGAGGGAGGACTTGAAACTTCGCACAGAGGTAGGTAAGGGTCTCTAGAGGACGATTTGAGAACTTGGCCGTCCCGAAGCTGTGCACCAATGCCGGTGCAAGGAGGTTTGTTCGCTCGTCGAACACTATTTCGTTGCCGTGATTTCACAGTTTTTGCGCCATTCAGCGCTTGAAAAATGGGGAAAATCAGCGGGTTTCGCTGACGTAACCAGACATTTTCATGCGAATGACTCAATTTTGCTAGATTTTCAAGAGAAACACAAAGAAACACGAAGCGAAACGCAAAGTCACACCGTCGATGAAGCATTTTTCATTCTGTTTGTATAATTGCGTCGTTCTGAGTTCTGAAGTAACATACAGTAGCTGGTTCGTCGGAGGAGGACATGGCTGGTGTTCCTGAGATTGTCGTGCGTAACGGCTAAATGGCTTGCCACTTGACCCTGATGTCGACAGGCAGGTCTCGTAGGAACTGTCCGTCTCCATCGAGGTGACTCTGGATTGTTTTTACCAATAGTGTTTTGTAGATTGATCCTCACTACAAACAAGAGTACTCCTGCTACAAACGATTTCATGCTAGTCAATGAGCGGACTGACAACGTGTGTTAAAGGTGGTAAGGTACACACCATGGCAGCTGCCTTGAACGGAATCTTTGATTATACCAGTGAACGTAGAAATGCATGACTTATCTTGAATAACGTCTCTTTGAATCATTGTTTTGTTGAAGTTTCGGATGCTGCACAATGACATGCGCGTACGTGGAAGCATTCACATTGTAGAAGATCATGGGATGATTATTTCCCTACTTCATTCAGTCCTTTGTGTGGTAAATTGAGAAAAAGTAGTAGACGTAGTATATTTTAGGAATTTCCGCAAACGCAATCAGTAAATGTGGCGGTAACATGTAGAATATAATCATTTTAAAACTACAGCTACGGTGCATCATATTTATGTGAACAAAGGCTGAATGCAGATATGTAAACAGTGTCATGGACGCGATATGCATCGGCACCACCGCATACATCCAGGCAAGACGATGTAGCGCAATATCTGTGTTGAACGGTTTTTGATCCCTTCATCATGGAGAACAGTATCCATTCTTCAGCCGGTTTGCGATCCTCTGCTCTGTGCTGCCAACGACGTCCACTTGTTGCTCACATGTGTAGTGCTGCTGAGCGGGTTGCCACATTCGGACATGCATCGGCGAGTACCGTAGAAGCCCGTAATAAGGCCCTGGGCGGAAGCGTTAGTGACGATCCAGAACATGGGCGCTAATGATTGGGTTGTCACATTCGGACATGCACCAGCAAGTATAGAACAGGGTTAGGGTGACCCGTTGCACTAGAAGCATCCAGTGCTGTAACCGTTGCGATGTTTGCAGCTATGCCGAGCAGTGTGACCCGTTGCACTAGAAGCATCCAGTGCTGTAACCTTTGCGATGTTTGCAGCTATGCCGAGCAGTTATCTCCTGGGTTCCGACTGCTGCTCCGTGGAGATGATAGTAGGGCACTAGACAGCGGCTTTGTAAATTGCCATTCTGGAATGCTACCTCAGAGCAGCCGATGATGGTGACGTTCTTGCACAGCATGTTGTTGGTACCACAATCACAGCAAGTTCACTGGTGATGATTAACTTCTGACCGCGTGTTGCATGTTTCTGAGATTCATAGATAATGACGCGCACGTGCATGAGTGTGTGTGTGTTTATATGTATGTATGCGTGTGAGCACCTGCATGTGCGCATCCACGTGTGTGTGTGCGCGCGCGTGTGTCGTGCACATGTACACGTGTATGCGTGTGTGTGTGTGAGCATTTGCATGTGCGCATCCACCTGTGTGTGCGCGCGTGTGTCGTGCACATGTACATGTGTATGCGTGTATGTGTGTGTGAGCATTTGCATGTGCGCATCCACCTGTGTGTATGTGCGTGCAAGCGCGCACGCGTGTGTGTGTGCGTGCACATGTACACGTGTATGCGTGTGTGTGTGAGAGCATTGGCATGTGCGCATCCACCTGTGTGTATGTGCGCACGCGTGTGTGATGAATGCGCGCATGTTCGCACACATGTATGTGTGTGTGTGCGAACAGAGAGTCACATGTCTGTGCGTGTGTGTGCACTCATGCACACTCGCACACATGTGAGTACACGCTTGCGCGCGTGTGTGGGTGTGCGCGCGTGTACACAAGCTCGCACACATGCACGTGCGCGCATCCACATGTGTGTGCGCACGCACGTGTGTCGTGCACATGTACATGTGTATGCGTGTATGTGAGTGTGAGCATTTGCATGTGCGCATCCACCTGTGTGTATGTGCGTGCAAGCGCGCACGCGTGTGTGTGCGTGCACATGTACATGTGTATGCGTGTGTGTGTGTGTGAGCATTGGCATGTGCGCATCCACCTGTGTGTATGTGCGCACGCGTGTGTGATGAATGCGCGCATGTTCGCACACATGTATGTGTGTGTGTGTGCGAACAGAGAGTCACATGTCTGTGCGTGTGTGTGCACTCATGCACACTCGCACACATGTGAGTACACGCTTGCAAGCGTGTGTGGGCGTGCGCGCGTGTACACAAGCTCGCACACATGCACGTGCGCGCATGTATGTTCTATCTTGTTATGTTGCCTATCCCATGCTCTCCTTTGGTGCTGCCACGTAGACGTCTGTCGTAGTTCCTGTCAGAAGTGCATGTGGAACTGGCAGTGATTGTCATTCTACCTTTGTTTCAAACAACGTCTCGTTTTCGAGTTACATGATCTCTCACAGGATCCACAAAGTATTTTGTGCAAAAGCAGCTAGGCTCACCTGAACCAGTGAAGAACGAGTACCGGAACAAACAAGCTGGCAAACTGCAACGGAGTTGACACCACCAGCAGATAAATAGGCCAGGCAGAGTACCGACATGGGTGATGATGATCTTGCACGTCCGGTGACTGGTCACTGGTGCATACGGCTGTGGCACTGGCAGTCAGGACTCCGGGACGCGGAGGCCGACTTGTCAGCAAGCAACATCTCGCCTACTCTGCCGGAATCTTCGCTCGACTCGACCTCAGTCAGACCTGGAAATATACTTTTGAAACTTTGCTTGCACGCGTTGCAGAATTGCCGGAGTAGGCGCGAGTATTATTGTGCACTATTGCTGGTACACACTCTATGTTGCGCTTTTGTCCAGAAGCGCCATGCTTCGTGACTAGTGGACCTGACGATGGCAATACTATTCTCACTTTCAAAGCCAAAATCGTAATGAAAATGTATGTCACGCTTTGAGAAAGTAAGCTTGCAGCGTCGTCATCTTCGGGACAGGCGCATTGTAACAGGTTTAATCAAACTTGAAAAGTAAGAGCCTGGTTGAGCGTGCCTCGACCAGTTATATGCAAAATGTGATAGTATACATGTGGCAATGGCGCCAATGAAGGTGCTAATAGACAGGCGTAAGACGCATGAGGTGCGAGGGAGTGTAAAGTTATAGAGAACAGCGGAAAACTGTTACATCATCCCCCTCCTATGGAGAGGAAGGAGCTTATAACCCAAATGCTCAAGTGGAATAGAGTACAATAAGCGCAAACACGTGCGAGACGAAAAAAGGCTTCGCACTGAAGTAACACAATAAGACGACTGAAACTCCATGCAAATAAAGTGTAATAAGCTCAACAAATGTGTAAGGTGAAACTAGAAGTTCAACTGCAAAACTCAGCGGGCAGAAGCCAAGGTTTTGTACTTCTGAAGTGGAACAATGTCATTACCAGATTCATCCAACAAATAATGTTCAGGCTCCCAAGTGGCATCAGAGTAGCCTTGCCACTTGACTAGGTACTGAAGCTGATTCTGCCGGCGGCGGTGACTGAGAATGTTCTCCACCACATAGCGGGCATGACCATCAAGGTCCGTGATAGGCGGAGGCGTAGGCTGTCTCCTATTAGGAATAGCGTTCTTCTCGTAGGCACGGAGTGCCGACACATTAAATACCGGGTGACAGCGGCTGGTATGAGGCAACTTGAGCTTGTAGGCATTCGGGCCGACCACATGGGTTATAGGAAAGGGGCCAAACCACTTGGGGCGTAATTTATGGGATGGTCGGTCCCGAGCTTCAGGAGTCAGGAGGAAATCCCGGTAGACCATTACCAAATCTCCCACCTTCAGCTTTCCCTCGACCCTTGTCCGATCTGCATAGAAGGCCTGACGAGCTTGAGCTGCCACTAACGCATCTTGTGAGATCTTGACCGCGTCTTGTCTTGCTTGCAACCAATCAGCTGAATCTCTGCCTCCCTGAATAGGGTTGAGGAAGTCGGGTGGCGCTCTGGGATTTAGACCGTAATTTAAGAAGAACGGTGTGTTTCCTGTAGATGATTGAGTAGCGCTGTTGATAGAAAACTCACAGAGAGGTAGGAGCATATCCCAGTTATCTTGTTTATGATTTACAAAAGCCCTGAGCACATCCTCTACTATTCTGTTTACTCGTTCAGTTAGGCCATCTGTCTGAGGGTGATTGGCAGTACTAAATGCTAGTTTCGTTCCTAAGCGATCAAACAATTCCTGAAAAAATGCTGCCGTAAATCTTGGATCACGATCACATACAATACTAGAACTCAAACCATGAAGTCGAAATACATGTTGAATATACAGATCAGCACTTCCTTTAGCGTCAATAGTAGAGGAAGTAGGTGCTAAATGTACACACTTTGTCAAGCGGTCTACAAATACATAATATTATATAGCATCATGACCTGTATCGGTCCTAGGCAAACCCATGATAAAATCCATCGAGATATCCGCCCACGGCTGACTGGGCACTGGTAAATTCTGCAAGAGACCAGTTTTTAGCTGGCCGCCTTTAACTCGTTGGCAGACGTCACATGACTTGACAAACGCCTTTACATCCAGTCCCATTCTGGGCCAATAGAAATATCTAGCGAGTCTGAAATAGGTGCGATCTCGACCGGGATGCCCCGCAGTCACACAGTCATGGTATTCTTGAAGCAGGGCGAGTCGGAGTTTGCTACTCTTTGGAATGCATAACCTGTTCTGTGGTGAAGATCTGAGATAAAGATAACCGGGTGTTTCATTTAGAAGGTAACGGTCGTGCAGATTGTCATGGCTTGAATTTTTCAGTCTCCTGATAATGGGAGCAAGATCCTTGTCGCACTTGTAACCGCTGACAATTAACTGCGCTAAGTCTGGATTAATCTCTAGGGTATGCTCTATGGCATTCAACTGAATGTTAGGAGGATAGGATGACCCGCCTATTTCAGAATCACTGAACAGATCTGGACGGCGTGAAAGCGGGTCGGCAATGTTTTTCTTTCCTGGTTTGTGAAAGACCGTAAAGTCATAGTCAGCTAAAAACTCTACCCATCTTGCCTCACGCTTGGTGAGAGTCGGTTTGGTTCGTAAATAGACAACACCCATATTATCAGTCATCAGGTCAAAGTGGCGGAATAGATAGATTCTCCAGCACTTTAATGCAAATACCACAGCCAACGTTTCCCTCTCGGCCGCAGTATAGTTGCGTTCTGCAGCTGACAGTTTCCGACTACAATAGGCTACGGGATGCAAATCCATATCTTCTCCCTGCTGCAGGAGCACACCCGCCACGGCAAAGTCACTTGCGTCAGTTTCTACCGTGAAGCTTTTCTCAACATCGGCCAGTTGCAACACTGGCGCCTCGAGTAATGCTGATTTTAGAGACTCGAATGCCTTCTGTCTAGCAGCGCTCCATTCAAAGCGTGAATTTTTTCCGGTGATTTCTTCTAATGGACGAGAGATGGTCGAGTGTCGATCTATGAACCTTCGGAAATAGTTTGCAAAGCCAAGAAACTTCCTCACATCAGTTACTGACGACGGAGTTGGCCATGTTTCCACAGCACTTATCTTCTTGGGATCAGGGGAAATTGATGTGCCGTTGATTTTATGCCCCAAGAAGAGAACTTCTCTCACGCCGAATTCGCATTTAGACTGTTTGCAATACAGCTCACTATTTCTAAGTGTTTCTAGAACTGTTTGAAGATGATGCTGATGATCTTCCCAGGTCTTGCTGAAAACTAGAATGTCATCCAAGAATACTACAACGAATTTTCGGAGATGCGGTTGCAGAATAGAGTTCATGAGTGACTGAAAGGTGGCCGGGGCATTAGTCAGCCCGAATCCCATGACTCTAAATTGGAAGTGGCCGAACGGCGTATTAATGGCCGTCTTAGAAACATCCGAGTCTTGAATTCTGATTTGATTGTACCCCGACCGCAAGTCCAACTTGGAGAAATATGCACTGCCCTGGATCGTGTCGAATAAGTCATCAATATTAGGAAGACAAGCTTTGTTTTTGATCGTAATTCTATTCAATTCTCGCCAATCGCACACCATTCTCAGAGTACCATCCGACTTTTTCACAAAAAACACAGGTGCACCGTATGGCGACTTACTTGGCTCAATGAATCCCTTCTCAAGTAATTCTGACAGCTGTGACTGGAGCTCGTCCATCTCTGGTTTCGGCAGGCGGTAGGCGGGTCGAGACGGTGGTCTGGCTCCATCTTCTATCTGGATTTCATGGTCGACTGGTCTCTTCGGTGGAAGCTCATTCGGCAGCTCGTCTGGAAATAAATCCTGGTACCTCTTGAGCAGGTTCTGGATGTCTTGTTGCTCTGATTCCTGGAGTTGTGGCCCGGAACGATTCTCCTCGTTTGTAGCAGTGACCCATGCAAGAAACCCCTCGGCTCCACTCCTCAGGGCATGACGAGCTTGTCGGCCACTGATAAACATGCTTTCCACAGATGGCCGGTCGGCTGTCGGCGGGTTAGCTGAAGGCAATTTGGCAACAAAGGGCTCACCGTCCAACTGAACTTCGTTCGTACGGGAGTTGATGCTGGGGTTGTTCCTTGTAAGCCACGGCTTGCCAAGAATAGCGTCGTAGCGAGTCAGGGGATACACAGTAAAGTGCTGTTCCTCACTGAAGCCCCCGACTGTCACCCTTAGCGTGCGTGTGGAAATCTGCGGGACCTCGCTGGTCGAGCCGTCCGCCAATGTTACGCTCAGCACTGCTGAGCTTGCATCCGTGTCAAGATGATGCTTTCGAACAAAACTGTCTGCAATGAAGTCATGCGTCGAACCGGAATCTATCAGCATCACTGCACGGCGACCGCCGATCTTTCCCTGTATGCGCAGTAGGTCGTGTTCAGGTTCATTGCCGACGCTGACGTTGCTGACATGACACCTTTCTGCAACGGGACAATTTCCTACAGCTATGGGTGTCTCCGGCTCCGTAGGTTCCTGGAGAGCAACGTCTTCAACCTCCAGAGCTCCGAACCGGTTAGCGACTGGTACCGGCGTGGGTGCTTGGGTCGTCGCCAGTAAGCGCACCCCCTTTCTTACTGGCGACCAGCGTTTGGGTAGCGCTGTCCACCCTCAGTACAGTCTTTAGCAAGGTGGCCTGGCTTCCTGCAAGCAAAGCAGTGTCCCATTGCTCGCAGTTGGACACGCTCTTGGTCCGTCAGCTTGCGGAGGCCCTGACCACGGAAGCTGGGCACGGAACGCGACTCTCTACTGGCTGGTGGCCCCGACGCCTGTGGCCCTGACGACTGCTCCACGGTGTTTGCTGCCATGACAGCTTGCTCCAGGGTACGTGGATGCTCACGCATGACCTGTCGCTGGATGTGCGGCACTAGACCCCTGACGAACAGCAGCGCTCTGGTGTGGTGGTCGATTTCCGGCACTTGCAGGCTGAGGCGAGTGAAGGCAGCAATGTATGCGTCCAGCGACCTGCGCTGCGCTGCGGAAATTAGTCCCATACGCGATGTTTCCTCGTTGTGCCGTGGTCCGTACACATCGCCAAGTGCCGCTTTCAGAGCAGGCCAGTCGGAAAACACTTGGTTAGCTTCCAATGCCGCTATCAACCAAAGACGAGCGTTTCCAGTCAAAAATCCTGCCGCGTAGTCGACCCTCTGTGCCGCATTTGGGAGTGCCAACGACCGTAGGGCCATGTCCATTGCAAACGTCCATTCTTTGAATGTAGCGGAATCTCCTCCAAACACAGGCGGCTCTTTCGTAAGGCGGGGTGTTGGCTCCCACGGTTCCGAGTTCGGATGTATCGTTCGGTTTCCTTGGCTAACGCGCTGAGCGGTCTTGATATCGTTTATCAGCCGAACGACGAGTACGAGGAGCGTAAGCAGAGCGACCAGAACACCTGCCAAAAGCAGAGTAGTAACCATCCTCTGCTACCAGTGTAACAGGTTTAATCAAACTTGAAAAGTAAGAGCCTGGTTGAGCGTGCCTCGACCAGTTATATGCAAAATGTGATAGTATACATGTGGCAATGGCGCCAATGAAGGTGCTAATAGACAGGCGTAAGACGCATGAGGTGCGAGGGAGTGTAAAGTTATAGAGAACAGTAGGCCTTGACGGATTATGCTAGCATAATTTTTCGCATAATTCCTACCAAAATCGAATAATCGCATAATTCGAGGCAAATTGCATACGAATCGCATAAAATTGTAATAATCCGCCTGTTCGCATCAAATTCCATACAGTTGTACATGTTCTACAAGTACGAGTACAAGTAGATGCACTAGGAAGTTGTAGGTTTACGACTCCCTTGATAACATGTCCAGTCCACTACAATCAGTGATGGTCGTAGCTAGGTCGGACGGTGCGTTGACCCCGTTGAACTTTTGCTACTACAGTACAACGCCCTCTACAAAAAAATTCACCTGTTATTTTGCACAGAACCATTATGCATTAGCAGCATATGTGAGCATAATGCGGCATAATAATGATAACTTTTAGCATAAAAATAGCATAATTCTGCAATTTTTTCAGCAATGCGAAAAGCATAATATCACGAAAATATTAGCATAATCCGTCAAGGCCTAGAGAACAGGGGAAAACTGTTACACGCATAGTCACTGATTTGGAATTTTGAGCGTGCGCACCTACTTCTCAAACCGAGAAGTCGGCTGAGAACGAAAAACATTTGCGCCTAAATGCTTGACAATTGTGAATTTGATCGTCGAACAAAATGCGTCCTCGCGATGTCCGTGCACAGTTTGGGATGGCCAAGAACTCGAAAGCCCTTCTCTGATAGACCCATAACCCATTGCAGAAGAGATCTTGTACTCCATCTCGCCCGACCTGGAGCGCCACTTTTTTGAAGGTCGGCTCCCTGACTATTAGGTGTTCCACTGCACCATGCATTTTACACACTACACAGTACAGTACATGTGTACTTAGGTGTTGCACTGCACCATGCATTTTACACACTACACAGTACAGTACATGTGTACTTAGGTGTTGCACTGCATCATGCATTTTACACACTACACAATACAGTACATGTGTACTTAGGTGTTCCACTGCACCATGCATTTTACACACTACACAGTACATGTGTACTTAGGTGTTGCACTGCACCATGCATTTTACACACTACACACTACAGTACAAGTCATGTGTACTTAGGTGTTCCACTGCACCATGCATTTTACACACTACACAGTACATGTGTACTTAGGTGTTGCACTGCATCATGCATTTTACACACTACACAGTGCAGTACATGTGTACTTAGGTGTTGCACTGCACCATGCATTTTACACACTACACAGTACAGTACATGTGTACTTAGGTGTTGCACTGCACCATGCATTTTACACACTACAGAGTACAGTTTGGCACAGAAATAACTACTTGCCGTCATTCCATAGTATACATTAGTACATGATGACTGAGCAGTCGTGGCCAAAGAAATCCAATTGGCCAATCCACATGACGAAGGCAATGCCAAGTCTCATGCGGCCGTCAGATCAGTTTTAGGAACGTGCATGGAGTCATTGGAGTGCAAACGCTGAGCTACTTTTGACTTGCGGGTGTGATTTCTTTGGCCACGACTGAAGTACATGTTATGCTGGTGCATAGACCGATTCCGACAATGTAGGAAAGGAAGTGGCTTTCTTTTACATCACACCAAGCCCTACCAATGATGTATGACATATTTCAGAAGGTTAGCACGAGAGAGCGCCGGGAGATAGCTTATGGGATGGGTCCAGATAGTTTGGTGGTTCCCGTAGGGTGGAGACCAAGAGAGTAGCCAACAGATCGTCTCTATGTATGACTGAATGACACGATGTGTGTGACTAGGACCAGTTCCAGTACAGCAGGGTACACAACAGCAAGGATCCATCATCATTGAACAGTTATCACACTTGCTACATGCACTGACATCATCATTGAACAGTTATCACACTTGCTATGCACTGACATCATCATTGAACAGTTATCACACTTGCTACATGCACTGACATCATCATTGAACAGTTATCACACTTGCACTGACATCATCATTGAACAGTTATCAGACTTGCTACGCTACGTTATTCGCCCGTACAAGAGGCTTTGTACAACCATAATTGGCGGCCCTATGAGTGATAGGTATGCGGCTGGAGGTACAGATGTACTTCAAGTACATGTTCAAATAGAGTGATGCTTCGTAACTGGTCTAGAGCGGTAGGTTTGCGCCTCTTGCCGGATTTCAATGAGTGCAACTGTAGTTAGTGCTATTGAACTGTACAAGCGTTTAGCAGCTTACCAGGTCACCAAATGTCTTAGGTACCTGTCTTCAGTTTTGTGATCAGAAACTGCACGTTCCTACCGTCAAATCTCTTAAATCCTTTGAGAGAAATTTCGAATTGTCATGTATTCCCCCATTCTGTTCTTTTATTGTTGGTGTTCTGATTTGCACAAGTTTCTCTTCCTTTTCTTATTTTTCTTATTTTTGCCATGGCTGGCTATAATCGCCCTCACATCCTCCTTGATTGGCCTTGGCCACGAGTGTGTGCGCAATAATAATAAATATTAATATTACCCGCCCGTCACTATTAAATAGAAAAATAGAATTTTTTTATATTTTTCTTCCAAAATTCTACACAGCGCAAATTTCCTTACCACTTCCATGATTATAAACTGTAGATCGCCAGGTTAATGATATTCAGCATCACCTCAGTTACAAACATGAGTGTAGGTCGAACTGTCATGTTTCAAATATTTTCTTCACCCTTGCCACCCCCCCCCCCCCTCCCCCGCGCTCCTATACACATACACACTTACTTGTTCTTTTGTACTTGTTGCGCATTGCCAAACCTGGTCAAGTGGGTCTTTCCGGGAGAGCGGAGAGGGTCTTTAAAGGAATCTTGGAAAGATGACACCACTGGCTATTGAATTACGCAACGGCCGACACAACCTAAATTCGCCAATTCTCTGGGTGAACATGAAAATGATCCCAATATGAGCACACCAAACAAACACACACACACACACACACAACAACATACACACACACACACCCACCCACAACCACACTCTCACACACACACACACACACACAAACACAAACACACAAACACACACATACAAACCACAAACAAACCACGCACATGCACACAAACAGAAGTGTATTGCTGTAAATAATTCGAACAGTAGAGGGCAGCGAAGAAATGGAGAAAGAGAGGATGAGCAGGAATAAAGAAATTATGACAGAAAATGGGCCTGATGTATGTAGAGGAGACGGTTTGAAATGGGACACAGGTTGCAAACCGGAACGGACTCAATATTCACTTTCTCTCTTGATATTTTGATTAGAAAACATATGTCACAGTGAGACTACGATGTGTTATACTCCGGGCCAAAATTTCATGGCTCTGCGATGACCAGAAGCGCCATACCAACCAGGTGAGTTTTTGACGTGTTCCTTCGCACTGCGACTGGAGTTTTACGACTTTCGAAAAATCAACTTCTTGTCGAAGGTAAACAGCGGCTTGCCTCTCGCCAATAAAACACCGCATAGCAATCAAAACTAATGGAAGCACACACAAGGCTTATTGTTACTCTGTACTGGCCGTCGTGGAGCGATAGCAATTACCTAATTTCAGACCCAGAGTGAATTTGAGGTGCACTCTAAAACGTGTCCGGTTTGGAGCCACCTCTGATTTGAACTTTTTTGAAGCGAAGAATTGGGCAACTTGGAGGCAATGGGTCAACAGAAAGGAGTGGCTTAGTTCGATTGACTTTGGCCCCAGAGCAAACTTCAACATGCCAGTTTCCTTCCACAAACATATTTCGAGTGAAAAATCAACGCTGATGATCGGTTTGGGTCTATACAAATTTGGCTGTCAAGGCGTTCCGGTATCGAACCGTCTACTCTACCAGAACACTGAGTTGTTGGCATAAGCCGGTAACTTTTGTCGAGCCTGTTTTAGGCTACCACCTCCTCCAAATATGCTAATATCTCTTGACTGTACAAAAGATGTGCCGAGCAGACACTTTCTTCATCTCTTGACTGCTTTGTGTGTTGTGTGTATGGGTACGTGTATCCAGCCATTCAACTGCAGTGCCAGTCTGGCTACCTGCCCTGCCTGCGTTCCAGTGGCTGTATCCTGCCAGCGTTCCGGTATTTTTTTTGATTGATTTTTGATTGATTTTTATTTCACGGATCCTCCAGAGGCAAATAGATGCCTATCGAAGGGAGTCTCCTATATAAGTATGGAAAATGAGAAAGTATGTTCGTAAGGGAGAAGAGGTAGAAGATACATTAGAATATAGAGTACAGAAGAAGTAAATTCAGTACTTCGGGTAGTACATTGCATGCTAATCATAATGAGAATTAGAAAAGCAGCATTGCGGACTACTATAACTGACATATACACAAACTATTGAAACTATCATAGATGTGGTTAGCCTAGACACAAAAGTCAGGAATACCTTTCAAAGAAAACATAGATTGCGAATGATACCGACGAACAGCAATACTAAATTTCGCTGTTGTAGAGAGTGAACGAATATCTTCAGGAAGTTTATTCCAGGCAACACTCAAAGAAAAAAGGGTTGATTTACGAAAGAAGGTGCCAGCTTTAGGAAGAATTATGGATGAAGGGTGACGACTGCTTTGGGAAGAGGGTAGCTGGAAGTGAGACAACAAGGAGGGGTATTGGGAGAATACATGGTGGAAATAGACAAGGCCAAGAATCTGCCGTCGCCATGCTAACGATTCCCAAGAGGACAGAACATTGAGGTCTTCTTTGGAAGTCGTCCAGTCAGGCCGACGCTTGAGTTTACTATTTAAGTATGCTCTAGCAGCAGTAGCCTGCAGTTTATCAAGGGTTGTGGACATGGTGGCTGAAACGGAAAACATCCAAACGGGAACAGCATATTCAAGGAGGGGACGAACATAACATTTATACAAAAGATTCACAGCAGGAAAAGGAAGGAAGTTGGACATGTGGTTTAAAAGAAAAACCCGACCTCGAAATTTGCTGGTAATGTGTTGAATATGGGGGGACAGATTGAGTGAAGGAGTGAGGATGATGCCCAGATGGCGGTGGGAAGAGGGCTGGGTCAGTAACGTACCGGCCATGGTGACGGTCCTGGGATCAGGTGGGTTTGATTTAGGTCTGCAAAAGGGAACATGGACACATTTGTTAGCATTGAAAACTGCTTCAGCTTTATGGGACCAGTTCACACATCTATCAAGGTCTAGTTGCAGGGAGGCAGTGTGCGCGGCGGGTACGACAGTAGGCGGAGAAACGCAGACCATGTTGGAATCATCCGCAAACAGAGTCAGATCGCTGGATTGGGGAATGCTGGGAAGGGAGTTGATAGAAAGGTTGAATAATAGAGGGCCTAGGTGGGAGCCTTGTGGCACACCAGCGGTGAGCGACATATGGGTTGATAAGGAGGTTCCGACCCGCACAGACATCGATCGGCCTTCCAGGAAGTCCATCAGCCACGCGAATGAGTCAGGTGCACACCAACCGGACAGACATGAGGCTAGGAGGCGATGGCTGGTACGATCAAATGCCTTCGAGAAATCGAGAAAGACGGCATCACACTGGGCCCGGTTATCAAATGCAGAGCTGACAGTTGATGTGATATGCACAAGTTGGTCAACCGTGCTTCGGTGGTGGCGAAACCCGAACTGTTTCGGCGACAGTAGTTTGTGTTTCGCTACAAACGCGTACACCTGGCGGCTGATTAACGCTTCGTAGCATTTTGCCACACCATTCAGCAGAGATATCGGCCGGTAGTTAGCAGGGTCATTGCGACTTCCCTTACCCTTGTAAATTGGGGTAACGATTGCAACTTTCCACTCAAGGGGTTGGGATCGGTAAGTGGTGCAGCGGTTAAAGAGAGCAGTGAGGGATTGGGCGAGCACTTCTGCTGTCTCTCGTAGGATCCTGTTAGGAAGACTGCCAGCTGTAGATTTTCGCACACTTAGGGTCGACAGTGCCTTGAATACTTCCACGATAGATAGAGGGCGGATGGCAAATGTTTCCGGAGAAGAAGGCATGGCGAGATCACGATGATCTGCATCCGACGACGGTGTAGCTTGACTATTCTTGGCGAACTGTTGACAGAAGATGTTCGCTTTCTCAGGGTCGGTAGCCGCTAAGGTATCGACTCCTTGTATCGAACCGTCTACTCTACAGTGTGCTCATTCTTGTAGTTTCACTAATGAGCCATGACATTCAAAGAGCAGCCATTACCTATGGACAAGCCTCTTGTACGGGCAAAGCAAATGTGCTTACATAATATTATGACAGAAAATCTCAATACCAAAAAAATGAACAAAACGTCAAGAATCTGAAGAGAGAAAAACTCAATCCAATACCTATTCTGTGAACAGAAATTCGGTGAACATGCTGTCGATGAACCTGTTTTATGTGAACCTGATTTTCGGCGATATGAACAGTCGCTAAATCTTACATTATGTGAAATGTGTTTCGGTGAACCGTTGTTCTGTGAATGATCGTTCTGTGAACTCGTTTTGGTGAACCGTTGGGATACCAAACCACAACAACAGTTCATGATACCCGGGTATTCGCAATGACTGTCCCCACTCAGAGTTTTCCCGTCTTGTCCATAGAAATGTCACTCGATGTAATGACTACCTCGAAATATCAGGACACGAAATGTCATGCGCCTCACTGTCCGGGTTACACGGTGGTCAGTGGCTGGTACAACCAGGAAAATATGTTTGCGACATGCAAGGCGTGTACAGTGACCACTGCATGACAAAAACACGCACTGTAACAGACTTAGTTTTACTATCCTATACCTACTGTACAGGTAACCATGTAGTACTTGAAGTCTCGTGTAGACTTGTAGGGACATGATATCATAGACGCCGGGATCACCTCCTTTTTTGTTTTGGTTTCTTTTCCCTCTTCCCACGCATTCCCTTTTTTCGTGCTGATGCTAGCACCACTGGTAGGTATAGTGCGTCCAGACTCACCAACACCACTATTCTGTAGTTACCATAATCTCATTGTTCTTTATCGTTCTTTTCACAATATTTGTTGCTGTGGGATATAGCTTGTGCACATTACAGCTGCGCTCCCCTTGCCCTCATAGGTCCTAGCACAACATTGAACATTCCAAGCTGGAAGGCTGTTGGTGTGGGCAGCTACAAGTAAAGTGTCCAGCTGATATCCTGTTGTCGGCGGGGTGGGGGCGAGGTGTGGGGTGTGAGGGGGGGTGTGGGGTGGGGGGGGGGTGGGGGTGGGCTGCCTGGCTTGTACACCGGATGTCTGCAGCAAAGGACTATAAGTAAGAGACATTGAAGCCGTACAATGCCACTACATGTACATGTACATCTATACCGAGACACATGCTACGTTCATTCAGCTACACTTTGCACAACATCGCTATGTGTCTGACTAGTGGTCGTCTAAGAGCAGCTGAAGCTGTCACACAAACTTCCCAGCCTGTTCAACCTGCATGATTTGGATTGGGTAATACCTATGAACTATAGCAGACATGGACAACATTCTGGAATTCGAAAACGTTTTTTATAGACCAGCAAATCAAACAAAGGTAAGTATGGTCGGCAAAGAGCAAAACGTTGATGGGGATTAATTCAACATAGAACTCCAACACTACTGGGATAATGCTTGTGTGCAGTAAGTGTTTAATAAAGGAAACTAAAATCAACCTTGAAAGAAACCTGTGAAAGAGAATACACAGAGGCAATATGCTTTGGTTCTGCAAGAGTGCTCAATGCCTGATTCAGGCAGAGCGGCGTACACAAAGGCACACAATGAAAACCTTGGCAAATTTATTCCGTTGTGACTCCGAGTTTCATGGCTGAACCAATCATCAGACAACGATAATGGAATAGGAGGCAGCGCTGGTATATCTAAGTGGAGAGAGGTGTGATAATATGATAGCGAGAGGAGTAATCGCGTGAATGTATACAGGGACGGGCTATTTCAGAGGCAGATGCAGTAGGCGCAGGTCTAGCACTAACAAGTACGCGCTTAATGTCGCTCACACACCACACACACACACACACATACTAACACGCACACACATAGTAACACCCACACACACATACACACATACACGCACACACTAACACACACATACACCCACCCACAACACCCTAACTTGCACACGGGCGCACGCACACACAGGACACCCACCCACCCACAACACCCTAACTCGCACACGCACGAACACACGCACACACGCATCTACACACACCTATAGACACATGTCCACACGTATACACAGGCATCTGCGTTCGTATGACAAATCTAAGCGCACACAAACTCCTGCAATCACGCGTCAAAAAACCCGCAGCGGTCATAGCTGTCTATGTAATAGGGGTGGCCAGCAGAAACTTGCGCTGGTGAGGGCATTTAGATACCAGCTCACTTCTCTTGTTTAGGGAGGTAGCTTTTGAAGCTTTCAGGATGTGGAACTTTTCGGTTAAGCATAGGCCACACTTCTTGCTGATGTTACTGTACGAAGGTGCTCTATCCTTGATCTCCCATCTGATGTCGAATCCGCGGTTCTCGTTTTTCAGATCCCAGATGTGCTTGGACAACTTAGTCGATGCGGCGTACTTTTCATGGCGGAAGTCCGAAGTGTGTTTGTTGTAGCGCTGCTTGAATGTGGTAGCAGTCATGCCAACGTAGGTCTTGACTTCGTTGGATGCTACATGCGCCTCGTACACGACGTCGGAAGACTGGCAGTCACCGTTGAGGGGGCACGACGCCTTGACCCGACAATTGCATGGCACAATTGGCGGTCGCGAGTGAAGTTTTGCAGCATTGTGCCCTTTGATAATCGACGCTACGTTCTTCATACAGCTGTAGCTTACTTTTGTTGTGTTCTTGTTAAACACCTTGTGTAGCGCCGACCCTTCAGGGAAGTGTTTCTTGACGAGGTATAGAAACTTTGCGCCAACGTTGGTTTTGACCGTGGTACTGTACGGCGGGTTAAACCAGATGACGTCGCGGCTGCGCCCTTTCTTCGCTTTTTTCTTCTTGTTGCTCGGTTCATCCTTGTATGTCATGGTTTTCGGGTGGCCACTTGAGGCCAGTGCGTCCTCGTATAACGTTCATTGCATGAGATACGTTGCAGCCTCTTGTTGATGCCAATGGGTATTTGTCTCAGCACCTGCGGTGGGTGACAGGACCGCACATCGACGTACAGGGGTGTACTATTCGGTTTCCTGTATGGTTGGAATGTTCCGGTGGCGAGATTCGGGGTCACATCCAAGTAGTCGACGATCTTCTTGTTGGTTTCGATTGTTATTTTCCTGAAAGAGAATAGGAACACAATCAACATGTATGTATTCTGAAAATGACCAGAGCAAAGTGAAATACATCCACTGATCCAGATGTTGTCCTCATCATGATTTGGGTAGTAGCTGCCAATGAGACTCGTAGCTTCCGGTACTCTGGTCATAAGAACTGGATGCTGTACTTCCAGTAGACAACATCCGGTTGCGTGGATTAAGCCGTGTAGAGTCAGCACGGACACCAATGCTCAACTCGATGCGAGGGTCAATACTGTCATGGAATAGGAAGTCTGGTATATCGAACCTCCACGCAGGCCACGTTGATTTCCAGTAAACATCACAGGAGAATGGTGTACACACGTACATAGAACAGTCAAATGGCAAAAACGAGTGAAAATAGCACAACGTGTTCTGAAGGTATTTGAGGGCAGATGCCACCACTGGTATGCAGTTGTCACAGATGTTAATGGTGATTAAAAGGTTCAACCAACTTGTCCGCTCTGGTAATGATTTTGCAAGGTCAACGATGCTCGCTATTCGTAGAAGAAAAACGAGGCGTGACTCCCTCTGGAGTAAACTCATATCCAAAGAGTTTGTCTTATGATGAGAAATACCTATATTTGAAACTCGGATGTTGAGCCATAAATAAATGTAGAAAGGAAAAGGACATAAGGATACGAGTTAAGAGTAACTCTCCATCACTGTAACTGATGTGTTGAAGCTAGGTGTCAGGACGTCGAATGTCTCAGTACTCTTGTCAGTTGTGTGCCTAGTTATTGCACTTTCTGACTGTACATAGTATGCAGTTACAGTGATGGAGAGTTACTCTTAACTCGTATCCTTATGTCCTTTTCCTTTCTACAATACCTATATTCATTTGATTTAAACCCCTATCATAATTACTCTCTCTCCAATTCGGTAGGTGAAAACATTCTAACCTGTAATGCATACACTTGGTGGGAAGAGCAATTTCTGAACTCGAACGTTGCAGCCAATTCAACATGGTTGTTTGGTACAGTTGACTGGGTGTGAAGGTCTCTATCATCCTCCTGGGAGCTTTAAGATGATATGATATACCGTAAGTATCAGAATCATCATCTTTGCGTAGGACCATCTTCATCCAGTGAAGCGACTCCATGGTAACCGTTTTAATGCATTCCGCGGGACAATTTTTCATTGCTAACGTTACCCTCAGTCTTTGACGGAGTACATGATCAAGCTTCAGTGCACGCAGTACACACCTGAACATCTCGTTAAACGGAACATCTGTCTGGAAATCTCTACACTTGAACGTCACTTCAACAAGAAGTTCCGCCGTCACTTGAAGCGTACCAGGTTTACATGGCTAACCTGATGGCTCAAATCTCGGGGAACAAATTTTCAAGTCTACAGGGATGCTACACAAAATGCGTATTTGGCGTCCTTATAGTGGTGCGAAATCGTCGGGACGTACAGATGTTTTCTCTTCTTTTCTTCTTCGTACAGACGTACAGATCTACAAATAAAGTTATGCAATCGTACATAGTCCTGCGCGTTAGTTTTGCACCTTCTGCCGGATTTCAGTGAGCTGATCTGTAGTTCACGCCTACCATGATACCAAATGTCTCATGTACCAGTCTTCGGTTTTGTGGTTAACACCTGAACGTTCGTGCAGGCAAATCACTGAATCCCTGTTTGATGTAATTCTCCCCAAATCCTCTCTCTCTCTCTCTCTCCCTCTCTCAGTCTCTCTCTGTCTCTCTCCTCAACCATTCTACCTCCCCTTCATTTTCTTCTCTTGTCTTTAATCGCACCCCTTCTTTTAGGCTATGGTGCGCAAGTCCACGGTAACGGCATGACCATAGTGTTGTGGGCTTGCCTCACCAGCACAGGCTTGCCTGGCAGCAGCCCCTGCTCTCCTTGCTTTGTTTATTAGATATTCTGTTGTATTCTCCACTTTCGACGAGTTGGTGGAGTAAAAACCTGCCATGTTTCAAATATTTTTTTCACCCTGGCCGACACTGTGTGTGACGTATCGGTGAAGATTCTTGCAATTTCAGCAATGAGCAATGCCAGAATTACAGATGGAGCGGACTCGCTCCCTTCTATTTACACTGCAACGTTCGAACACATTTTCGTAGTTAAAACAACGTTTCGGCATATAGCCCTCATCAGGTTTGCAATGATGTGCACTCTACAAAGGAGCAGCAAATATACTGTGCTGTGCTGTGTTTGCGCCAAATGTGTCAGCTACAAAGGTGGCGAAAGGGATTGGTGATATATTAATATCCAGATACGATATATTCACAGTAGTGCCCAGCCAGCATTAGTGTTTACTTGCGGCCGCAAATTGCGGATTTCAACAGCTTCTCGCAGTTTTCTGCTTGCTCTGACGCCTGCCCTTGCCAGGACTGACACAGCCGAGAACACACTATCCGCAGCAGCTAGACTCTCGCCAGAATGTTTGTCGCGCACGTGGTCACCCCATGGCTTATCGAGAGTGCGACGGCGTGCCTCGCCATTGTGCTCCCGAATTCTTGTTTCCAAGGAGCGTTCCGTCTCCCCTACATACGTTTCCCGGCACCATTTGCATTGCAATTCGTAGACTACATTCTTTGTCATACATACTCGTTCGCCTTCAGACTGACAGGTAATGCAAGGCCCTAGTGGACGTCCTCTTCGTCTTTTTTCAGTAATGTTGGGCTCGTTTACGCACTTGGGTGGTAACAGCGCCGAACGGCACAGTTGACGCCTGAGGCTGCCCAAGTGCTCGTATACGACACGTACCGGCAACTTGTATTTCCGTATTGCTTTGTTCACATGGTGGTATACTTCATCGGACTTGAACGGTAGTTTAAGGAAGGCAGAGCGGGGATTACCGCGTCGTCTACGCCGAGGTTTCCTGGCAGCTTCCCTTTCTTCCGATATGATACTGTCTGGGTAGTTATTTATGCGCAGTTGTTTGTGTATTTTTTGTTCGCTCTCGGCTTGCATCATGGGGTTAGACGATAGTCGCTGTGCCCTTAGGAATTGAGATTGAGCGACGGCTAACTTGATGTGGTGAGGAACTGCAGATGAATAATCCACCAGTAGGCCACTACTGCATGCCTTCTGGAACAATTTGAATGACAGCTCTCCAGTTTGCCCAACCGCGATCGTTACGTCCATGTAGTCTATGCAGCCACTGTCACAACTTAATTCATGCGTGAATTTGATACGTTCGTGGCTGGCGTTGAATCTTTCTATGAGCTCCAGAAGGCGCTGCCTACCATGTGTCCATAGGATGATGATATCGTCGATGTATCGTCTGAACAAAATAGGTTGGAAGGGTGAGTCCTGAAGAAGTCGTGTCTCAATGGTGTGCATAAACAGGATGGCAAATGGAGGTGCCAGGTTGTTCCCCATAGCAACCCCATCTAGCTGGTGGTACAGTCGTCGCCAAAAAAATCCGGCCAATGCCAAGTATGCGCGTACATAGGTATGGTAGGTAGATCTACGCGGTACTTCATCGCGGGTTCATGCACTGGAGAGTGGAGTGGCACATGCACTACACACTAGTCTAGGCCATTGGCATTGTACTGCCAACTGCACTGAACAGTCTGCGCCGCACTCTGCCTGCTGCAGTCGGGTTGAGCACTGCGCCGAGCCTGAGTCTGACTCTGAGTAAAGCCTGGTTCACACTAGGCCGATTTTCCGGCCGACATGGACTCGTACGAAAAATCCTCAAGATCGGGGCGAAAATTGCGTAGTGTGAACTGTGTTGTCGTACAGGGTTCCGACAAATCTGCGGCGATTTTCTTGTCGCACTAGTTTTCGGCCAAGTATCGACTGGTCGATATTTAGCCGAAAAGCCGGCCGATTTTTACTGCTTGCACGTGATGGAGCGGGATTCGGACCAATCACGGTAGGCTTTTCACCATGACAGCAAAGAGCGTCGATGTCGAGCTCATGACCTCTTGTACTTTTGTACTTTTGTACTCTTGATGAAATGTAAAGTCCTACCAAAATTTCCTAACCCCATGAACTCTTGCTTTTATGGATAATTGATGCGACTCTATTGCGAGTGAGTCGTTCCCCGTGTGTGAACAGGCCGTCCGACTCAGTCGACACAGTCGGCAGACTCCATGTCGGAGTCGGTGTCGGAGCACCGGCCGGAAAATCGGCCTAGTGTGAACCAGGCTTACAAATGTAAGTGTAGAAGGCGACGGTTTCAAATAGGACATACCGGTAGGTTGCAAACCGGAACGGACTCAATATTCACTTTCTCTCTTGGTATTTTGATTAGAAAACATATGTCACAGTGAGACTACGATGTGTTATAACTTATACTCCGAGCCAAAATTTCATGGCTCTGCGATGACCAGAAGCGCCACACCAAGCAGGTGAGTTTTTGACGTGTTGCTTCGCACTGCGACTTGAGTTTTACGACTTTCGAAAAATCAACTTCTTGTCGCGGGTAAACAGCGGCTCGCCTCTCGCCAGTAAAGCACCGCATGCCAATCAAAACTAATGGAGAAGCACACACAAGGCTTATTGTTACTCTGTACCGTCGTGGAGCGATAGCATTTACCTAATTTCAGACTAATAGAGTGAATTTGACGTGCACTCTAAAACCTTTCCGATTTGGTGCCACCTCTGATTTGAAGCGAAAAATTGGGCAACTTGGAGGCAATGGGTCAACACAAAGGAGTGGCTCAGTTCGATTGACTCTGGCCTCAGAGCAAACTTCAACATGCCAGTTTCCTTCCACAAACATAATATTATTTCGAGTTAACAATCAACGCTGATGATAGGTTTGCATGGTTTGGGCCTATAAATTTGGCTGACCTGTCAAGCCGTTGTCACCTCTACAAAGTCATGGTGTATGCGAGCCTGTCAGCATGTGAACAGTGAAGTAACTGCAGACCCGCGGTACCCGGTCTACCAGTACCACTACCACTATTATGCACTAATGCATTATCAAGACTTGAAGTATGATACAGTGCATGCGGCCCAGTACAGCTACCGGTAGCTAGCATCGCATTTGGCCGGATTTTTTTGGCGACGACTGTAGATCTGAGCAATGCCAGGCTTAATAAAAGCAGCCAGACCCATTCCTTGGCGGAGTGTACTGTTTTGACTAGTCCTCCAGCTACTGTCATGACGTCACTAGAATATGATCACTACTGCACCTTCCTGCACTCTACGACAGCCAAACAACACATGTACAGGATATGTACATGTACATGTATTGTAAAATTAAATTATGATGACTATAGAATTCTTACACCACACAACCACAGTTCATGATACCGACTGACTGGCTGAACATGCTGCACAACATACCAGTGCACAAATACAGTTCATGATACCCGGGTACCCACATCTTGCCGTTGAGGCAGTATCTTCAGAACTAAATTGAATGGGAGGGGAGTAGTGTGATAGTTCTCACCTTTACCTATCGATTTATTGCATGCATTTCACACCCCTCTCTCATGCAGACAGTATTCACACTTCCTTCCTACTTGACACTTCGGTTCTTCTCACATTCTCGTTGGTGTTCTTCTCACATTCTCGTTGGTGTTCTCTCTATCACCTTGCGCTATAAAACAAGGCTCTTCTCAGTTTACAGGGTGTGTTATTTCCAAGCTTCTAATGCAATCTACTACAAGACCTCGAACTGACCAAGCTCTTTCGGACGTCCGTTTCCGCGTCGCTGCTGTTGAACGCACCCTTCCCCAGCTCAACCCATCAAAGGCAACCGGGCCGGATAGGATACCGCCACGAGTGTTGAAAACCTGCGCTGCTGAACTGGCGCAACCGCTTTCCATGCTGTTTACCCAATCGGCCAATACTTCCAAACCGGGATACAGCCCAAGACCTGGAAGATTGCCAACATAGTCAATATATGTAATGCAAACGCACACCAACTGGCCAATGAACTTCCAGTCCGTTCCCGAAACAATCTGTGTCGAGCCTACCGTCACGCAGTTGTCCCCGTCTGGAACCAGCTGCCCGCCGGAGTCTTCTCTGGTCCATTCTGCACCAAGAACTTGCAACACTTCAAAATTGCAGCCAACCGCTATTTGAAGACCAAAGACTGGTCGTGGGTACATGGCCATCTCTGATTATCAGCATCTTATCTGCCTCACCCCATGACTTTCAAATTCCGCTCCACATACTATTCCCAATAACGTCTGTTATTCTTTTCTCTCCTTCTCCTCCTGGCACTTTCTGTCTTATCCTTCCCCTCCTTCTAATGTACTGTCTCTCCTCCTAACATTTCGTATCATGTTCCCGTCACTTCTTTCTTTTTTCTTCTTTTTTTGGTGCGTTTGATGTCCCCAATGACGTCGAGACCTCAGGTCGGCTGAGGTCATAAAGCCTCACCATCACTATGCTCCCACTATGCAATTTGTTGTCTTTGCCTGTGAGCTGTGATCATTTAAAAAAATGTATTTTTGAAGGGACATGATGTCACCTATGCTAGATCACTCTTTTATATTGGCTTTTGGTTTCTTATGTACTTTCGCCATGCATTCCTTTTTGGTGTTCAACAGAAACACATCATGACTTTGATACACAATGTGTGGCGGAGGCACTGGATGGGCGGCTAGGGAAACATGCGCCAAATCACTGTGTCCCAAACTTTTCCTCCGCAATTCTCAGAAGTTTGTTTCATGTGTATCTCAGGCTCGCGCGATGTTCGATTGATGACATAGCGGCTTGCTAGTGTCTTGCACGGACCTGGGGCTTGGCGCCGTCCTTGGTTGCGAACAGTTCGATTTTTAGTTCAAACTGTTGTTCGCAGCATAATTGGCTACAAGTAGGAGCGAGGGTTTTGTTTGCTGGAGTTTGGGATTGAGGCCCGTTTCAGACAATGTCCTCAGCTCCTGGATCTTGTCCTGTGGGTGTTGCAGTTTCAACTGCTGGCTTTCCACGGGTCGTGTCAGATTCCGTCACGCAGGTGACATGTCCGCCTCGGATGTTGGTCAGTTGGAGGGCGAAGACGGCGATTCGGGGGGCGCGGGGGAGCCGACGACGATGTGATCGGAGGGGATGTCAAAGGCACTGAGAAAGAAGCATTATGTTCGAGGGATCCTGACAAAGGAGTTCGTTCAAGGAAAATCCTACGGAGATCGAAAAAACAGGCCCACACTGGTGAGACTCAAAACTGACTGAAGAAGTCAGGAAAAGAAGCGACAATAAAGAACACACCAGATGCCATATTTGCAACTGAAAATATTTCGCGAGAAATCATTTCTCGCCTATCTCGCTGCGCTCGGCCTGCGCGAAATACAACATCTTTGCCCTTGATAAGAATGTCGTGTCTGTTTGCTCCAACGGGCGCTATTATTATCCACCAGCGCCCGACCGAATTAAAAAAGAGTAATCCCGCATGGATGACATCATGTCCCTTCAAAGCTACATCTCCAGTAAGTACACTCATCCTTTACTGCTGAACTCGTAAATTGTGACACAGATTATAAACTATTCGAGGTAAAAGAAAAAGCCATCAATAAAAAATAGAAAAGAAGAAGAAATGAATTCGCTCTCACACTGCAGCTCGCGCTATTCCGCCAACTTGATTTGACACTTGACTGACTCACGACTGCCATCCAGACCACACGAGAAGTCCATCGAACCCTCAACTCAGCAAACCTGCAAGAAAAGCACTACTCCCTGCTCAATACGCAGTGTTTCGGGGAATTTACCCCTCATCAGTTGAGCTTGAGTAGGACGAGGAAGATTTTTCTTGAAGAGCACCACTTATAGTGCTCTCCAGGCACAAACATCACCAGGGATACAAACTTACCGAGACGCTCCGTTTCCAGTGCGACAAACATCTCGTAAACACCAGATAGCAGCGTGAGTCACTGTCGCTACTAGACGGCGAGAACAGACGTAGAGGACCCTCGGTCATTCACAACGCTGTCATTCCGCTATTCCGCAGACTTGGCAGTTGCTAGCTTGCGACTAGCTTATTTTTATTGCACATTGTCTCCACAGTTTTTACATTGCATGACTAAAGTGAACACAAATAGTAGCTTCCGACTAGCTGGTTTGGAGGGTCCTCTACGTCTATTCTCACCGTAAAACTAGCGCCTTGGACCAGTTACGATTGCATCACTTTACTTGTACAATCTGTACGTATGTACGAAGAAGAAAAGAAGAGAAAAAAACATCTGTACGTCCCGCCGATTTCGCACCACTCCCAGGACGCCAAATACGCACTTTGTGTGGCATCTGGATCACTTGCACTCAATTGCGACACGCGGCTGCCAGAGACTGGGTGTTCTCCGTCGGGCTTGCCGGGTGTTAGATTACCATGGCCGGCTTTGGGCATACAAGGGATTTGTGCGACCCATCCTCGAGTATGCTCCCCTTGTGTGGATGGGAGCTGCATCCAGCCACCTCGCCCGACTCGACCGTGTACAGAAACGTGCAATGGCCATTATTGGCCCTGGTGCCCTTCTCCAAAGCCTGTGCCACCGCCGGATTGTATCTGGGCTTGTATACCTGTACAAGCTCCAGTGCATCCCAGGACCACCCCAGCTCACCGCCATGATCCCCCCTCCAGCCAACCATGTAGAAGCTCGGCGCACCCGGAGTCAACCTCCTCCTGGCCAGCAGCACCATGTGCAGCTGCAGCAAGTCCTGGACAGGAGAGCACCTGCCTATGCTTCTCGCTCCTTCCCGTTTTCTGTAGTCTCAGTATGGAACAGCTTGCCAAGCGAAATTGTAAGGGCTCCACTCAGCTTGAAGCGGCTCCACACGTTCAAAGAAGATGTCCATAAGTACCTCACGCACCAACACTGGCTGATGGCTACCGACTTCTACGGATGAACTCCTGACTGTGGCACGGGTCATGTTCCTTGGTTCGGCTCTGCTGATGATATTGGGCTTCATTTACCTTTTATTATTTAATTTTTTATTATTAATTTTTTGTTTAGTTTGTTTTGTTTGTTATGATTTCTTGGTTTTCCACCCGGTTTAGTTATAATAAATTATTATTTGGTGCAGCTTTAGCGCTATGTGGTTTATTATTTTCCTTTTTCTTAATTTCGTATTTAGCGCTTTTGGGCGTCATTATTTTCTTCTCATTATTTCGCACCAAGTTATTATTTGTGGTATTCTCTAGCTTCTGTTTGTTTTGCAGTTGTTCTTGTGCAACCCCCCCCCCCCCCCACACACACACACACATATTTTTTCGATGCCTAGTTGCAACGCTGACGCCGAGACCTCTGGTCGGTTGAGTTGCTCCCAGCACATCAGCACGTCGTCCCTACATCCCCTATGTTTTGTCCTTTTCCTCGTTTCTTTTTGTTCTCCACCTGTTTTCCAGTAGGCCTGTGTCAATAGTAAAAAAAAAAAAAAATCTCGTTGTTTTGAGCAGTATCGCCTCGACAACACCTCCCCCGCCCACCCCTCCCCCCATCCCCACGAACAGGCGTCAGAAATCGCCAAAGGCAGAGTTGATTAGCCGTAAACTGTCAGGTTCTCACAGATAGAAGTATATGACTGTGTGTCTTGAAGTACAGCGTTCAGTCAGTGTTTACCAGGATCAAGTGAGGAGGTGTAGTTCGAACACATGTCTGCCATTCCCGCGCCAGAACGAAGACTGAGGATTAGAGTCAACGACAGCAATCTAGTGCCGTTACCTGACGTCCAGCCGATCTCTTCCATTCCGCCAACATTAGACATGAAAACGAAACTAACGCTAATCTACAGTCCTTGTCAGGTCAGTAAGCATTACCAGAAAAAAAGCCAAACTGTAGATTGGGAAATTTGTTCATCGAGCTTTGAGCGATCAGGTGAGCCTTGTGAATTTGGTACGCTTCAAGTGACGGCGGAACTTCTTGTTGAAGTGACGTTCAAGTGTAGAACGTTCCAGACAGATGTTCCGTTTAATGAGACGTTGAGGTGTGTACTGCGTGCACTGAAGCTTGATCGTGTATTCCGTCAAAGTGCGAGCGTAACGATAGCAATGAAAAATTGTCCTGCGGAATGCATTAAAACGGTTGCCATGGAGTCGCTTCACTGGATGAATATGGTCCTACGCAAATGTTATGATTCTGATACAGGCGGTATATTCTGTAATCTTGAAGCTCCCAGGAGGACGATAGAGAACCTCACACCCAGTCAACTGTACCAAAAATCCATGTGGAATTGGCTGCAACGTGCGAGTTCAGAAATTGCTCTTCCCATCAAGTCGATGCGATACAGGTTATTAGGTGTTCACCTAGCGACTTGGAAAGAGCATTACGGCAGTGGTCGAAATGTTATGCAGATACGTATTTGAAACTCGGGTTTGTGCCTAGTTGTTGCACTTTCTGACTGTATATAGTATCTAGTTACTGTGGTGGAGAGTTACTCTTAACTCGTTTTCATATGTCCTTTTCCTTTCTACATATAGGTATTTCGCATCATAAGACAAACTCTTTGAATATAGGTTTACTCCAGAGAGAGAGTCACGCCTCGTTTTTCTTCTACGAATAGCGAGTTACGTTGCCTTTGCAAAACCATTATCAGAACGGACACGTTGGGACAGCCTTGTAATCAAAATTGAAATCTGTGACAAATGCATACCAGTCGTTGCAACTGCCCTCAAATACCTTCTGAACACGTTGTCCTATTTTCACGCGTTTTTGCCATTTAACTGTTCTATGCACATAAAACCATCCTCCTGTGCTTTTTACTGGAAATCAATGTGGCCCTTGCAGAGGTTCGATATTCCAGACATCCTATTCCATTACATTGATCGCTCTCACATCCAGTTGCACGTTTGTGTCTGTGCTGAATCTGCACAATTGGATCTAAACTACCCGATGTTGCCTATAGGATACAGATCATATCACCGGAATACTAGAAGGTACCAGGCTTACTCGCAGTTACTGCCCAAATCATGATCAGAACAACATCTGGATCTGTGGATGTCGTTCACTTTGCTCTGGTCTTTGTCAGAATACATACATGGTGATTGTGTTGATATTCTATTTCACAAGTTTCTTTCAAGGTGGATTTTAGTTTAATTTATACACTTGCTGCACACAAGCATTATCCCAGTAGTGTTGGATTTCTAAATTGACTATATCACCATCACCGTTGTGCTCTTTGTGCTGATTGTAGAGGGTGGTTTATTGAAGTTCTTTTTCTTTTTTTCTTTTTTTCTTCATACAATTATTTTCTTCATGAAGTTGATTGTTCCAACTAGGAACACACGCTTCTTGCCGAACTTGACACTGGACTGACTCACGACTGCCATCCGGAGCACACGAGGAGCACGTCGCACCTTCCACTCGGCAAACCTGCAAGAAAGCACCACTCCCTGCTCAATACACGGTGTTTCGGGGAATTCACCCCTCATCAGTTGAGCTTGAGTAGGCTGAGGAAGATTGTGCCTGAAAAGCACCACTTATATACTGCTCTCCAGGCCAAACCATCACCAGGGATACAAACTTACAGAGACGCTTTGTTTCCAGCGCGACAAACACGTGTGTTCCTAGTTGGAACAATCAACTTCATGACTAATACCGCCGAAGTCGCAACTTCTAAGTTCGAATTATTTTCTTCATTTGCGTTAACATCCTTCAAATTGTGTTTTGTTGCCCGTGAAGGAGGCTTTGTGTAATACCGTTGTGCTCTTTGCTGACCAACCTTGCCCGTGTTGGAGTTGCTTTTCTTAAAACAAGAACCTTTTACGCATGTCAGACAGAGTATGGCCCATGTCGGTTATAGTTCCTTGGCATTACCCAATCCAAATCATGCAGGTTGAACAAGCTTAGAAGATTGTGAAAGCTTCAGCTACTCTTAGACGACCACTAGTCAGACACATAGCGATGTTTTGCAAAGTGTAGAATGTACGTTTCATGTTCTAGGTATCGATGTGCTGCATATGTAGTTCTACTCCAGGGCTTGAACGACTCGTACGTAGCCCTTTCCCAAAAGTGCTCTTTTAATTCGCACTTAGTGCTTTTCGCATCCCTCAAAATATGCTGAAAAAGTGCTCTTTTTTCAGTGAAAACAGGCAAAAGGTGCTCTTTTTCAGTGAAGCATAGCCATGATACATGCATTTCCAGATATGAACCCAAGCTGAGAAATGAATACGTACTCTTCCATTGGGTTCACGTCTCCACGAAAGGCAAAACAGGAAGCAAAGTTCAAAAACCCACTTTTTACAGCTATGTGGACGCTGGGTACAAGGTTCAACAACTTGTTGCCCCCAAAAAAGCGGCGTGCCAAGGCCCCTCGAGCACTCGGAAACTGTGATCGCATGCATGAGCAAACAGATTTTTAGCACTTTTTCAGCTAAAAAAAGCTCAAAAAGGGCGATATTCACCAAAAATCGCAATAATGGGCGAAAGAAGCGTGCTTTTCCAAAAAGGGCCAAAAAGGGCTAGCACCTTTGGGAAAGGGCTCCTCGTACGAACAGTCTTTTTGTTAATTGATCCGGTGTTCAAGCGAGACTGCCCCCCTCCCCCCACCCCCCCCCCCCCTCCAACCCAGGGCATCAACTCCATAGATCTACTGCTGACACGTCGGTAGTGCAAGCATTGTCAGCTATGGTCACCAGGTCACAGTCACTGGCGGTAGTCATTGTGGACGTCGCTAACCTATTTCCTGGTGATACTGACCAGTATTGCTGATACATACGGTTTAGGAAAGTTCTATTCCAAGAAGTACAACGTACACCGCTGGAAACTGAAATCCGACCCCCTTGCCGGCGCGGCGCACCGGCAAGGGGGTCGGATTTCAGTTGCCAGCGGTGTACGTTGCTGGGGCAACCAATGACCATTATTGTGTGGCGAATGCAGTACTTTTATATCCAACAATGGCGAGCGAGGAAAAGAAGAGTAAGTCGAATAGAAAAGGAAAAGGAGAAACTGTAAAAAGGGAAAAGAAAGGACATACAGGTAGATGTGTGGATAACGAAAATTATGAGTACCTGTCCACTACTGTGACAAGATATTAAGCGGTCAGATACTGCGAAAAATAAGCAACAAACTGACAATCTAGTGAGACAATCAACGACCTGAGGCTGAGATCTAGCTCTAACAAATCTCCAGTGCGTGAACCAACATAATTATTTCAAGCTTGGAATGTTCAATGCTATAGTAGGACCTAGGAGTTGATGGTGACCACAGTAGAGACCAATGGGAATGTGGGTACTGCAGAGTAGTCGTGTTGGTGAGTCTGAACGCACTACACTGACCAGTGGTCCTAGCATCAGTATGCTAGGTGCAGACGCGCTGGATCAGTTTCATCATTCACCGGCACAAGGACGGACAAGAATGCTCGCCCTTGGGAGAAACGCATTCGCGTTCCACAAGTGGTCCCTCTGGGAAAGACGGCACCCACACTGGCTGCACTGCGAAGCCCGGCCGATACATCAGTTGATTCACCACCAACCAGTACATCCGACATCGACGAATGCTCATGGTCTTGTTCACAAACCGGTGAAATTTCTGATACCGCACCTGAATCACTAATACTGACAGTAGTCTGCCCCCTCGACGTTTAGTTGGAATCCGCCCCAGTCTCTGAAGGTGGCCCGATCGCCGATGCACAAGTCCGCCTGGTGAACGCCGGTACGATGGCGCTTCCCAGGGGTTCGGCCTCGTCACCGCCCCGTAAATCCTTCTTGTTCTGTGGTCGCTTTGTTCTCTGGGCGATTCATGCATCTATTACAAGCGCAGTTTGTGCATGATATCCGCCCGGCTTTTACACAAGCACCGCCATGTGCCTGAAGAACTGCAACCGCAGGAGGGCGCCATGCCGCAGCCTTGCGAGTCGCGACACACTTAAAAGCCGGATACCAACGGATTATCGAGTCATGAACGCAGGTTCTGTCGCGAATAATATCAGTATTTTACTATTTGAATAAATGAGACGATAGTTACTATGAAGATTGAAGAATTACGTTTCTTCAGACTTCCCAAACTCCATTGCAGCGTATTTCTTGCACTTGAAAACACCGCCATTCCGGCCACAGGCTCTCAGCTGCACAAAATAAGTAACTTTGCCAATATTTCGCCCATTGGGCATCAACAGGGCATAAGGTGACCTAAACAGAAGAAAGAAGACTAGTAAGACTATCACAGCACGTACAAGAACACTTTCAAGTGTGGGAATGCTAAAGGCGATCTATTTATATGACAATGGGGTACGTGCAAAGTACTTCAGTATTTTGTATGTGCTGTGTCAGGTGGTAAAGTCCAGTGGTAGTTCGAGGAGACGGGCGTCGATTCCAGTGACGATCCCGTGACGATCCGGTGATATCCAATCAGTCAATTAGGCGCCAGCCGTCATCGCAATTGACTGCTGGTTTGCGCTTCCTTATCTCGATAGCTTCAAGCAGTTTCCTTGATGGTAGCGAAGCCTCCCTGCCGAGAATCTTTGCCTGGTGGAAGGGCAGAAAGTTGGAAGACTTTGAAGATTATCGATGCTGGGTACGATAGTGGAAGCCCCAGGGAGCCTTCGCCACCATCGCCAATGCCTCTCGGTAGTGCTCAGCGAATCGGTCCCTCACCAGCCGCTTGGTCTCACCAATGTACAATTCCGCACACAACGTGTAAGACATACAATAGACAACACCTTTGACTAAACACTGACTATCCACCATACTCGCATCACATGCACGACACTCCATTGGTCGACTTCTCCCTCTCTTCACCTCCGATCGCTGCTTCTCACGGGGACACACACGTACGGCACTCGACGATCGCACCAACATATCCTTCAAAGAAGGACCAGACACAAAGACAACACGAACATGCGGACTGAACTTTCGAACACGTCGTGAGACACGAGCGGCAAGTGAGTCGTTGATGAAGGGCAGTTTGATGACCGCCTTGAATTGGTTGTGTCTGCGCTTGCTGTCACGCTGCTGTTGTTGAGACGGGTGTGTATCTTGTCTCTTCCCCTTGGCTGCTCGTCGTGCTGCGTTGATCTCGGTGCGTGGATAGTCATTTCTCTCGAGCAACTCTTCAATGGACATGCTCCTGTCTTCCGCTTCCGGTGTCGATGAGTTCACTGACTGAGTTTCGTTGACCGAGTGTTCCATTGTGAAATTGATAGTAGTGTGCTGTCCGTTGAAGTGATCTAGAAGTGCTGTTAAACCTTTCCAGCCATGTCTCCACAGTAGTATGCAGTCGTCGATATAAGAGAAAATCTGTGGGTTCACATCCAGTGCATTTGTAGATTTGCGTGATTTTCTCGCCACGGGCGCATACATGGGACATTGTGTGTTTGTGCGTCTGTGTGTATGGGGATATTGTATGTATCGACTTTTGGTACTAATGTTCAGGTCTGTGCTTGCATGTGTGAACATGAAATTGTTCGGTTCTGTGCATGCTATTGCTATGTTGTGTATTATTGTATGTATGTGTGCATTTCCACGAACAGTGTAGATGAGCGTGGAGAGTGCATTCATCCCTCATCAACCACTTCCCCTTGGGCTTACGAGAGTTTTTTCTGCGTACCTCTCATTTTTGTTTGTTTCTCTCTGATACTGTATTGATGCCGGTACCTGTAACTCGATGTGTTCCTCTATCTGCAGTCGCCTTTAACCTTCGGTCAAGTTAACGTTTATTGTGCTCTATTTATCCTGCGAATCAAAATAAACAATAATATCACAAGTCGTGCCAGAGTGACGACATGTGCGTGTAGTAGGGTTGATGCGATGGGACGTTATAATTAGGTGGAACAGAACACACATTGGGCAGATTGATTGGGCATCATTGATTGTGCTCAGTCTAAACAGTGAACATAATAATTATCTCCAGTGACAGACTGTAGCCGCTAGCCTCCAATAGGTAGCTGGCACTAGTCGCTACTGCTTGTTTGACAGGTGCCGCCAGAACCCCTGTTGTGTCATGCTATAGATGCACATGCCCTATTCTGGGGCATACTGAGGTACTTTGATTTTGTTGACTGCATGTAGACAGCATCCAATAGTAGTACTCGTAGACCTTGGCTCTTTGTAGGTCAACCACCATCGCATGGATCGATCAGTGACTATGCACTTGGAGGTTGGAATAGCCCGCGCTGAACAGATCTTGCCATGGCCCAGGGAGTGAACTCGCTTACTCGACTATCCCGGTTTTAGTTAACCAGCATGAGTGGTGCAATTTGTCCATACCATGTTGCGAGCTCACAGTTGTTTGGGCAGGTTTTGAGCTGCACCACGAAACAAATCGAAATAACGGCGTGACTGTAGAGCAAGGAAGCGGCGAGACGGCACTTCCAGGACGAGACAGGCAGTATAGATGTGTTCACAGCACGAGCCACCTCTCAAACCCTGCCGGTACTCCACAGTTACAAGAAAATGTCGGACTGGACGACGCGCCAATGCAAACCTGCTACATCCACCCAGGCAGATAGCTGCCAAACCAGGCCTTTGCAGCATACAGGATAGACTCATCACTGTAAAGTCCACTACTTCGTGATTTTTATTTGTAGAATACATGACAGGCGTATTCAGTGTGCCTCGCAGGACTCCGAGATGCTGCAGAAGACCAGGTTCGACCTTTCTGGACCGCCATTCACCGACGGTGGGCTACACGATGCTGGTGGAACTAGATTCCAGTGAAAACCCAAGATTCCTTTGCTCCTGGACGCTCCGATGTGTTGTGATATCTGCCAGGTGCGCAGTAACTAGCATTTTCATCGCTATAGCGAGGACGACGCCGATCGGCAAACTCTCGCTCACAGCCATCACCAGCCTCTCAAAACCATCACTTGGCATCCCCCAGAGGTATAGGAGAAAGCCAAAACAGCTCTCAACAAACAAAAGCTAAGGACGATGGAAAGAGAGCATGTCAAAAAGAAGACGAACAGTATGAAGTTCAAATGGTTTTGAACACTCGTACCACCAACTATACCACTTTCAATAAATCGTGACGCCATTTTGTTTTAACATGAATATCGCGGATTATACCGGCATAATCCGCCGGTGCCTAACACGTTGTCCTATTTTCACGCGTTTTTGCCATTTAACTGTTCTATGCACATTAAACCATCCTCCTGTACTTTTTACTGGAAATCAATGTGGCCCTTGCAGAGGTTCGATATTCCAGACATCCTATTCCATTACATTGATCGCTCTCACATCCAGTTGCACGTTTGTGTCTGTGCTGAATCTGCACAATTGGATCTGAACTACCCGATGTTGCCTATAGGATACATTTCATATTTCCGGGATACCAGAAGGTACAAGTCTCATTCGCAGCTACTACCCAAATCATGATGAGGACAACATCTGGATCTGTGGATGTCGTTCACTTTGCTCTGATCTTTTTCAGAATACATACACGGTGAATGTCTTGATATTCTATTTCACAGGTTTCTTTCAAGGTTTCTTTCAAGGTTGATTTTAGTTTAAAACACTTGCTGCACAAGAAAGGGTTTGCTCCCCACACCGGAGCTCGCGCTATTCCGCCGACTTTACTTGACACTTGACTGACTCACGACTGCCATCCAGAGCACACGAGAAGTCCATCGAACCTTCGACTCGGCAAACCTGCAAGAAAGCACCACTCCCTGCTCAATACACAGTGTTTCGGGGAATTCACCCCTCATCAGTTGAGCTTGAGTAGGCTGAGGAAGATTGTGCCTGAAGAGCACCACTTATATAGTGCTCTCCAGGCACAAACATCACCAGGGAATACAAACTTACAGAGACGCTCCGTTTTCACACAAGCATTATCCCAGTAGTGTTGGATTTCTACGTTGACTATATCACCATCACCGTTGTGCTCTTTGTGCTGATTGTAGAGGGTGGCTTATTGAAGTTCTTTTTCTTTTTTTCTTCATACAATTATTTTCTTCATTTGCGTTAACATCCTTCAAATTGTGTTTTGTTGCCCGTGAAAGAGGCTTTGTGTAATACCGTTGTGCTCTTTGCTGACCAACCTTGCCCGTGTTGGAGTTGCTTTTCTTAAAACAAAAACCTTTTACGCATGTCAGACAGAGTATGGCCCATGTCGGTTATAGTTCCTTGGTATTACCCAATCCAAATCATGCAGGTTGAACAAGCTTAGAAGGTTGTGAAAGCTTCAGCTACTCTTAGACGACCACTAGTCAGACACATAGCGATGTTTTGCAAAGTGTAGAATGTGCGTTTCATGTTCTAGGTATCGATGTGCTGCATATGTAGTTGTACTCCAGGGCTTGAACGACTCGTACGTAGCCCTTTCCCAAAGGTGCTCTTTTAATTCGCACTTAGTGCTTTTCGCATCCCTCAAAATATGCTGAAAAAGTGCTCTTTTTTCAGTGAAAACAGGCAAAAGGTGCTCTTTTTCAGTGAAGCATAGCCATGATACATGCATTTCCAGATATGAACCCAAGCTGAGAAATGAATACGTACTCTTCCATTGGGTTCACGTCTCCACGAAAGGCAAAACAGGAAGTAAAGTTCAAAAAACCCACTTTTTACAGCAATGTGGACGCTGGGTACAAGCTTCAACAACTTGTTGCCCCCAAAAAAGCGGCGTGCCAAGGCCCCTCGAGCACTCGGAAACTGTGATCGCATGCATGAGCAAACAGATTTTTAGCACTTTTTCAGCTAAAAAAAGCTCAAAAAGGGCGATATTCACCAAAAATCGCAATAAAGGGCGAAAGAAGAAGCGTGCTTTTCCAAAAAGGGCCTAAAAGGGCTAGCACCTTTGGGAAAGGGCTCCTCGTACGAACAGTCTTTTTGTTAGTTGATCCGGTGTTCAAGCGAGACTGACCCCCTCCCCCCCCCCCCCCACGACACCAGGGCATCAGCTCCATAGATCTACTGCAGATACGTCTGTAGTGCAAGCATTGTCAGCTATGGTCACCAGGTCACAGTCACTGCCGGTAGTCATTGTGGACGTCCCTTACCTATTGTGTGATGATACTGACCAGTGTTCCTGATACATACAGTTTACGTTAGTTCTATTCCAAGCAATACAACGTACAGTGCTGCGGCAGATAATAACCATTTTGTGTGGCGAATGCAGGGCATTTATATCCAACAGCAAGGAAAAGAATAATATTATTATTATTATTATTATACGCATTCCCGCGGCAGCGTCAACCAAGCAGTTATGCTTGATCCACACGTTCGCTTATGCTGGACATTGAAACAAAGCAGATGTAGACAGCTCCTAGAGAATGGGGCTCTACAAAACCAATGATCGAAGTCAGTCCTTCAGTAACATGGAGCGTCATAAAATTGGTCTCATTGGAAAAATGTCATCACTATTGTCTCCTCATGTAGCATCATGGTCAATGGGTGGCCAGATAATTATACGTATGAGGTTGAGTTGCCAGATAATTATTAAAAGATTCAAATAGTAATATTATTATAGAATGGTTGTTATGAGAATAATAAGTCGATTTATTATTTTTATTATTACTTGCATGTACGCGTTGGAGCGAACCATGCAAGCATGATTCACAACTTTTAACAGGACCCTGACAGGGGAAAAAATTGAGCTAGAACGATGATATAATTATAATAATTCTATCATAATAACAATGTAGCTCATGGGTATTGAAGATATGTCGTTAATGAATATGTCTCTAATTATGAATATTGCAGCCTGAGTGATAATAATAGTGATATTTCCGGAGGTGGACAGTAAGTCGAATAGAAAAGGAAAAGGAAAAACTGTAAAAAGGGAAAAGAAAGGACATACAGGTAGATGTGTGGATAACGAAAATTATGAGTACCTGTCCACTACTGTGACAAGATATTAAGCGGTCAGATACTGCGAAAAATAAGCAACAAACTGACAATCTAGTGAGACAATCAACGACCTGAGATCTAGCTCTAACAAATCTCCAGTGCGTGAACCAACATAATTATTTCAAGCTTGGAATGTTCAATGCTATAGTAGGGACCTAGGAGTTGAAGGTGAGCACAGTAGAGACCAATGGGTATGTGGGTACTACAGTGTAGTCGTAACAGTATAGACTTGATTGATTGGAGAATTCGTCGAATGATGTTCAAACCAGAGGTTATAAAGCAAAAGAAAGGCGATAACCGCAGGAGTGAGAATAGTAGGAACACAAGGTGTTACCATAAGACAAGCAAGAAGTGTCAAGGTAAAACTATTACACTCTCCCGGCCCCATAGGAAGCCCAAGGTTCTATTAGATAACACAATCCAGTTAGGAGATGCAATTGTGGAAAAGGGGAATATTAAATAATCACTCATGCACATGCATAACCACATTGAAGTGTATTCCAACTCAACTCCATCACTCTCACAAGGAGATGACGCAAAACAATATCAGTCTATAACATATTATTAACTATCTCAGTAAGAGATGCATATGGCTCAGCCCAGTTAGATCAAGGCTGCTGTCGTTGTGAGGCTAGATAGTTCTGCAGCGGTTTAATATTCCGACCAGACTCATCACATAGGTTGCCAGCGGGCTCCCACGTAGCTTCGCTGCTAGGGTAACCCTTCCAATGCACCAGGAAGTGTTGCTCACCACTGCGGTGTCGGTGATTCAAAACGGCTTCGACAACATAGCGTGTGTGTCCATCTAGATCTGTGAAGGGCGGAGGCGGGGGTTGGTGTCTTCCAGGAATCGTGTTCTCTTCGTAGCGTTTAAGAGCAGTGACATTAAACACGGGATGGCAGCGAAGTTCACGGGGTAGTGCCAAGCGAAAAGCATTCGCTCCAATCTTAGCCTGGATACGATACGGACCAAACCACTTGGGTTGCAACTTCCGAGAGGGCTGGCCACGAGCTTCCGGGGTCAGTAGAAAGTCTCTGTAGACAAGAACGCTATCACCAACCTTCAAATCACTGGGCGTTCTCGTCTGGTCTGCGTATAGAGCTTGCCTTGCCTGGGCGTCGAGCATTGCAGCATAGCGTTTTGAATGTACAGTTGAGCGCTGCCCTTAGCATCAATATTCGAGTTTGTTGGAACAAGATGTACGCACTTCGTAAGTCAGTCCACAAAGGTGTAAATTGCGTCAAAGCCACGAGAAGTAAGGGGCAATCCAACAATAAAATCCATTGAGATATCCTGCCAAGGACTATTAGGTATTGGAAGTGACCGGAGAAGCCCTGTTCGTGGCTGACCTCCCTTCGTTCGCTGGCAGAGATCACAGGTTTTGACAAATCTCTTGATATCGAGACCCATTCGGGGCCAGTAGAAAAAACGTGCTAGGCGGAAGTACGTTCGATCACGACCCGGGTGGCCAGCCGTTGCACACTCATGGTGTTCTTGAATGAGCTTTAACCGGACACCGCACTGTGGTATGCACAACCGGTTATTGGGGGATGCCTTGAGGTACAAGCGATCAGTGGATTCGTCCCAATAATAGCGATCATGCAAATTATCTCGGAGAGAATGCTTCAATCTTTCTATGATGGAGTTAGCTCTTTGTCTCTCTGGTAGGCATCTGATATTGTATTGGACACGTCGTCATTCATTGCTAAAGCATACTCAATAGCATTCAAACGTGGTACTGCATTCTCCACGAGGTTACTCTCAGAGATCTGGGCGACGCGAAAGGGGATCTGCAGGGTTCTCTCTGCCGGGTCTGTGACGGACTGTGTAGTCATAGTCAGCTAGGAATTCAACCCATCGCGCCTCTCTCTTTGTAATGCTTGGGTTTGTTTTCAGATAAACTACCGCCATGTTGTCTGTAATGACCTCAAAGTGTTGAAAGAGGTAGATGCGCCAGGTCTTTAGCGCAAACACTACGGCCAATGTTTTTCTTTCTGTAGCTGTATAATTCTGTTCAGCAGCAGACAATTTTCGGCTAGCATAAGCCACTGGATGCCAGGCATCTTCCTCTAGTTCTTGGAGAAGAACACATCCCAAGGCGAAATCGCTTGCATCTGTTACCACTCTGAATGGTCGGTTCACATCAGCCAGCCGCAATAGGGGCGCATTCAACAAGGCATGCTTTAGCGATTCAAAGGCATGTTGCCGAGAGCTGTTCCACTCGAATCGTGCATGTTTTCCCGTTATCTCCTCTAAGTTCTTAGAGAGCGATGAGTATTGATCTATGAATCGCCTAAAATAATTCGTAAATCCAAGAAATTGCCTCACCTCTGTGACGGAAGTCGGAGCGGGCCAGACCTTTACTGCGGCAATCTTGTCTGGGTCAGGGGCAATGTGCAGTCCATCGATGCAATGTCCCAGGAACCGCACACTCTCCACGCCAAATTCACATTTTGACCGTTTGCAAAATAACTGGTTGTCCCGGAGCACGCTCAATACCGACCGGACATGCTGCATATGCTCCGACCACGTTTTGCTGAAGATGAGTATGTCATCTAGGAACACGACTACGAACTCCCTCATATATGGTTGAAGAATCGTATTCATCATGGATTGAAATGTTGCCGGTGCATTGGTGAGACCAAATCCCATGACCCTAAATTGGTAATGCCCAAAGGGAGTGTTAATCGCGGTTTTGGGTACGTCCTCAGCTTGAATGCGAATCTGATTATACCCTGATCGGAGGTCTAGTTTCGTGAAGTACCTAGCGCCCTGTACGGTATCGAATAAATCATCCACATTGGGCAAGCACGCCTTGTTCTTAACAGTTATCTTTTTTAGCTCCCTCCAATCACAGACCATGCGTAACGAACCATCAGCTTTCTTGACAAAACACACCGGTGCACCAAAGGGGGACTTACTTGGTTCTACGAAACCCTTTTTCAAGAGTTCTGTGAGCTGTTTCTTTAATTCCTTCATTTCTGGCGATAGGCAGGTCGCGATGGGGGTGATGAGCCTTCCTCCAGGCGGATTTCGTGGTCTACAGACCTCTTTGGTGGGAGTCTAGCTGGCAGATCATTCGGGAAAAGATCGTCATAGTCACGGAACATGGCCTTGAGATCTGGGTGCTCGTTCTGAGTGGATTTGTCGGGAGGTTCCCAATGCCGTCTTCTACGCTGACCCACGCCAGAACACCTTCGTCTCCACTCCTAAGAGCATGCCTAGCCTGACGACCAGATATGAACATCGCCTCCACAGGTGCGGTCGGTTCGCTTTGACTGGGCGACGCACAAGGCAAACCATTCGAGTTCAACCTGACTTCATTCGTCCGGAAGTTTATGTCTGGATTGTTACGCGTTAACCAAGGTTTCCCCAATATAGCGTCATAGCGATGAAGGGGGAACACCGTGAAGGCTTGGTTATCGCTGAAGTCGCCTACAATAACCTTCAATTCATGGGTCATCTCCATGGGAAACGAGCTTGATGCTCCATCAGCCAGCGTGACATTCAGGTTTTCCGAGCCAATTTCGGTTGGCAGGTTAACTCTCCTGGCAAACTGTTCGGCAATGAAATCATGGGTCGAGCCCCAATCTATTAACATAAGCGCGCGACGACCGTTGATTTTGCCTTCTACACGCAGGAGCTCATATTCCGTTTCCACATTGACGCTGGTAACCTGGGCCTCAATAGTTGGTGTAACATCTCGCTTGAAATTGGCTTCGGAGCATTCAGCATCATCGTCAACATCCTCCACAGCGAGGCTACTGAATCGGTTACGGGTAGAGACGGAGCACACACCACACGCAGGTGATGCCTTTTCTTGATGCGTCAGTAATCGCATCGGCCTTACTGACGTCCACCATTTGGGTGACCTCGATGCTGCGGGCAATTCTGGGCCGTATGGCCTGGTCGACGACATGCGAAGCAGCCCCCCTGGGCTCGTAATGCCTCACGTTCCTCGGGGCTTAGTTTTGTTAGCTTTCTGCTACCTGATGGTGGTGCGAATCCCGGCGCGGTCGCCAGTGGTGGTCTGCGCTGAAATCGGCTGTCTGAGGCGACTGCTAGCGCTGCCTGAACGGCGGCTGACAGTGTAGTGGGGTGTTCCTTCACTTCCAAGGTCCGCATGTTACCGTGCAGGCCGTTGACAAATAGCAAGGCTCTGGAGAGTTCGTCAAGTTCCGGCACCTGTAAACTTAGCCGAGAAAACTCCGTTACGTACGATTCAATTGACCCACGTTGTTGGATAGAGAACATATCCAACCGCACTCTTTCCCCGTCATAGTGAGGGACATACACTCGCGCTAGGGCGCTTTTCAAAGAATGCCAATCCGAAAATTGCTCACCTGCTTGCATGGAAGAAATTAGCCAAAGACGCGCATTCCCAGCGAGGTAGCTAGCCGCAAAGTTAACTTGGCTCTCTGGGTCACCTTGAGGTGAGTACTTCAAGGCTAACTCGACCGTAAATACCCACTCTTTGAACTCGGAAGGGTTGCCATGGAAAACATTCGGTTCTCTGGTAGCGCGTTTGACGCTCGGGCTTGTCTGGGAGAGAGAACGCGATCGACACGGGGCTAGATCCGGAGGACTTGAGCTTGATGTAGCAGGTAATTGATGTCGTCCAACTGTAGCAGCCACGTTGTCCCGAGCGCGGTGGATCTCACGGAAAGCGGCGTATAGCAGAGCAGTAGCGGCCAGGAGCACAAGACACGTCAAAGGGCAAACGATGATCTCAACCATCCTCAAGCTACCAGTGTAACAGTATAGGCTTGATTGATTGGAGAATTCCCCGAATGATGTTCAAACCAGAGGTTATAAAGCAAAAGAAAGGCGATAACCGCAGGAGTGAGAATAGTAGGAACACAAGGTGTTACCATAAGACAAGCAAGAAGTGTCAAGGTAAAACTATTACAGTAGTCGTGTTGGTGAGTCTGAACGCACCACACTGACCAGTGGTCCTAGCATCAGTATGCTAGGTGCAGAAGCGCTGGATCAGTTTCATCATTCACCGGCACAAGGACGGATAAGAATGCTCGCCCTTGGGAGAAACGCATTCGCGTTCCACAAGCGGTCCCTCTGGTAAAGACGGCACCCACACTGGCTCCACTGCGAAGCCCGGCCGATACATCAGTTGATTCACCGCCAACCAGTACATCCGACATCGACGAATGCTCATGGTCTTGTTCACAAACCGGTGAAATTTCTGATACCGCACCTGAATCACTAATACTGACAGTAGTCTGCCCCCTCGACGTTTATTTGGAATCCACCCCAGTCTCTGAAGGTGGCCCGATCGCCCATGCACAAGTCCGCCTGGTGAACGCCGGTACGGTGGCGCTTCCCAGGGGTTCGGCCTCGTCACCGCCCCGTAAAACCTTCTTGTTCTGTTGTCGCTTTGTTCTCTGGGCGATTCATGCATCTATTACAAGCGCAGTTTGTGCATGATATCCGCCCGGCTTTTACACAAGCACGGCCATGGGCCTGAAGAACTGCAACCGCAGCAGGGCGCCATGCCGCAGCCTTGCGACTCGCGACACACCTAAAAGCCGAATACCAACGGATTATCGAGTCATGAACGCAGGTTCTGTCGCGCAGAATATCAGTATTTTACCTTTTGAATAAATGAGACGATAGTTACTATGAAGATTGAAGAATTACGTTTCTTTAGACTTCCCAAACTCCATTGCAGCGTATTTCTTGCACTTGAAAACACCGCCATTCCGGCCACAGGCTCTCAGCTGCACAAAATAAGTAACTTTGCCAATATTTCGCCCATTGGGCATCAACAGGGCATTGAGGAAGGGGAGGCAAAAACACGAAATATAAAGACGAATAATGCAGGCAGATGAATGTTCTAGAACTAACACATCGTGGTGACACAATTGGCAAGGCCAGCAAACTAAACAATCATCACTTGTGAGGTGACCTAAACAGAACGAAAGATGAGAAAACTCACACATACACACAGACACAATTTGGCAAGAAGGCAAGAAAACTAGCACTAACACTAAAGTTTACAATCATCACCTGTAAGGTGACCTAAACAGAAGAAAGAAGACTAGTAAGACTATCACAGCACGTACAAGAACACTTTCAAGTGTGGGAATGCTAAAGGCGACCTACTTCGAAGTACATGTATTTATATGACAACGGGGTATGTGCAAAGAACTTCAGTATTTGTGTGTGCTGTGTCAGGTGGTAAAGTCCAGTGGTAGTTCGAGGAGACGGGCGTCGATTCCAGTGACGATCCCGTGACGATCTGGTGATATCCAATCAGTCAATTAGGCGCCAGCCGTCATCGCAATTGACTGCTGGTTTGCGCTTCCTTATCTCGATAGCTTCAAGCAGTTTCCTTGATGGTAGCGAAGCCTCCCTGCCGAGAATCTTTGCCTGGTGGGAGGGCAGAAAGTTGGAAGACTTTGAAGATTATCGATGCTGGGTACGATAGTGGAAGCCCCAGGGAGCCTTCACCACCATCGCCCTTGCCTCTCGGTAGTGCTCAGCGAATCATTCCCTCACCAGCCGCTTGGTCTCACCAACGTACAATTCCGCACACAACGTGTAAGACATACAATAGACAACACCTTTGACTAAACACTGACTATCCACCATACTCGCATCACATGCACGACACTCCATTGGTCGACTTCTCCCTCTCTTCACGTCCGATCGCTGCTTCTCACGGGGACACACACGTACGACACTCGACGATCGCCCAACATATCCTTCAAAGAAGAACCAGACACATAGATAACACGAACATGCGGACTGAACTTTCGAACACGTCGTGAGACACGAGCGGCAAGTGAGTCATTGATGAAGGGCAGTTTGATGACCGACTTGAATTGGTTGTGCCTGCGCTTGCTGTCACGCTGCTGTTGTTGAGACGGGTGTGTATCTTGTCTCTTCCCCTTGGCTGCTCGTCGTGCTGCGTTGATCTCGGTGCGTGGATAGTCATTTCTCTCGAGCAACTCTTCAATGGACATGCTCCTGTCTTCCGCTTCCGGTGTCGATGAGTTACGGATAGCTCGAGAGAATTGGTTCGTTGCAACAGCTCTTTTGCACGACCACGGGAGACATGATTCATAAGACAGGTGGACACCACTGTGGGAAGGCTTAACATAGAGCTCCCACTCTATGCTGCTTCCACGCACAGACAGCGCTAGATCTAGGAAGTTCACTGACTGAGTTTCGTTGACCGAGTGTTCCATTGTGAAATTGATAGTAGTGTGCTGTCCGTTGAAGTGATCTAGAAGTGCTGTTAAACCTTTCCAGCCATGTCTCCACAGTAGTATGCAGTCGTCGATATATCGCTTGTAGAGATCTGGTTTCATTGTAGCTGTCGAGAGAGCCTTCTGCTCAAGAGCATCCATGACGAGGATGGCCAGCGGAGGTGCCAGATGGTTCCCCATCGCAATTCCACGCTTCTGACGGTACTGTTTACTATTGAACTCGAAGTAGTTGTTTAACAGAACATACTGCAACATCAGCTGTACATCCGCAACCGTCAATCCTAGCATGACGACATCATTTTTTATGCTGCTCTAGCTTGGTAATAGCGGCCGAAATGCTCTCATCTATAGGAATGTTCGAATAGAGGCCCACTACATCGAATGAGGCGATGATGCAGCCATCCGGGACCTGGCGATGCCTCTTGATGTCTTCAATGCAGGCTTCGGTGCTATCTAGATGAGCAGGTACGAACATAAGGAGCTGATTCAGTATCCTTTCAACAATCAACGAAAGGTTACTTGTAGGACTGTCGCAAGAACTGACCACGGGACGCAATGGCAATCCTGCCTTATGGTCTTTGGGGAGACCGTAAAACCTTGGCATCCTGAAGAATTAGCTCAAACAAAAAAGGAAATCAGTGATTCCAAAGCACTCCGACACACGAGGCGTGCGTAGCTCTATGTGCGTCGCCAGTCGCTTTGACACGAGTCCGCAGGACAACAGCTTTAGGACACGGCGAGGTGCTTGCCAAATCCTAGAAACCCACACAGGTTGTCAGGAACACCGCCGCTGCACCGGCCCGCGGCACCGAAGCGCAGCAATACCAAACAGTACTGAAAGCAGCGGCCCCGAAACTGGCATCAGCCCGGCCGTGGATCTATGTAGTGAAAGAGAGTACAATATTATGGAGCTGTATAGGGCGAGCAGCAATAAATGGGATGCGTTGTGGACCGTCGTTGTCACCGAAACACCACCCGCTACGCCGGACCGCCACAAAGAATAGTCCGCACCGAAGCCAAAGAGCACAGCAGCTAGCCATGGAGAAAACGACACGGTGGCTAAAAGATGATTGTTTTTGTGTATTTTTGATAGGATAAGCCGCTATGAAATCAAATTAATTTTGCATAAACCCTTGTCGGTCGATGTTGTCGACCGCGGGAAATTGAGCAGACGGAGGTGGATAAGGATTACAATTAAATTTTATATATTGGCCGACGGATGTCGACGGGTATGTCATCAATTGACTTGACAGAAGTGGATAAAAAATAAAAAATAAAAATTCGACGGGGTTCGCGTACTGGGCAGGTCAAGAACAAGGAGTCGTACACCTCCCTGGTCAAGAACCACCTTTCCGCTTCCGTGGGACGCCACCACCCCATGATCAGGCGTCAGATGCGGCTCCTAAACGGTTGGGGAGGATAGATCAGATCCACCAACCAGAGGCCAAAGGCCTCGATCCCATTTGCCACATCCATGTATTACTCATGCCAGGCCACTTGTTCCCAATTAACTGTGGGTCGCAGCACGGTTGGAAAAAATCCTTCCGCTTCCAAGCAACAGAAGTGGATACACCATGTGTTCGAGCCAACTCGAAGTCAGCTGGAAGAGAGCACGAGCAGGAGAGATTATTATTATTATTATTATTATTATTAAAAAATGGGTTGTGAGCAACACTGGCTCACACTCAAATCACTGCTTTTCACCAGAAAAATATTATATTTCAACGTTTCGGTCATGAAATAACCATCATCAGGAATGAAGTGGGCACACCGGTTAGGATGGGTTAATAAAATGAGGAGCGCTGCGAACTGATAACAACTCACACCTGCATGCACTTTGACGAGAGAGAGAACAAAAGGACAAAACATCACCAAAAAACAAAAACAGGTATAGAAATAACGCAATACGCGACAACTCTAAATATGGCACAGGTACAGGCAACAAACAGAATGTACATGTGCACTAGGTGCGTGCAGACATGTTATTGCAGGCGCTAGCAACAACAGTAGTAGTAACAGTTCACTAGTGCAAGGGGTGCAAAACCACCACTATCCAGGAAGAGCGAGTATCAGGGCCAGAAATATGTACAAGGCTTCACCAGAGACTTTACAAGAGGTCCCACCCTGCGTTATTGTTTATGCTGGGGCTCGTGTCGCGAATTTGTATTGCTTCGCGTATTCTCCTCCTGGCCCGATCCGACTCAGTGGCAAGGACGCGAACCTCTGTGAATGCCGACTCGCCAAGCGGCAGTACCTCGCCGCCATGGTGAAGTTGTTGTTGTTGTTGTTGATTTTTATTTTGCTTCGCAAGGCCAAACGGGCAATGGTGCCCAATTCTATGGAAGCGAAGTCGGTAGTGCTCGGCCAGGGCTTTTCCAGACGTCTTGTTGCGTGAGTTATCATTGTGTTCTTTTGTTCGCGTTGCTACACTACGGCCAGTCTCTCCAACATACTTCTCCGAGCACTTGCAGGTCAGACGATAAACCACGTTGCGTCTTGTGCATTCTACCTCGCTCGATTGGCATGCAACGCAGGCGGCTTTAGGCCTTCCTCGTCGCCTCGGGGCAGCGGGATCCACCCACTTACGGCAGCAAGGTCCAGTGAGGCTGGACTTAGTGACGCTGTTGGAAAGCCTTGCATTCTTGTAGATTATCTGTACATTTAGATTGTATTTGTTTAGAAGACGGTGGAACCTGTAGTGGATGGCATCCGTTTTGAATGGTACCTTCAACGTGGATCGATAGTCTTTCTTTTGTTTAGCAGGACGTCTGGCTCGTTCATGAGCAGTCGCGATAACTTTGTCAGGAAAGTTGTTGAATTTTAATGTTTCACTTCGCTGGCGGGCTGCAGGATCAGAGGAAAGGCGGGCCGCGCGGAGGAATTCCGAAGACGCGATGGCGAGTTTTTGCTGTTGCGGAACGCACGAGTTGAAGTCTGAGACGAGGCCACCGTGGCAAGCTTTGCGGAACAGCTCGAATGATATTGCACCCTCGGAGGAGACATGAATAGTCGTGTCCATAAAGTCAACCGACCCAGTTTCCTCCGAAGATTGATACGTGAACTTGATGCTCGCATTGGCGGTATTGAAGAATGCAATCAGCTGGCGGAGAAGCGCGGCCCCCAGTGTCCACAGCATAATGATGTCATCAATATAACGCTTGTAGAGTACGGGAGCACCAGGCGAGTTTAGCAACAGCGAGGTTTCGAGGTCATGCATGAAGATAATCGCAAACGGGGGCGCTAGGTTGTTACCCATGGCGATGCCTTCCCTCTGGTGGTAGACCTTCTCACCAAATCTGAAATAATTGGATCTTAGAACGAAGGTTAACAGCTCTTCGATCTGCTCCACGCTTAAACCAAATGTGTCAACAGACTCGATGTGCTGCTGCAGGACTCTAGCAACCGCCTCCACCCCTTCAGCGATAGGGATACTTGGGTAAAGAGGGAGGGCAGACGTGCAAATCATAGGTGGTTTGCCCTCCGCAAACCACCATGCCGCAGGTATGTAGACCCGTCCAAGCCCCGTAAACGGGGGCGGCCCAAAGCTGCTTGTGTCGCCTGCATGTCCGGTTCAGAAGCATGCACAGAGCGAAACGTCGTATACCACCTCGAGTGCAAATGTGGTGATAAATATGTCGGAGAGACGTACCGCAGCCTCGCTACCAGGACAAAAGAACACAACGACGACGCACGCAACACAGTGAGCGGCACCGCGCTGGGTGAGCATTTCGCGGCCAAGCATGCATCTGACCCATTGCCATTGGGAGCAACGGCTTTCTCAGGTATCCGGGTTCTCGGTTCTGAGCGTGACCGCCCCAGGAGGAGGATCCGGGAGGCCATCAATATCAGGGAGCGATCCCCGGAAATTAACAACAACAGTGGCTGGGATCTGCTATAACACCACCTTACTGCGAGTGGCGCGGGGCTCTAGACACCTCACTGGTGGTGTGAGACTGGAAGTGGGCTGTAATCACTGCTGTAGCGCAGTATCTACTTTCCTCGCCGTTTGTGCTTGTGTTGTCATGTATATGTAGTAATGCACACCCGCCATGACGTGCTTTGCACTTCTCTACGCGCGCTGTCACTATGTACCACGCTTTGCTTGCTTGCCTCCTTCTTTTATACTGCGGTTCTTTCCATGTCCACTTCATTCCTGATGATGGTCATAAAGACCGAAACGTTGTAACGATACCAATGGATTTGTGTGAAATGCAGTGCTCTCTTGAGAGTAGGCAGGTTGCCTGCAAACAATTCAAGTATAATGAAGCTGCGTGAAGCGTCCTTCAAAATTTTGAAATTATTATTATTATTCAGAAAGGTTTGCTCCCCACACCGGAGCTCGCGCTATTCCGCCGACTTTACTTGACACTTGACTGACTCACGACTGCCATCCAGAGCACACGAGACGTCCATCGAACCTTCGACTCGGCAAACCTGCAAGAAAGCACCACTCCCTGCTCAATACACAGTGTTTCGGGGAATTCACCCCTCATCAGTTGAGCTCGAGTAGGCTGAGGAAGATTGTGCCTGAAGAGCACCACTTATATAGTGCTGTCCAGGCACAAACATCACCAGGGATACAAACTTACAGAGACGCTCCGCTTCCAGCGCGACAAACACCTCGTGAACACCAGATAGCAGCGTGAGTCAGTGTCGCTCCTGGACGGTGAGACAGACGTTGAGGACCCTCGGTCATTCGCAACGCTGTCACCTCCAAACCAACTAGTCGCAAGCCCGCGCTGGGCACAACAGTACGAAGTAGTGGTTGCGACTTCGGCGATGATTTGTCAGAAAGGTTTGCTCCCCACACCGGAGCTCGCGCCATTCCGCCGACTTTACTTGACACTTGACTGACTCACAACTGCCAGTGAGGAGCGACACTGACTCACGCTGCTATCTGGTGTTCACGAGGTGTTTGTCGCGCTGGAAGCGGAGCGTCTCTGTAAGTTTGTATCCCTGGTGATGTTTGTGCCTGGAGAGCACTATATAAGTGGTGCTCTTCAGGCACAATCTTCCTCAGCCTACTCAAGCTCAACTGATGAGGGGTGAATTCCCCGAAACACTGTGTATTGAGCAGGGAGTGGTGCTTTCTTGCAGGTTTGCCGAGTCGAAGGTTCGATGGACTTCTCGTGTGCTCTGGATGGCAGTCGTGAGTCAGTCAAGTGTCAAGTAAAGTCGGCGGAATAGCGCGAGCTCCGGTGTGGGGAGCAAACCTTTCTTACAAATCATCGCCGAAGTCGCAACCACTACTTCATACTGTTGTGCCCAGCGCGGGCTTGCGATTAGTTGGTTTGGAGGCGACAGCGTTGCGAATGACCGAGGGTCCTCGACGTCTGTCTCACCGTCCAGGAGCGACACTGACTCACGCTGCTATCTGGTGTTCACGAGGTGTTTGTCGCGCTGGAAGCGGAGCGTCTCTGTAAGTTTGTATCCCTGGTGATGTTTGTGCCTGGAGAGCACTATATAAGTGGTGCTCTTCAGGCACAATCTTCCTCAGCCTACTCAAGCTCAACTGATGAGGGGTGAATTCCCCGAAACACTGTGTATTGAGCAGGGAGTGGTGCTTTCTTGCAGGTTTGCCGAGTCGAAGGTTCGATGGACTTCTCGTGTGCTCTGGATGGCAGTCGTGAGTCAGTTAAGTGTCAAGTAAAGTCGGCGGAATAGCGCGAGCTCCGGTGTGGGGAGCAAACCTTTATTATTATTATTATTTGAAACTCGGATGTTGAGCCATAAATAAATGTAAAAGAGAAAAGGACATATGGATACGAGTTAAGAGTAACTATCCATCACTGTAACATGATACTATATACAGTCAAAAAGTGCAATAACTAGGCACAAAACTGACAGAGTACTGAGACATTCGACGTCCTGACACCTAACTTCAACACATCTCCGTAGCGCTAACCGACAGCCTTCCAACTTGGAAGGTTCAAGGTTATGGAAAGACCAAAGAGGGGAAGGCAAGCGCAACGAAAACGAGCAAAAGCTACAGTCCCAACGGAACAAAGAATGTCGATTGTTACTGGACGATGACGAGACCAGTACGACCTCTTTGGTCTTTCCATAACCTTGAACCTTCCAAGTTGGAAGGCTGTCGGTTAGCGCTACGGAGATGTGTTGAAGTTAGGTGTCAGGACGTCGAATGTCTCAGTACTCTGTCAGTTTTGTGCCTAGTTATTGCACTTTTTGACTGTATATAGTATCATGTTACAGTGATGGATAGTTACTCTTAACTCGTATCCATATGTCCTTTTCTCTTTTACATTATTATTATTATTATTATTATTATTATTATTATTGTAAAAGAGAAAAGGACATATGGATACGAGTTAAGAGTAACTCTCCATCACTGTAACATGATACTATATACAGTCAGAAAGTGCAATAACTAGGCACAAAACTGACAGAGTACTGAGACATTCGACGTCCTGACACCTAACTTCAACACATCTCCGTAGCGCTAACCGACAGCCTTCCAACTTGGAAGGTTCAAGGTTGTGGAAAGACCAAAGAGGGGAAGGCAAGCGCAACGAAAACGAGCAAAAGCTACAGTCCCAACGGAACAAAGAGTCTCAGTACTCTGTCAGTTTTGTGCCTAGTTATTGCACTTTCTGACTGTATATAGTATCATGTTACAGTGATGGAGAGTTACTCTTAACTCGTATCCATATGTCCTTTTCTCTTTTACATTTATTTATGGCTCAACATCCGAGTTTCAAATTATTATTATTATTATTATTTTCGCTAGTTTGAGGGAAAGAGACAAACGGGAAGAGTCTGAAGAAAAAATTGACTGTCACCACCAGGACTCGAACCAGGGACCCTCACTTGTAGCTAGCGAAGCTCTAACCACTGAGCTATGGTGTAGTCGTCATCCCAGCGGAGACTGTTCAACATTTTCTTCAGACTTCGTAACTCACACTTCCTGTGAATCCACACAGGCGGGTGGGACGCAGCCCTCACTGTACCCACACACTTCATTATTAGTATTATTATTTTAATAACGAAGGTACGTGTTGGGTCGTAAGTATCCACGCAAACACACATCCAGTCAAAATATGGCACTTGTCAAAGTATCCGAACGTTTTCGGTCCCTTCTCATCAAGGATTATACAGGGAATGGCTCAAGTTGGAAAGACTAAAACTTATAATATAGCGTAAAGATATGAGATAACAACACTCGTGACAAGGTGGAAAATTATCAAGTTCAGCACGACACAAAACGCGAAAGAAATAAGAATAGTGACAAGAACATAGTGAGCAAATTAAGTTACATTGTTAACACCTCGACGAGGAGTAACACCAAACAATTGCAGCGACAACACATTTTCTTTCTGTACGCAAAGTTCAGGATCTAACTTACGGATATACAAAGCTTCTAACACAGCCAGATGCAACGCACATCTACCACGTGACAATATTGAGAACACATTATCACTGTACAACTCACGATAATTGGTGCGGGCTGACAGATGTTGTTTGATTGACGAAGTGCGATTCTTAGCTCCGTTGGGTGTTGTCTCCTCCAATGTCCCATCATCTCGCCTCTTCGCGGCATCACCACTATCCGTCTCTTTGCTTTTCCGCGGCCTTCCACGTTTTCTGACACTAGCCGTTGTGTGCGCGATGCCCAGTGTCCTTTCAGCTACGTCTCCTCCATTGCGGATTTCTATTGAGCTTCTTACTCCAACTTGTCCGGTGTTCGATATTGAGGTTCGTTTTCGCGGTCTACCACGTTTTCGAATATTGACTGTTGTTGTCACTTCCGTTGTCGTTGTACGTGCGTCCTCATGAGTCCGTATTTTTACTTGGCTTCGCGTAACCCTTCCCGACGCAGACAGATCCTTTGTCAATTTCGGTGGTTTACGTGTCGGTCTTTCACCTTCTTTCACGCTGTTCTCAGCTGGACCCTGCCCTACACACGCGGAGGAGGACGGGCATGCAGTCACATCTTCACAGGAAGAGGAAGATCCACCGATGGGCCGGACAGCACATTTTGGAGGACGACCACGGCGAGGACGACACTCACGCGCATCAAGCGGAACAAAACTTTAAAACGGCACATGTTGACGAATGCGCGCGCCCAGGTGCTGAAGGGTTCTACCTACATACCGATCTTCACATTGTCGGCATTGAAAGAAATAGATAAGTTTACTTTTACTAAGGGTAGGTAGAACATCCTTCTTCACACTGAACGCACGCACTGTCCCAAATATGACGTACAGCTTGACGCACGGATAAGATGGACATACGATACCACGAACATCCTTCTCCACGCGCGCAGAACCGGCGCCAACCCAGGGTAAACGGAGCACCACTGGGCAAAGGTCAGGTCCAAATTGGATCGGCTTGTCTGTCGCCGGTTTTTCGTTGATTAGCTTGGCCAGAAATTCCTTTGGATAGCCGTTGTTCGTAAATATTGATGTCAGTCTGTCTAATTCGTCCTGCAATAGATGAGGGGAACATATTCTATGCGCACGATAAACTAGCGCTTTCACAAGATGTTTCTTCGATTTCGTTGGAGTATATTCCGTGGGGGAGCTATACTCCAACGAAATCGAAGAAACATCTTGTGAAAGCGCTAGTTTATCGTACGCATAGAATATGTTCCCCTCATCCCCTCAAGGTGGCAGATTCTGCTTGAAAAGCAGTAAAATTGGCAGAACCATACAAACCTTATGGCGGGCAATTCCTCGAATTCTGCTCCATTTCTTTATCCACATACCAAACATGCATGAAACTTACCAGAAAAAGCACCGAATTCTGCCAATTTTCTGCCGGCAGAATCCGCTGGACCCTAGTCCCTGTGTCTGTGATTCCGGGAAAAGATTAAGTCAAGTGAACATAGTACAATCATGTACAAATAATTGAGAGGCTTTGCATCGTTTTTATCAAAGTAGACACCCTTAGCAAAAAACGTTATGTTGTAACGGTATTATCGTAAGGGGGGAAATACCGTGATTTGGGTTCGACCTTTAGCAAGATGCACCCTATTTTTAGTACGCTGTTGAGCTTTGATATCACGCGGTACAACCATTTTTGTCACAATATACGCGATACAAGGTGAAATGCGTACGGACTATGCAATATTTGGCCAAAACACATAACGTTGGTCACAACGATAAATCAGCCCCCATAACGTTTTTACGCTGCAGCTTCAACGCTATTTGGGTGATCAAGGTATGAGTACCGTAAAAAATAGTGTTACCGTTGTTTGCTAAAGGTGTCTATTCTAAATATTTGCCGGGTTGGAAGGTGGGAAACAATCATGCACCCTGTAAGAAGACCATAGGTCTGTGGGGACTGCCCTAGTAAAATATGAATAAATAATAATAATAATAATAATAATGTACAGTTGGTGGTGACTGAAATCCGACAGCTGAGCGGTTCGCTCACATCGCAAAGATCAAACATGGGATTGTAAAGCTACGAAATAGAGACCAATATTTGGGACGCGTTCGAATTGTCTTCATCAAATATTCCAACAAATTGTAAAGAAATTAGTTGAAGTGTCCCGCTAGAACGGTTTCTATCATTTCAGAGTTTTTCAGTGGAATTGTCATGGTGATGATGACGTCCGATTAGATCGACCATCTCCACGTACTACGTAAAGTAGCTATTCCAAACTCTTCGAAACTATTCCACCTCTCCCATCGGATGAGGTCGTGGAGTTTCGAGGAGTTTCGAGGAGCTCCGTTTTTCTGAAGAGGCCAATAAGGCCACCTCTTCAGAAAAACGAAATTCCTCGAAAGGTCAAAGAGTGACAATTCGAACGCGCCCTTAGAATGTGAATGATTTCAGCTGTCAGCACTGTATTATTACTAGTACTCGTAGTACACTGTAGTAGTACTAGTAGTAAGCCAACCCGTCCTTGCTTCCTTGGTCAGTCGGTGACAATGACATCTACGCCTAACTCACGTGACATGCGAACTAAATATAGCATGCCGCGGCCAGACCTGACAAGCCTTTCAGGGCGGGCTGCCACCTACTCCGGCCCCTTGCGGCCTCGGCCTCCTGACGCCTTTCAGACGGAATGCAGTTATTTTCATAGCTATAAAAGGACCGACTCCATGACTGCACAGCACAGTGTACGTAACACTATCATGTACAGACTACAGCAAAACCTGTGACTAGCGACCACCCCTTGGGGCCAGAGAAAGCGGTCTTTAGTGGCAGGTGGTCCTGAGTTAGAGGTTTGCACCGCACATCCATTTTAATATGAATGTAAGATCGTCCGTCCCTGGCGAAGTGGACTTTAGTACCAGGCTGGTCTCTAGTCACGGTGGTCTTTAGTTACAGGTTTTATTGTACGTGTACATGTACATGTATGTACAGCGGTGGCAAATAGGGGTGTGCGGATCCTGCTCGAAAAGGTGGCAGATTCTGCTCGAAAAGCAGTGAAATTGGCAGAACCATACAAACCTTATGGCGGAAAATTCCTCGAATTCTGCTCCATTACTTTATCCACATATCAAACATGCATGAAACCGACCAGAAAAATGTACCGAATTCTGCCAAATTTTCTGCCGCCATTATCCGCATATTGTAACAGGTAGCCGAGTGGTAGGCGCGGTGCAATTAACACGAGTTCGTTTATTATTATTCTCTCAGGTACACACCTGGGATATAATTATTAGTAAAAGAAGAAGCGGCAAAATAAATAACTTTCTCTCCGGTGCTCACCTAGAGGTTGACTGCTTCTTCTTCGAGTTAGCTATGTCGTTGCTATCTAATCTCATCAAAACAGAAATGCGCAGCAGCCCTTATGCTACAGACGCCATACGCTTACATACGGAGATACACTAAATATACATCAGGTAAAGTTCCGTATTAGTTCCGTATTACTTCCGAACTAGCCGGGCAGGGATACTACAATATGCCTAATGGCAAATGAATTCCGACCGCTGATTTCCCTACATACGGAGATACACTAAATACTCTACTCTATTCCAGCCGTCTCTATTTCGTACTGTTACAAGCGCGTGCTGGGTCTTTGCAGTGTGATCGCACTGAATTCGGGTCGGATTGCAATCGCAAGGAAGAAGAAAGCCGTCGGAGAGATAAATCAATAAAGACGTGCAAAATGATGTACATGTACATGTACATGTACCCACATATCAATCTGAATGTAAATGTACATTGTATACGGACAGAACTGGTTCGTCCTTTCTGGACTCATCAGCGCACTGAGCGCAGCACAGAGAAAATGAGGCCAAACCTCAACAGTGTTGTGAGTGCCCCGTCGAAAATGTGGAAGAGGGAATGTTTGAAATCGAGGAGACAGATTTAGAAGTGTCAAGAATATATGTAGGACTCAGTATAGAGTCCATGCACTATATGATGTCCAGCACCCTATATAGAGTCCATTGGTCCAAAATCCACTATACAGAGTCCAGGAGTCCACTCAGTTTTGATCAGCTTCATCCTGCCGCGCAATCCCCTATAAGGAGTACACTTTTTCTACAAGTCTCCTATTCACAGTCCAGGAGTCCAGTTTATCCAGTCACGCCGTCCTGTGTGTTGTGCCCGAAAGAGAACAAACACATTTTCAGTTTTGCTTGCCTCGTGGCAGCGCATTCCTTTCTTCACTTCAGCCATGGCTGCCAGTTCTGCTGTGCAGTTGCTGACAGTAATCTGTCTCGAGGTAACCAAGGAGGATAAGGAGACGTTCAAAATCAAATCTGGAAAGCGTCTTGTGGTTCTCTGAAGACGTTTCATCAGTGCGCGGGATGAAAGCAGAAATTGCAGAACGAGAAAAAGTTCAGCACAGTTCAAATCTGACGAGTCAGGTACACTGACACTCTCTTTCGTTCGACGCCACAAGGATCCCCTGTTTGGCTGGCCATTGCTGCCAGTAAGACGTTTGAACGGTTTCATCAGAGCGAGGGATGAAAGCAGAAAGCGGTGAAAGAGAAAGGTTCAGCACAGTTCCAATCTGACGAGTCAGATACACTGACATTCTCTTTCGTTCGACGCCACAAGGATACCCCTGTTTGACTGGACAAGAGCTGCCTGTACCACCGTGTCAAAAGGCTGTCCAACTACATGGCAGGACGATGACTGAGGTAAGGAAGCTTTTACTTGTTTCGATTGGTCTGCTGTTCTGTCGTTATGCTTGAATTTGTTTCCATTTTCAAGGAGCGTATCGTGTTTGTTTGATGTTGCTTGAATGAATGCCCTAAAAGTAATCAACCACTTCGTAATAGTCCTCAAGGACTGCAAGGACTTTGCATCAATCGTATACGATCGTCTAGCTATCATCAATTATTATAATTATTTCATGAGAAATGTATTTTTATCCCTGTGAAAATTATGTGAAACTCCACGACACTCTTCCTCTACAAATTATAGTATGATGTCAAATACAATGGGATCCACAAACGCAGTGCCAGTGTACTAGTAGTAGTAGGAGGATTGCTTGTATGCCAATGACAAGAAAAAGCTTCTCAAGCTAATACTCGTATTCCCTGAAGTAACCGTTTTGATGTCACGAACATGACATTGTGTCAGTGAAACTGCCTCGTGACAACAAATCATTGCATTTCCATCTTGGGGAAGACTGACTGACGGCAACGCTGTACAGATTGTTCAAATCATCTCATTTCAATTTACTTCGAAGTAGTTGCAGTGAAACACTGTGTACACTACATGTATGGTGGTGTGTCCGTGCGTCTTGAGTGTGCACAAACGATCTTATTCCTCGTATTACTAATAGATTATTGTCCCCACCGTCACCTGTTCACAGGTCTTTGAGTGGATTGATTTTCATTGAGCATCACATTCGTTGAGAACTTGGTAGTTGTGTGCTCCCATGCATCATTACGTTAATAGGCGTATCCTTGTGCTATCTATTTGTTGCAGGTGTGCTGATCTTCAGAAGCTTGCGGAACTGAGTGCTGCTGAACATTTGCATGGCCATGAGCAATGGTGAAGCTTGCTATTGCACTCTCAGCATGTGCTAGTATTATGCTGACCACTGCACTATGTTACTCTCTTACACTACTACGTGTATGTAAACGTGCGTGTACCCGTCCCCGTACGCATTCGTTTCGTATAATTATTTGTTATCCCTCTTGACTTTACGTGTAAATGGGTGGACGTTTGCATGGCTGTTGGAGTTGCGTGTGTATTGTGTCTCTACTCTTTTCTTGGTGTTTTCTTGGCGTTGTATAAGTTTGTGTGTGTGTGTGTGTGTGTGTGTGTGTGCGTGCGCGCGCGCAATAGTTTGAAAACAAATAATTAATCCTGGGCTCTCCATTATTCTCTTTCGATTCTTGTTTTTTTTCTAGGTATTTTCTTGGCGTTGTGTGGGTGTGTGCATGTGTGTGTGTGCGTGCACAATAATTTGGCAACACTGCATGATTGAGATATTGTAATTTGCAGCGTCTGCGAAGAGACCACTTGATTTGAGGATGGTGTTTGTAGTGTTTTTCATGTAGTGAAGTGGCTGCAGTGGCGCCTCAATACATATTTTTTATCTTGAGAAGTGAATGATGTAAAGGATTAAAGGGAGAGGCCGTTTTCTGGTTAATATTCACTGCTTACAGCAGATGCTATGTCTAATTTCGAACTCGATAGGGGATGCCTAATTGGCTGGACTTTATACAGGGAGTGTTGTCCACATAAAGACTCTTTAATCTTTATACATGTAGTTGATTTCAAAATTTGGACTCCGTACAGTTGATTTTGGACCAATGGACTCTATATAGGGGTGAAGCCAATTGGCTGGACTCTATACAGGGAGTGATGTCCATCTAAACTGAGCTCACAGTTGATTCCAATTTTGGACTCTGTACAGTGGATTTTGGACCAATGGACTCTATATAGGGGTTGGACATCATATAGGGGCTGGACGCTCTACTGAGTCCAACATATAGTCAACCAGTACAGTGTCCTGCTTGGTTTCCCCTCCCTGGTTTCCCCTCCCTGGTTTCCCCTCCCTGGTTTCCCTCCCTGGTTTCCCCTCCCTGGTTTCCCCTCCCTGGTTTCCCCTCCTTGGTTTCCCCTCCCTGGTTTCCCCTCCCTGGTTTCCCCTCCCTGGTTTCCCCTCCCTGGTTTCCCCTCCCTGGTTTCCCTCCCTGGTTTCCCCTCCCTGGTTTCCCCTCCCTGGTTTCCCCTCCCTGGCTTCCCCTCCCTGGTTTCCCCTCCCTGGTTTCCCCTCCCTGGTTTCCCCTCCCTGGTTTCCCTCCCTGGTTTCCCCTCCCTGGTTTCCCCTCCCTGGTTTCCCCTCCCTGGTTTCCCTCCCTGGTTTCCCCTCCCTGGTTTCCCCTCCCTGGTTTCCCCTCCCTGGTTTCCCTCCCTGGTTTCCCCTCCCTGGTTTCCCCTCCCTGGGGCTAGCTGGGGCTCAGCAGCATTCAGCTGAGCAGATTCAGGATGCCGAACCGATCGCTCGCGGACTAGACCTCGTGAACCTCGTAAACACAATGATGATCGCAACAGAGCAAATGAGAGACTGCACCGGATGTACATGTACATGTACAATGTAGGTTCCTGTGTGGGAGTACAGTAAAAACCTGTAACTAAAGACCACTTCGCCAGGCACGGACTAGGCACCGGCGGATTATGTTCGAAAAGCAGTGAAATTAGCAGAACCATACAAACCTTATGGCGGGCAATTCCTCGAATTCTGCTCCATTTCTCTATCCACATACCAAACATGCATGAAACTTACCAGAAGCGAAGTTTTACTGCACTGCTCTTTCCTCCTGTCCACTTTCAAAGACACAATTCGGCGACAACGTGTTGTAGCCGCTCTTTCCACACCAACACTTGCCGACAACGGCACGAACGTGGCATGCTCCACCTCTCTCACTCTCTCTCTCTCTCTTTCTCTCTCTCTCTCTCTCTCTCTCTCTCTTCACAGCATCTTCTCTTTTCTTTTTCATGACGCCGAGAGGCAGGCGCAGCTTGACAGAGACATACCATAGAGCCTGAGCTTCATTGCAACCCAAGCGCTCCACAACAACAGAAGATTACAGAAAATATGCGGGGGGGGGGGGGAGGGGGTAGATAACTGGGGATTACGGGGAAAAGTGTGCACAATATCAGAGAGTCAAAGAATTGAATGGAGGGGAACAGAGTTAGAGCTTCTGTCTTTCTTTTTTTCTTTGGGTCATAGCCTGTCTGTTGCACACTCCCAGCGTGTAAGGCGCAGGTGGGCGTTGACCTTCTCTTTGAGAGTCTGCAGTCCTTTCCTTGTTGGTTCAGCAGAATGCACTGCGGGAGCTGGTTCCAGACCTCAACTGCAGCGTCAGGGAAGGACTGAAGGACATCATTCGGCGTGCTCTGAGCGGAAGAGTGGAAGCGAGCTCTATAGCAAGACGGCAATGCCAAAGCAGCAGAGCGCATTGTCACCAAATATCCAAGCGTAACAGAGGCTCTGTCAAGCTGCGCCTGCCTCTCCCCCACCCCTGCCATTCCATAATATTATGTCTCATCGCTGCCTTCCTGCTTTGTACCGTCAAAATGGTATGTGCTTTTGGGAAGAAAAAATAAAATATAAACTAAAAAGAGGGTACGTATTGGCTGGACGTTAGGGGCAGTATTACATCAGTGGGCGGACAAATCCCTTGAAGGTAGCCAGGATAAAGCCGAGGCGCTTTGCAGAGTTGAGAACGACGGACCCCATGTGTTGGTGGCTCTGTGTCTGGCTGACGAGTTAACTATTTACATGTACCGGTACTGTGTAAGTACTCAATCTGCGTAAGTACACATTTTTCGTTCACGAAATGTTTCGTTCGATCACTCCACCAGCAGGTTCGTTACGTACTAAATTTCGTTTTGGGTCGAGGTCTGTCACCCCGAACGTTCACAAAAACAACTATAGTTTGGCGCAAACTTTAGGTATCTCGTGCCACCTGACAAGCGATCTACGCCGGCTGTGATGGCATGCTAATCCTACAGCTCCTATAATTATGTCGTCAATACTTTTTTGAATTGAAGCCCGGTTTGCGATTTTCGCACCGACTCCCTCCCCCCCCAAACGTATGCTCTTCGTTTCAGGGGCTTCTGCGAACTTTTGCGATGGTCCCTAACGAATATAGCGAAAGTTATTTCCAAACGAGACTTAGAGTCAAGTCGAGCGAGCTGCAACTCCCGGTGCCGAAAGGCGGGCTCATGCCCCGACATGGCTACTTCCCCTTGTCTAGCCCCCAAGACGAAAATGATAGTAGCCGACTGGCCGAAATTAAAAAAAAAAAAAAACGAGACTTTACAGTGGTTAGTCGCAGAGCAGCACTCTGGCTGTACCGCTTAGGACCCGTTTAAAAATACTTTGTTGTTCAGTAGACGTCATTGCGGTCAGTGCGGCCAGTAATTTCTCTGAACTAAGCCGAGGAGAGGTTCCCGCACTAAGCGATCATCAGCAAACAGCAATAAGCAAATCTGGATCAGTACAGGTGAATATACCCAAAAAGCAAAGTGTAAATGACTGCATCATGGCGCAAATCTAAAAGGTGTGAGTGACAGCAGTGCAAAGCGTAAAGTTTAATGACTGCATCATGGCGCAAACCTTTTAGTACGAATGACAGCAGTGGTGAAAGGTATCGCTTGAAGTGGCAAGCACTGGAGCTGGTTGTCTCCTACTTGATTAGGTAATGGCTGAGGATGGTTTGAAGTAAATTCCGAAGGTAGTATTTATTCTCGTGGCGACACTTTGACACAAGTTCACTCCCCTTGTCGAGAGAGAGGTGCTTGCGTGCTTGCGCGATTGCTATTTTTTCCGCCAGGCACAGGTTGCACCTTTTTGCTTTTGTTGCTGTTGGCCACTGCCCTGCGGCGTATCGCCCATTGAATGCTGCATGCCTTCCCTTCATCCTTCTTGGCCCATACGTACTGCGATAGGCGGGTGTCCTTCTCGTGTTGTCTGTGGCGGAATGAGGATTGGTGGTTATAGCAGCGTTGTATGAATGTTGTTGCTGTTAATCCAATATACTCCTTCTTCTCCGTACCTGTGGTGACTCTTGCCTTATACACTATGCTCTCCCTTAGACACGGTCCGTCCAGTGGACATAAGTATTTCGTCCGACAGCTACAAGTTCTGGTGTCGTTGTCACCTCCGTTGGCTTGTTTTTTGGGTCGTAGAATCGTGGTATTGTGTTGTTTGATGGTGGTAACCATATTCTGCATGCAACTGTAGCTAACTTTTACTGAGTTCCGTCTGAATATTTTGTTGAGGCTTGAGCCTTTGGGGAAGTGTGTGGCCACTAGGCACCGGCGGACTATGCCGGCAGAAAAATTGGCAGAATTCGGTACTTTTTCTGGTAAGTTTCATACATGTTTGGTATGTGGATAAAGAAATGGAACAGAATTCGAGGAATTTCCCGCCATAAGGTTTCTATGGTTCTGCCAATTTTACTGCTTTTCGAGCAGAATCTGCCACCTTTTCGAGCAAAATCCGCCGGTCCCTAGTGGCCACTAGCTGGAGGAAGAAATGTCCGACATCGGTTGTGACTTTCTTGCTAAATGGTGGATTGAACCATATGATGTTCCGGTGGCGATTCCTTTTCTTCTTCTTTTTTGTCTCGTCCGTTTTACGCTCTTCGAAGTACTGCACGTTATCCCGGTATCCACTCTCTCTCTCAGCGCGTCGCTGTAGATCGGAGTCGCATCTCGGAAGACGTCTTCATGGTTGGAAATATCTGTGAGTCTTCTGCTGAGCGATGCAGGCAGGTTCTGGATATTGTAGGCGGGTGATTTGACTGGTAATTGATATAGATCGACTTGTCGTTCAGTTTCCGGTAAGCGCAGTACTTTTCGGTGGTAACGTCCAATGTAACGTCCAGAAAGTCGACTCTCTTCAGGTTTGTCTGTATCGTTATCTTCAGTCCGAGGTTCTGGAATTTTTTGGTCATCTTCGTTCTTGTTTGGTCAGCTTCATGTCCTGAACACGGCCAGACCGTCGTCACGATACAACCCGATGTCTCGCCGTTGAACACGTCCACTATCATGCATGTAGAAAGGAAAAGCTGGGAGTCTTCTCTGTCGATCCAATGTGTCCAGGAAGAAACAGGTACACCACTGATACCTGCATACGCCTCGCAAGCCGCCTCATTGTGCCTGCGAAATGGCGATCCAACTTCTGCCACATGGTATGTCGGCTTGCAGTTCAAACTCAACGCAGATCGAAAGTTCAAACTGCAGTGCAGAGGATTCATGATACCCGTACATGAGTGCTGTAGCTGTTATTATGATTCTTGGTTGTCAACTAGTACTCTTTGTCTTCACGATCTTCACGGTAAGAGGCACAGTGTGGGATCTTCTTGGAACGTGATTATGGTGATGGCTATCTTCTCTCGATCTCCCGCGGCTAGTATTATTATGCTAACGTCAACACTCCGTACACAATCATCATGCAATGTTCCCTCGGCCGCCTTGTACATCACACTGCATGTACATGTACACGTACATGTACACGTACATGTACATATACACGTAATGCTAACTTATGTAGTACAGTGTATACGCGCACGCGTTGTGCTATTACTGTTTCAGATAGACACTCACAGTTTGTGCAGGCGTTGCGGCCGGATTCCTCACTGACTGTATCACAAAACTGAAAAAAACCCAAACGGCCAAAGTCATACACTCACAGACTGTAGAGTGTAGACTAGACTGTCAATCTCAGGACTCGCGCGCGGCAAGGGCCACATGGGCACAATCACATGCCATGGGCCACATGGGCACAATCACATGCCATGGGCCACATGGGCACAATCACATGCCATGGGCCACATGGGCACAATCACATGCCATGGGCCACATGGGCACAATCACATGCCATGGGCCACATGGGCACAATCACATGCCAAGGGCCACATGGGCACAATCACATGCCATGGGCCACATGGGCACAATCACATGCCAAGGGCCACATGGGCACAATCACATGCCATGGGCCACATGGGCACAATCACATGCCAAGGGCCACATGGGCACAATCACATGCCATGGGCCACATGGGCACAATCACATGCCATGGGCCACATGGGCACAATCACATGCCATGGGCCACATGGGCACAATCACATGCCAAGGGCCACATGGGCACAATCACATGCCATGGGCCACATGGGCACAATCACATGCCATGGGCCACATGGGCACAATCACATGCCATGGGCCACATGGGCACAATCACATGCCAAGGGCCACATGGGCACAATCACATGCCAAGGGCCACATGGGCACAATCACATGCCATGGGCCACATGGGCACAATCACATGCCAAGGCAAGGGCCACATCCTACGACTACAGTACGAGTCTGGCGGGGGCACTCTGGCGCCAGCACTTGCACTCCTGTCAGACATGCGTGTCGTACCTAAGGACCTTGGACTTGGTCCTTACCTTAGTCGTGGGCATACTCTACTGCACAGTCAGCATGGTCAGAGACAGAGTCCATCCGACCTAGGCTAGGCTGAATCGTAGGACGTAAAGGTGATTATAATTTGATAATTATGTGAGATTATACTGTCACATACATGTATACAATGTACATGTACATGTAGGCCTGGGACATTGGGAACATACAATCAAGGTTCAATCATGTAGATCTACATGTACATAATGCTAGCACTCACGTGGCTCAGCTAGCAAGAATGCATGCAGAGCATGCATAGCAGATCGTACATGTACATGCACGATGTATATGCACATGTAATGATGTAGATCTACCCGAGACTACCACTGTACTGTACCAGCGGCGCTAGCGCTACTGTACTACTGACAGCTGACAGTGCTGTAGACTAGTCGACTGTAGACTAGTCGACTGTAGATATTTTCGTTGCTGTTTGTCGGATTGTGACTTTGTGTAGCTACAATGTAGCTGCTCTTGTTTTTCTCGAGTACTGTTGCGTTTTCTATTGATTCTTCTTCTTTTTTTACTTCTATTTTATTTTTTGTATTTTCATCCATGCACATCTCACATCTTTTCAAAGCATTCGTCTAGGGATTGAGTTGAACCTTTCACACAACCTTGTTACATTTGCCTTGAGTTTCTTTGGATTATACGTTTTTCAAATTTTCATTTTGATTTCATCGTCGAGTTTCATCCCTTGTATCTTTGGTTTTCTTCCTTCTCTCCATGTCGTATAGCCTTATAGGGCTTGAAAGTGATGATGTCAAAAACGGCCAGGGAGTAGTAAGTTGACATCAGATTTCTATTTTGGATCCACTAAGGTATGACTTTGCTATTGCCTCAGTATGTGGGTGCATAGCAACCCACTCATGTCGTATGCAGGGGAGAATTTTACTTCGCCACCAGTTGTAACCCCGCCCCCACTAGCCAAATCAGTCAGTTTCACTGGCTACATCACCTTGCTGTGAGTAAGACGGCTTGAAATGTGCTTGGATCCATACAAAAACTGGATCCAAGTGGATCCAGTTTTTGAATTTTTGAAATTGTTGCTATGCTGTGACGTACATGTAGCATTTTCAAGTTTGAATAAATCCATTAAGTTAATTATGTGTTCTGTTGTACTTGTTTTTAGCTGTAATACTATAGTAATAGTAATACATGTACTACTTCAGTACTTGCTAGTCGCGTCTGTGATGGCTGGCCTCAGTGGCCTGGCCTGACGTGACAGTCTAACCAGTGGTTCTATTTATAGCTTCTCTTGTTCACCTTCCATATATAGTAGTACTAGTAGTAGTCCATACCATCCAAGGCGATGACAATGATCCACTAGCACTGAGTCTGTACTAGCATAGTTTTCTGTGTGCGTGTCAGTCTACGCCCTGCTCACTGTGCTCAGCCAGCTTTGCACTACACATACTCATTACGACATTAGTCAGTGCACGACACTCTGTGCAAGTCCCACTGCACTACACTGCACTACACGCAGACCATACATGTCAGTCTAGTCCGTCATGTACATCTACATCTGATACAGTCATGTACAATGACCATACCGTACCACGCATCCGTGTCCACCACGTACTAGTAGTACTTGGTCTACGCTGCATGCATGCTAGCTCACCTCACTGTCCTCAGTCCTCACTCACTCACGCGTCCGAGTCACTTCATGCATGCCCCACCACTGTATGTCCGTCACACGTCACTCTTGAGTTTGAGTGGGTCCTGAAAGGCTGAATCCTGATTCCTGAGTGAGACTGTCTGTAGTGTAGAGTGTACTAGTACTAGTGTAGCGTAGGACGTGGTAATGCACATGCATGTGCATTCTACCTGATTGTATGCATGCCTGTTGTCAGTGTTGAGTGTTGTAGCAAATGCCTATGTTACTAGTATGTAGCTCCACACACGGGCTGACTCAGACTGACAGCCTGTGGCTGTGGCTGTGGTAGTACTGACACTGCCAATACTGGCTGGCAAGTGGCATGTACACTCAGTACTGTCTGTACGTTGACGTCTTTGGGGAGCATTGGACTTCGACTTATTTTTCTAGTGAGCCCGTTGTGTTCAACTCAACTGGTTTGCGCACATTCCGCCAAAGTGTATCTCTAGCTCTCGAGCTAGGCAGCTCTACCATTCCTGTCCCTTCCAGCCGCAGGCAGGCACGGTCTCTCTGAATCACGGAGCACATTTTGTGTTCTAGCGGCGGGAAAAAGGACTGAGAGTGAGAGTTGGCCATCCTTGGGTACTCCTCGAGGTTGCGACTGTACGAGCCGATCTGCCACGATAGAAGGAGGGAGTCGCTGCTTGCCAAGCCCGTCAAGCATTTGGTTGTGCTTGGTTCGAGGGATACTTTCAGCTCAGCGTGATAGATCCACTCGCACCAGTTGAAGCTGGTTCCGCCCGTATTAACAGTACTCCTGCTACGAAGGTAAGGACCGCCATGTCTTAGCGCGCTGCTCGACGTAAGGGCCGTGTATCTTTCTCGCTAGGCCAATACGCAATAGTTCAGGTACATGCTCAGTGCGATGCTTTCTCGTAGCATCGATATTCATTGTCGCTGTTGCACTGGATTGTGGCGGTGCTTGAGCCCGCTATGGTTGAGCCTGTACTCGTGTCGTCTTGTCCGTTGTCGGTGCGTTCAAGGCCGAGTTCTGGATCCTGCAGTCGTGTCTCGCGGCGGCTGAGCTGTGTTGTGGCTTGATCCTCGCCGTGGCACTGTTGCAAATGGCTAGGAAGCGCGTGTGGTATTTGTGTGTGTGTGTGTGTGTGTGTGTGTTTTTTGTGCGTTTGTTCCTTGTGTTTCAACTTTCTTCGACTGTATGAGCAACTGTAAGCTGATGCGACTCCGAGCCGCTAGAAGGTATTCAAAGAGAGAGAGAGACTGTCTGACTTTGGGAATAATCATCGTGCCCGTGTGTTGGTATGATGGGGAGGAGTGCACCTTTTCGTCGACGGGCACGCGCTGTGTCTGGGGCTCTCTTTCTCTCGAGTAGAAACACAGTAATTCCGCTTGCGTATGGGTTCGCGCACTGCGCTCTAGTGAAACGAATATGGCGTCGCTGTGGGTTGTAATACTCAGTACTGTGATCACCGCAGGGTAATTTTTTGTTCATCGCAATGGTCATTATTCTCTCTATCTCTCTTACTCTCTCTCTCTCTCTGATCCACTGTGCGCGAAATGCGGTGCGCCGTCAGTTTTACAAAAATAGTGTTAGTGTGTTTTTCCCGACATCTCTTGCCTACGATTTGTCCTAGCCTAGGCCATGGCCTGGGTTTCTTTCTTTCTTTCAGGGTGAATGTGTGCGGGTGCGTGGGTTGATATTTTATATTATTTTTGTTAGTCGAGTTGTTCTCACTTCTCGTTCAGTTGGGACTTGCGCGCTTTGCATTCAGATTCAGACGATTGACAGCAGATTTGAGGTGACAGGTTGCGAATTCACGGGAGCAGTCTTCAGGTCTTCGTCAAGACTTTTGTTGTGTGTTGTTGTCCTTTTATTCGTGGGCCTTTCCTTTGATTGAATATTGAGACCAGGCTCCGCGGAGCACATTGCACGTCTGTTCTCAAATATATTTGCACAGTCATACATCGTTGTGTATCGTGGTTTAGATTCGTGGAGACTAGGAGTGCACTAGAGTAGGAACATCATGGCTTGTGGTGGTGGCGCTGGTAATCACTTCCTCGTCTTTTTGTGCAAGCGTGGCGTGCCATCGCTCCTTGTCGCCCTCGAACGTAGGAGGATTGGCGTGCAGGTCGATACGCTTGTGACAGCTTCGTGGGACGTTTAGGATTCTTCTGCGTGTACGTCCTGTTCCTTGGTCGAAACGAAACGCGATTTATTTTGTGTATTTTGTAGATGCCAATGTAAATGTTGTAACTATTCAACACAACAGTTTGTTTCTCGATCGGCTCAATCTCATTCTCCCTACGTCCATTGGTTGACGGGGTGCCTTGATCTAGCCCTCCACTGGTGTCTACCCGACGACAGTCTAGTTGATGGTTTCGTGCTCCCCTCTCGTCCCCAACACAGTCAAGTAAAAATAGATCAGCACTCGATATGTCTGACGTATGCTGCTGGCAGGTACGTCTGCGGACGGTGTTAGCATTATCGTAGACCAGAGACCTTTGTCTGGCTTTGAGTTTGAGTGTGGCCGTGTGCAGTACGGCATGCACCTTGCTTTTGCCAGTTTTGGCTTCGTTTTCATCCCCAGTCGCCAGGTCGAGTCGCTGGGTGACTTCGCCTCGTCTGGCCAGCCTGCGAGCGATCGCTTTTCAGCTGACCACTTCATAATAATTCTGTGTGCCTTTCGCGCGCTCGCCTGATGATCCGCTCTGAAACACCCAGCCGGCGCTATTCAGCCATTACAATATGTCGGTGCAGAACGTGGACCACCATGATCTGAAAACAAGCATCACGCTGCAACTCCTAGACTCCTCTACCTCTCGGCAAATCACAGAATCTAAACCGGATCTCTTGCCCGCTTAGCTAGATCTACGCGTAGCAGCTGATTATTGTTGCTCGGCGAAAAAATCTGAAAGAGGGATCGAGAAAAATCATCTGGCTTGATTCACTGCATGCAAAAGCTGTAGGCTAGTGAAGCTAGTAGTAGTAGTAGTAGTAGTAGCAGTAGCACATGGCAAAAGCTCATCCATTCTTTTGCGTATGTCCGCTTCACTGGGGTGCTGTCAACTCGCGATAGTACACTGCGCCAACACAATGACTGGTGGTTGACGAGCGTCAGTTGTGGCTCAAAAATAGATTGTGGCTGCCCGATTTGCGCACATCGCTGATCCTCAGGAACTAACTAACAATACTAACTAATTCCTCCCCGTGTAGCGGTTCCCCTCGCTGTATGGTGGTGTAGGTTTTTGTGGAGTGCGGTAGCGGCGTAGCGGTCTCTGCGCCCAATCGTATGACCAATTGCAACGGAGAAGCAAGAGTGCGCTGCCTCCGTTGTACTCACAGAGAAGCCGTAGTCGTTCTGCACGCTGCATCGTTGAAAATTTGTTCGCTTGGATGTCTCGCTAGTCCCGGCAGTCCGTCTCGCTTCACCAATCGAACTCGACTCGCGGATTCGACAACAGAACGAAGCGTTTGGCCAGTTTGTGATTAGCCGCGAGCAGAGGAAAAGAGCCTCCGTGCTCAGTATGAGCGAATACGCGTAAGTGGAGCCATCTCCGCCTGCTCCTAGGAATAAATATTTGAGTGTTGTACCAAGCACTCTCGACGCCTTTGCTGACCAGCATCGTCCAAATCGACCGGCTGCAGAAAAGTAAACTGGTCCAGCGCTCGCTAATGGGCGATAGTTGCTCGCCAACTAGCGCTCTAGTTTGGGAAGCTCACGAGAGATAAAGAATGTGCGCGATCATTGGTTATTGGAATTGGTATGAATGACCGTCCAGACCTATTTGTGACAGCGTAATATTATGGGATTGAAGCCCGAACGCGGCGGTGGTTTAGCACAAGTAATTGAAGAATGATGTCTATTTTGGTACGTTTATTATAAGGTGCTCCAACAAGCTCATGGCGAAATCTCAAGTACTTGCACTCTGTTTGTTTATGGCGCACAATTGATACTGTGGAATCGTTTTTCCAGTGGTGGCACGCCAATTTGGGTCTCATTGGGGGCAATATTATGTGTGTGTGTGTATGTGTCTGTGTGACTGTGTGTGTATGTGTCTGTGTGACTGTGTGTGTATATTAATAAATATTTTAAATATTGTGTGTGTGTGGTGTGTGCGCGCACACGTGTGGTGTGTGTGTGTGCATGGTGCATGCATAACGGTCTGTGAAAATCATGCGTAACGGGGATGGGTGAGAGTGCTACATTTGTAGTGTCCGTGTGTGGCATTTGGGTTGGTAGCTCAACAGGCAACAGTTAACAACTTTCTCACAATGAGAGGATAGAAGCTTAATAATCATAATTATTTGTTGTTGTGTGTGCATGCTTGTGTATGTATGCGCGTGCGTGTGTTCATATGTGTTTGTGCACGCATGTGTGTATGTGTTCTCGTGCGTGACTTTGTTCATAAAACGGAGAACAGACGCTAATCTGGATCCCTCTAAGTTAATCAAGTACGCCAACTCGCAGGGTGAGGCATTGACCGCTGCTCTTCCGGCCATGGCAGACGGCGGCCATGGTTTCCACGGTAAGACGGTGTGGTGTTGCTTTGCAATGCAGCTCCTGCTGGTTTCTCTATGGCTCGGTGTGTGTGTGTGTGTGTCTCTCTGTCTGGCTGGCTGTCTCTGTTCTGTCCTTTTTCTGGCTGTCACTCGCTGTCTCTTTGGCTGTCTGAATATCTGTATCTCTCTCTCTCTCTCTCTCTCTCTCTCTCTCTCTCTCTCTCTCTCTCTCTCTCTCTCTCTCTCTCTCTCTCTCTCTCTCTCTCTCTCTCTCTCTCTCTCTCTCTCTCTCTCTCTCTCTCTCTCTCTCTCTCTCTCTCTCTCTCACTCACTCTCTCTCTCTCTCTCTCTCTCTCTCTCTCTCTCTCTCTCTCACACACACTCTCTCTCTCCTTCTCTCTCTCTTTCTGTCTTTCTGTCTCGTGTGTGTGTGTGTACATGTCTGTTTCTGTGTCTCTCTGTGTCTAACCCTGTGTCTCTACCTGTGTCTCTGCATTTCTCTCTCTCTCTCTCTCTCTCTCTCTCTCTCTCTCTCTCTCTCTCTCTCTCTCTCTCTCTCTCTCTCTCTCTCTCTCTCTCTCTCTCTCTCTTTTGTGGTGGGACGGCCTGTTAACAGAAAGTCTACTGCATTTGTGCCCGACGCATTGCACAACGCTGGCACCCTTGACCTATTCACGTTACATCACTGTACATTTTTACATGTGTATATCCAGCAGAATCCGCATCCCTTCCCTGGTGTCAAAAGCTGTGCATGGCGGAGCACCGAATAGGCGTGTTGGGTCGGATTTCATCAACCTAGTCCGTACTGCGCTGCACTCTTACTACCACTCCGTGTGCACACACAATCACAGTACTGTCAGTTGCGGAACAACTGGGGGTCAGCCTCCTAGCCTAGACCGTTCCTTTTTTCATGTATTCAGTCTATGCGCAGTGGAGACACCAAGCATACATTGGTTTAGCTGTGCCTTGTCAAATCCTAGCCTGTTTGTTCTTCGGCGCTTCGTTCTTCGGCACCCGATAGTGCTGTGTAGCTGGTACTACAGTAAAACCTGTAACTAAAGACCGCCGTGACTAGCGACCAGCCTGGTACTACAGTAAAACCTGTAACTAAAGACCGCCGTGACTAGCGACCAGCCTGGTACTACAGTAAAACCTGTAACTAAAGACCGCCGTGACTAGCGACCAGCCTGGTACTACAGTAAAACCTGTAACTAAAGACCGCCGTGACTAGCGACCAGCCTGGTACTACAGACCAGGCACGGACGGTCTCACATTAATGCGTGGTTGTGCAGTGCAAACCTCTAACTAAGGACCACCTGCCACTAAAGACCGCTTTCTCTGGCCCCAAGGGGGGGGGGGGTGGTCGTTAGTCACAGGTTTCACTCTACTTGTAAGTCGCACTGTGGTGAACTGTGTGCTGAGCGACAGGTTCTTGTTCTTGCACACACTTCTGACAATGCAATTCCCGGGTTTAGGTGGTTACCGTGGTGATACTGAGCCGAGGGATGACGGTGGACCACTGCAGAACGGCGGCAGCAGCAAGCCTGCTAAAGGAGGAGGTAGGTTGGGTCAGAGTGTGTGTGGCGTCAATTTCCCCCTAGGTATCGTACGTGAGTGTGTGTGCGTGTGGTGTGGTGTGTGTGCGTGTGACTGTGTGTGTGTGTGTGTGTGTGTGTGTGTGTGTGTGTGGTGTGACTGTGTGTGTGCGTGTGCGCGCGCGCGCATGTGTGTGTGTGTGTGTGTGTGTGTGTGTGTGTGTGTGTGTGTGTGTGGCTTAACTTTGTTGTTAGGTTCCGTTGTATACTCACTACTGTGCATTGGCGCCCGTAAGCGGTTCTGGAATTCCACTCACTTATCAATATGACTTGTATAACTTGAAGCGGCCACAGACTGCTAAATTCTCTCCAAGTCCCCCTACCATGCCTCAAGATTGCAAAACAACAACATCTCGCATTTTCTATCGTCTCCTTACTCACACTCAAAGGATGTTCACAATTCAAACTTCAGTCAGGATAGCTGAGGTCCAAGCGCTTGTTTTTGATACGCATGGATTACTCTCAAGGGAAATCCCCAGCATGCACGAAGTGAGGAGCAAAACGTTTGAGTAGATCGCCTGCAAGTGAAATTTGAAATTTCCAGCTGTTCATATCGTCGGCGCTCAACCATACATTGGCCTATCGTTGCATCAGTGGAAAGCTGAGTTCGCTACCTTTCCAACGGTGCATCATTCGTGAGAATCCCTTGAGTTACGAGAGTTTGAACACTCGTCCATATGCCGTGCTGTGTAGTGTACATTGCACAGTTTTGGTGCGTCGCGTACAGTCAAATTCGCTTATAACGACACTCGGCGGGGCATCACAAAGGTGTCCTTATTCGCGAAGTGTCGTTGTACCTGAAGGCTCATTATATGTATTACAGTGGTATGGCACTTTGCTCTGGGCATGGAAATTCTGTCGTTATTCACGAATTGTCGTTATATCCGCAGTCGTTATTAGGCCACACCGTTTTTTATCTGTGTTTCGCGTCCCTCGCGCGCATGTATTTCACAGCCGGAGTTTTAAAAAAATTTGAAAAAAAAAACGAAACAAAAAAATTTAGAAAACTTTTATGCAAACCCAGAAAACCGGAAAATGTAACCCAAAAGGAAAAAAAACGGAACATGATTGTTACACATAACTATTATGTTGGCATCAATTTTGTTCTATTTATCGCATGATTGTACTCAGCTCACACACATGTACATGTACATGTACGTGTGTGTGTGTGTAATAAGCTGGGCCGAAAGTCACACAATCATCATGCCGCCTATGTTTGGACCACAAGCATGACAGAGGGTATACACTCATGTATTCTTGAGTAATAATAATATTCATGTACATGTCAATGTGCATGAACTGTGCCGCGTCGCTTCACTGTACACAAATGCAATGCACGTACGCTGTTTGTTTTTTTGGATGGCTTTTTTATTTTTTTGCCCTCCCTCATTGATTTCATCGAATAAGGTGACGCGAAACATAGAAAAAAACGGCGTGGCCTTAGCGAAGTTGACTGTATACTCGATGCTGGCCATCCAGGGTACATTCTGAGCGCCGCGCGTACGCAACGCTGGCGTGCAAAGGGTTAATTGGTATATCTGGTCTTACAGTAATCCCGTGATTGTCTGTACTGTGCGCAGGATCAGGCCAGAACACGATCAGTGATGGCACCCGCTCGAAACTCAAGCAATGCCTGAAAGGCCGCCTTGAGGAGAAGATATCCGCAGGTGGTGGAACTGGTGGTGCGAGCGGGTCGGCTAGAACCGACAATGGTGTCGAGTTGCAGGCCGGTGGAGGGCCTGCTCTGGCGCAGCACGGTGAGATTGCAATGCTGATAGGATGGCTCTGGGCTACATGTTCAGTAAAACCTGGTTTAAGCGACCACCCCACTGTGCAAGCAAAAGCGGTCGTTAAAGCCAGGTGGTCTTTAGAACCAGGTGGTCTTTAGAACTAGGTCCTACAGTGTCCGTGTAGAAATGTCCATGCATGGAAAAACGGTCGCTTAGAGCAGGTGGTTGCTACACCTGGTTTTACTGGACAATGCTTTCACAATGGCAGCGTGAACAAGGCGAGGACGCACTGTACGGGAAACCGTGCCGCTGGCTACAACCACAAGCCGGTTGGTAGAGGGTTTATGGTTGTGGTCAGGGGCGCAGTTTCCCGTACAGTGCGTCCTCGTCTTGTTCACGCTGTCATCGCGAAAACATGCATCAAGCAGGTCATGGACCTCATTTGTTTCCACTACCCCTGATTCTATCTTCCGCAAGCGGATCCGACGAAGCATTTCGTACGCATTTCAACCAGTTTGTACACAAAATCATGCACCGGTATGCGGATCGCGAGGTCCGGTTATGTTTTATGCTGTATGCGTAACATATGCTGCACATCGGTAACCAGCGATTTTCGTCCGGATGGCGAGGGATCCGGCTAAAAGAGGACCGGATAAACGAGGACCGGATAAACGAGGACCGGATAAACGAGGACCGGATAAACGAGGACCGGATAAACGAGGACCGGATAAACGAGGTCTGACTCTACTAGAGTATGTTATGGGCACATTCAGCCGTAGTATGCCACTGGACTGCTGGCAACAGTTTTTGATTTGTGTATGATGTGGCAGGTGAACATGGCCTCGATGTTAGCAAGCAGCACGTGTTGGTGGCTAAAAGGTTGGTTTGGTGATCACCTGACCAACCGGACTGGTTCCAGCGGGTGTATGCCACGACTAGTGCAGCGATTTTGACCCATGTCACTGCGCTGTCTGCGTGTGCGTGTGTGTGTGTGTGTGTGTATGGTACATGGTGTGTGTGCGTGTGTGTGTGTGTGTGTGTGTGTGTGTGTGTGTATGGTACATGGTGTGTGTGTGTGTGTGCGTGTGTATGACACATGGTGTGTGTGTGTGTTGCCTGTGCAGGCGCTGCTAGCGGCGGTATTGGTTTGCCGGTAGGAGCGGTGTCAGCTGCCACAGCGTCCACACACCAGCCAATGCTGAGTGGCGGCGGAGGTGGCGGAAGCGGTGTTGTATATCAGGCCGCGCAACCAGGCCATCCGCACATGGTGATGCAGGAGATGCCAGCCGGCGCTACGCAAATGTGGTGAGCGCTGCTGGCAGAAATTGTTGCGGTGTGCGTGAGTGGGGGGTGTCTGTGTGAGTGTGTGTGCGCGCGCATGTGTGTGTGTTTGCGTGTGTACGTGCATGTGCACCTGGTGCGTGTCTGGGAATGGCAACCCTTTGCCGGTTCTCACCGCACCTGCATGAGGCGATCGAGACCAGAACTATTGCTCTGGTTGCTCCCGTAACCTTCACATACTCGCATCAGTTTGCCATGTGACTAAATTTGTGCAGAAAGTGATCACGTGGACAGTGGAACCAACATGGCCACCGGCGGCATGTGACCAATAGATGCAGGGGTTGAGTGGAGTTGGAACCAACATGGCTGTCCTGTATGGTCATGTGATACGATGTGAAGCCACCCTATACACATGTCTAGTCCATATTTGGACAGGTTTCCCCCCACATCCGAAGGGTGTACCCACCATAGGTAATACTGTGCTTTGCCAAAGTCAGAGTGGATCCAGCTAGACCCAAACCTCATTGTCAGGGTCCGTCTGATCTAGGACATTAGCAGCTTCAATTCATGTTCAGTGTACCATTATGAAGTTCATCCACCGTTCGTAGAGGGCTCAATTTTCCAAAGGCAAAGAGCGGAATACGCAGACAGAACAACGAGCAGTTGCTGTTTCATAACTCTGAGTTTCACAAACTGAATCGATCATCAGACGAAAATATTCGTCTGATGATCGATTCAGTTCGTGAAACTCAAGAGTTATGAAACAGCAACAGTTTACTGCTCTTTCGTCTGTCTGTGCATGTGCAGTGGACAGTGAACATACATGATTGGCCACTCTGTTTGACCTCTTGACCTGCCTTGTGATTTTTCAAGTGCCCACTTGCGTAGAAAACTTGGAAGGTCAAGAGGTCAAAATGTACGCATGTAATGCCTGTGTTCTTGACCCTAGTACTAGGACAATAGAGCGGTTCCACGTCACATGACCATACGAGCCAGATATGTTGGTTCCATCTCCACTCCACCCCTGCATCTATGGGTCACATGACGTCGGTGGCCATGTTGGCTCCACTGTCCACATGGCATGATCACTTTCTGCACAAATTTCACTCACATGACAAACTGATGTGAACGCCACTCTACACCGGCATGGATATCTGCCCTCACGTCTTGCAACAATCAGGCTGATATCGGCAGATATTGACCTAGTGCTCTGTGGACAACACAGGGACGTCGGACACAGTACGGTCAGTACGCAATTGACCTTGCCATTCTTCGCCATTAGTCAGTATTTTATTAATATTTATTACCCCTATTACTTTGTAGGGATGTGCACATAGTATTAAAAAATAAAAAGTCACCCCGTGAATGGAGACTAGGCACTTATTTGACCTCAAAATTTTCGAAAATGTCATCAGAGTGACCCGCTCCCCGACAAGTAGATTTTGCCTCAGATGGCTGACCGCACTATTCTAGGTCACCGTCCGATGCCCCTGTAACACGGTACCTGCGTCACACCCAGAGGGTACTTTTATCTGAGGTATTGCTGTGCGTATTCTGTTCCACCGCTTCAGGAGCTGCATCTGCGCTTTGAACCTTGAAGGGTGGTGGCGTTCCTAAGGATGCGGAACACTTGCCCCCTAGCCGAGTACGACGCGAACCGTGACATTCTTTCTCTGTTCTTGTGTTCTGCGTTCAGGGTTCAACAGTATCCGCAGCAGCACCCGCAGCATCAGCAGCAGCCGCAACTCATCCAGGCCCACCCCGGCGGCGTGCACACGATACCGTCCGGCCAGCTGGTCTACCAGCAGGCCACCCCGCCACAGCAAGCATCGGCAGTGGCGGCTGCCCAGGCTGGTGCTGCTGCCACCGCGGTGCAGTCTCCGGGCGGCGTAACCCTGGTACCGATGCAGTTCGCGCCAGCGGCCATGCCCGGCCAGGTGGCTGCACCGTCCGGTCCCACCTTACATCCGTCGGGTCACATTCATCTGAGACGCATATGTAAGAAGGATGATAGCCAGAACAAAACTGATGGGGGGGGGGGGGGGCGGGCAGGGATCATTGGCCCCAAAATTTGGTGATTTTTACGATTACAACAAGTCATCCTACCTGCGTGGGTACAATCTGGTCCGTGAATTTTTCGGAAAGACATACGGCACTGAAATACCCATTACCGCTGCCGACTACTGCAACCACTATTTCATGATACCTATCAACTTGAACCTTGACCATCAAGTGGACAATCAAAAGATGAGAGGCAATCTGTCTATCGACTATCAGTTTTCAACCGTCGCCAACTCTCCCATCAAGTTGCCAAGTGATCAATCCACCTCCATCAAGGTCAACATGATCTGTCTTGATCAGTACCTGTACACCATTGACAAGGAGAGAGGTGTCAAGATAAATAGAATCTGTGTTGTATTTGAACGTTTTGGTTGTCAACGTTACAACCTTCACCAGTCCCCCATCGAGTCCATCACCCATTAGCTCTCTTTTCACCACCACCACCTCCTCGTACGCCACAAGTTGAGCCTGTAGTGGCTGTTGTGGTGGTGGTGGTGGTGCTGGTCCTGGTTCTTGCTGCAGCTCATCCTCATCATCATCGTCACTACTTAATATTATCTGTGGTATCAGATCTTCCATATCCGAATCGAGGCCACTGTCGTGTGCATCAGCCATCTTCTTCCGCCATATATTACATCACAGTCCAGCAGATACACAAATTAATGACTATTAACGACTGCGAAGTGCTGACAATATAACAAGGCCACGGAAGGTAAGAACATTTCTGACACTTGCCTGCAAACTTGCCTGCAAACTTGCCTGCAAACTTGCCTGCAAACTTGCCTGCAAACTTGCCTGCAAACTTGCCTGCAAACTTGCCTGCAAACTTGCCTGCAAACTTGCCTGCAAACTTGCCTGCAAACTTGCCTGCAAACTTCTCGGCCTGTGGGCACACGGGTGGGCTGAAGCAGCAGGTTGAGCCATGGTGCGCAACGCATCGAATCACTTTTGTTTCTTCCAGTAAACACACAGCTGCCACCAATGTACAAGTAGCGTGCGTGGCCAACGACAAGGGAGGAAACAACTCTCACACACAGAAGGAAAAAACGACGTCCAAATAGGACCTGAAAAACAGCACACTTGCTGCACAGTGCTGACGGAAACTGCCAGGAAATTTCTCAGTTGCAAAACCAAGCTGAATCATGGGTATTCTCACGAACATTGTCCCAGCTTAGCCAGGTAGGCCGTGAAGTAAGAAGCATCTTATAGAGCTTATGGGTTCTTTGCTTCGTGCGTCTACGCCTGCCACTTTCGTAGTGTTTCAACCCTGATTCTATTTATCCGCACAACTTTGAGATTCACACCCTCTCTTGTCACATGATTGTGAGACCTGTATATTGAGTATACCGAACTAAACTGGATTCACACACTCGCGTAAAGGAATACGGAAGAGAAGAGGGAGACAGGAAATATATTGCCATGTCTAGCTTACGTTTAAGCACAATCGGTAGCGAAGGAGACGCTTGAGGTTATCGACACCAAGCCAGCTGAGCAGACTGCCACCAGAGACGTTGGCTTTCATCATGTCGGTGGTGCAATAGCTGAGCTGTTCACTTGTCCATGTTCTCATCATACGTCCAGACATTCATGCCACAGAGCCGATAGTTTCCGTAGTGAAGTATATGTAGAAGTAGGCAGATCCGACTTCCACCTTTTTTCCAGGTTTGCAATAGACTATCAGAGCTCATGGTGCAACAAGGCACCGGTCAGGAGGAGGATGATCTGTACATACTATGTGATTGAATAAACCAGTGTGTATCGAGGCTCCAGTCTCTCCGGAGGCGTTGGTTCGAATCGCACCGCCGCCACCAGTGTAGTGTGCGCGGTCTGAGGGCAAGGAGGCAACTACCCGCACCCAGTCAATGAACGTATTACTTGATCGTACTCCGGCACGGCCTGGAGGTTATCTTATAATATTCTGAAGTGAACACAATCTCGCTTTCTCTCTCGCTCTTTTTAAGTCAGACTCTGCGCAAAGAACTAAAATGAAAGCAAGGTCTAATATAGCGAAGAGAGAGAGAGAGTAAGGGAAAGAGTAGAGACCAGGAATTGGGGGCTAGGATAGCGGCAGCAGCGAACGAGCATCGTCGGCTCGGCCGGCGTCCTTTGGTTCACGCCGGCCACTTGTTCGAACTGGTCCTTCCATAGGCTTGTACAGCGGAACAGCAGCGTCGCCCTCAATTTCAGAGAGCTGCCGCACAACGTTGAGCCGGTATTCCATCTGGTTCGTAGGACAATCACCACCGATCAGTCCAGGATTGTCAACACGCCATTGCTCAAACAATATAAATGAATTGACTATGGCTCAGTTGTCGTCGCATAGTTGTCAGTAGTTCGTTAATCGAAGGCGTTGTCGGTTGTCGGCTTAAAAAAAAAAGTCTTCCAATATTTCTTGGTCTTCCTAAGTATGCGGTACGATGCTACCAGCTGATCGAACTTGTCGACGCCTCCCATAGCCATATTGCACACTTGAATTGTCTCTGGCTTCTTTACAACAATGTTGTGGATGTGCCCATGCTCTTTGATAGTAGTGTTGGACGTGCGGGAGACCAACAAGTCCCATATATATAACTAATCCTATGAACCTATACATTTCGCCGACGTTAGTTGTACTCCAGCATCCTCCAGCATCTCCAGCATCCCTCAGATGTAGCATAGGATTGACGGGTGCCAATATGCGCATCAGCAGAGCTATTTGTAAAACCAACAAACGACCCGACAACAGCATGGGTAAAGAAAAGACGAAAGAAGTCAACTTCATTCTCGGGGTGGAAACCATCGGGGAAATGACACCCAGGCTCACGGATAGGGTTGAACACGGGTAGTTGGGGTCTTGCGTCGCCATCCTCCCAGCTCTTCAGATCGGCAGGAGCAGCTACTGGCGCAGGAGGTACTCCACCGCCACCACGACTTCGACCTACGCCGCGACCACCACGACCAGCTCTTGGTCCGCGAGCTGCGCCGCCTCGACGACCTCTTGCTGCGCCAGCTGTCTGAGTAGGCTCAAGAGGCTCACGCTCACGGTCATCAGCTGATTCCCCAGCTGCCTCAGCTGACAGGTTGTCACGCTCGCGATCGGTGGACGAATCGGCAATTTATTCCGCTTCTTCTTCAAGTTCTGACTCGGCATCACTCTCTGGCTCGCCCAATAGGGCCAAATCGATTTGCTCCTCTTCCCCAGAACTCATACCAACGTCGCTGAGCTCCGAGTCTGACAAGGAGACGTCCGACGCGTCTTCATCAAGCAGGAAAGCAAGTGCATCTTCAATTGGAACCGAAGGAACCGCCATTGCGCAAACAAGTTTCTTCTCCAACTTCAACAGTGTGTAGCGCGGAAAATGTAAATGCAAACACACATACTTTGGTAGACCACGGGCTGCCACTGTATGTTAGCTGCCAGCAGAACGTTTTTGCGAGTCGGTCGCAGCAGCGATTCTCCCACGCATGCGAGTTCAATGACGCGCTGCGAGCCGTACCATATGGTGCGGTTCGAGATGGGGCTGGTACACAAAGGGTTAAACGAGCAAGTGATCTATAATTAGATAAGAGTATACTCGGATGTCTCTTATCCGGGCACCTCGGGGCCGGGCACTGCCCGTATCTCAGATTTGCCCGTACCTCACGATACCTCTACCACCATGTATCATCTCATTTTTTTGAAGAAGTCTATTTTTGGCACGTATTGCACATGTTCAGGTTAGAGAAAGAATCCATTGATAAAAATGTGTGGATTACACAGCTTGGCCGTGACAAATAATACTTGCGCATACGGAAAAAAAAGTATTTTTGCCACAGGAACTCAAGCTGAAGGTGCCCGGTAGAGAGACGTGCCCGTATCTGAGGCGTCCGGATAAGAGACGTTTGAGTGTACAGCGTGGGTTGTGAGGGTGATGTAGTAATCAAAAGCATGTACCAGAAGATCATGTACAGGGTGCATAGGCAAACATCATGCGATACTACACACACACACACACACATGCACCACATTTCTATTTCCGTCTTTCAGTAGCGGTTAGCTCTGTGTGTTCTTTGAACTCTCTTTTCTGTTCGTCTGTGCGTGTGTCTTTGCCCATGCACACAAACACACACACACACACGTGCGCGTGCACACATACACACACACGTGCACATACACACACATACACACTTACACACGTGCACACACACACACACACACGTGCACATACGCAGCCTCAGCGCCTAGTATGGCCACGTCAACGCCTAGCCAGACGCGACATCGGCAGAAGTACCTGAACCGCCGTTCTCACGATAAGAACAGCCCTCAGCCAAAGCGGAGCAGGGAAGGCCGGAAGAAGTGTAAGCAAAGACAAATCCAGTGTTGTTGTCGGTTTCTATTTCTGTGCTGTGAGTGGCACCAGCATTGCTACCTGTTTTCCACCCCGTACGTCTGTTTTTGCCGAATATTAGCGTTTTTTTATGAGTCGGGACGCTTTGTGCAGCTTCATTATATCCTATTATGCTGTGGGGTAATGGCTGGTAGCAGTGGGAATGCGTTCAGTAAAGGAGAAGTCCTTGGCTCTTTTTCCTTGCAGTGGTCATTGCTTCTCTCTTCACTTTTGTCCCATGGTTGTGGAATATGCCTACTGTCCTGCAGTGAAGCCCCTTGGCTCTTTTTCCTTGCACTGGTCATTGCTTCTCTCTTCACTGTTTGTCCCATGGTTGTGGAATATGCCTGCTGTCCTGCAGTGAAGCCCCTTGGCTCTTTTTCCTTGCACTGGTCATTGCTTCTCTCTTCACTGTTTGTCCCATGGTTGTGGAATATGCCTGCTGGCCTGCAGTGAAGCCCCTTGGCTCTTTTTCCTTGCACTGGTCATTGCTTCTCTCTTCACTGTTTGTCCCATGGTTGTGGAATATGCCTGCTGTCCTACAGTGACACCATCAGACAAATCCTACCAGAAACAACGGCGGGAGCATCAGCATCGTAGCGGAGAGTCAAACACCAGTGGTGACTTTTCGCACAGTGACGCGGTACGTACGAGTGGGGAGACGTGTGTGTGTGGGGGGGGGGGGGAGAGACGTGTGTGTGGTGTGTGTGTGTGTGGGGGGGGGGGGAGACGTGTGTGTGTGTGGGGGGGGGGGGTAGACGTGTGGGGGGGGGGGGGGGTAGACGTGTGTGTGTGGGGGGGGGGGGGGAGACGTGTGTGTGTGTGGGGGGGGGGGGGTGCTAGAGGAAACGAATAACAGAGCCCTGCACTGCAGAACGGGTAATTTTAGCGACGTAAAAACCCTAGCGAATTTAGCAATCTACTCATGTTTGCTAAAGTTTCAAGTCGCTAATCCGTTGAGACATTAGTAGTGCACTGGTGATCCGTGAGTAAAATCGCTGCAAATCGCTAAAATAAAACGTCGCTAACCGGCTGACAATGGGAAAACGCTAAATTAATAGTCGCTAAAATTACCCGTTCTACAGTATCCGAAGTCTATACCTCAAAGTTGCCTTCTGCTTGCTACCAGAGTTTTAGACTCGAAACAGCTGTATGAAGGAACTGACTACAAGCGGATGTGTGGCTTGCTGATGGTGTGCTGTGGCAACGTCATGTCAAGGTTGGCTGGAGAACACAGTTGTGGTGTGATGGTTGTTGGCAAATCTGCACAGGGCCGAATGCTGCTGCTTGCCCCGTATCTATTACGGAATTCCTGTCAAATGTAATGAACAATGTTTGGTTGTGCTGAAAAGTCAGGGGCGTCCCACACACACAGTACGACAATGGTCGTACCACTTTTCGTCCAGGATGGTCCGTCCGGAGCGCCTGTAGAGCGCTGAAACATGCCTTGTTGGCCGAAAAATCCCATCCCACACCTCTCCTGCCCCCCCCCCCCCCCCTCACGACACCCCCGATCCTCCGTTTTTACCACTTCCCCCCTGCTGTGTGATGCCCCTGAAAGTGTTGTGTGACAGTTGCTTGTTCCCTGTTAATGGTGGTCATGCCGTGCAGGAGTCGTACGACAACGAGATTGACGACGCAGTGTCCACGACCTCGTCACAACTATCACAGCAGCAGCCGCCGCAGCAGCAGCAGGCAATGACCGTGCAGCAAGTCGCCCCCGCTGCCGGGCAGCATCCCGTCCTAGCTCGCCATGCCTCCATGCCGCCAACCATACAACTGCCCACCGGTCAAGCACCAGCTCAGGTAGCAGCGGCAGCACCCCAGCAGCAAGTTGTGGTGAGTAAACCTGTCTTTGTTAGTATTGTGTCACAAGTTGTAGTGAGTAAGGCTTCTTTTTTATTTATTTTTTGCCACACGTTATGGTGGGTAAAGCTTTCTTTGTCAGTTGTGTGTCACAAGTTGTGGGGAGTAAAGTTGTCTTTGAAAGTTGTGTGCTACAAGTATGTGTGGTGAGAAAACTTCTTTTTTAGTTGTGTGCCACACGTTGAGGTGAGCAAAGCTGTCTTTGTGAGTTGTGTGCCACAAGTTGTGGGGAGTACTTCAGTTATTCTTCCTTGTCTGTTGTTTGCCACACGTTGTGGTGGGTAAAGCTTCCTTGTCTGTTGTTTGCCACAATTTGTGGGGAGTAAAGCTTTCTTTGTGAGTTGTGTGCCACAATTTGTAGGGAGTAAAGCTGTCTTTGTGAGTTGTGCGCCACAATTTGTATGGAGTAAAGCTGTCTTTGTGAGTTGTGCGCCACATGTTGTGCAGGGTTAAGCTTCCTTGTTAGAGTTGCACCGAAAGCAAGTTGTGGCATGTAAAGTGACATTGGTAGAGGTTGTGTAGATGTTTGTATTGGTTGTGTTGTTTGTGGTGGTGGTGATGATGGTTGTGGTGGTGATGGTGGTGTTGCTGCTGTTGATGCTGCTGCTGTTGCTGCTGCTCCTGTTGCTGCTGCTCCTGTTGCTGCTGCTGCAGTTGCTGCTGCTGCTGCTGCTGTTACTGCTGCTGCTGTTGTTACTGCTGCTGTTACTGCTGCTGCTGCTGTTGCTGCTGCTGTTGCTGCTGCTGTTACAGCTGTTGTTACTGCTGCTGTTACTGCTGCTGTTGCTGCTGCTGTTGCTGCTATTGCTGTTTCTGTTATTGCTGCTGTTGCTGTTGCTGACTAGTCTGGTCTTTTATTGTTCCTCACTGCCTGCAGTTTGGTGCCCAGCCGGCGCAAAACTTCATTCTCCTTCAGCCCAACGCCCATGGGCAGCTAGTACCCGCAGGTCAGCAGCACATGCCCCTGCAGAGTACCTACTCAGCTCCGCCAGGTAAGGGGCTACATCGGCGACAGACACGCTACAGTCAGTACAGTATTGACCGTACCACTCTTTTTTCCCAATAGGGCTTGAAAGTGATGACGTCAAAAGTAGAGGGAGTAGTAAGTTGACATCAGATTTCTACTTTTGGATCCACTAAGGTGTGACTTTGCTATTGCCTCAGTATGTGGGTGCATAGCAACCCACTCATGTCGTATGCAGGTGCGACTTTTACTTCGCCACCAGTTTTCACCCCGCCCCCACTAGTCAAATCAGTCAGTTTCACTGGTTACACCACCTTGCCCTGAGTAAGACCGCTTGAAATGTGCTTGGATCCATACAAAAACTGGATCCAGGTGGATCCAGTTTTTGAATTTTTCAAATTGTTGCTATGCCATTGCTATGCTGTGACGTAGCACTTTCAAGCCCTATTCTTCGACGACCGTCAGTACCGTGTGATTTACCGCCTGTGAAATGCATGCTGGAACCCTAAGGCATGTCCTGATTGCTGCATGTTCTTCGTTTTCCTGGATGTATGGTGGTGTGTGTATATGTGTGTGTGGTGTGTGGGGTGTGTGTGTGGTGTGTGTGTGTGTGGTGTGTGGGGTGTGTGTGTGGTGTGTGTGCGTACGTGCGTATATACATGTGTGTGCATGTGTATCAGGCTCGCACACGATAGCAGCGTCAACGGCAGGCGGTGGACAGCCCACGCTATTGTTTCAGCCGCACCACATGCAGACCATAGTGCACCCTGGAGCGGTAGCGGCAGCACCCTCACACCCCGTTCTTACCGCACAGCTCTCCAACGATTCACAGGTAAGCAATAAAATGCTTGTGTATCCGGTGAAGTAGGTGAAGAAAGTGTATTGAAGAATGTGTATCTGGTGAAGTAAGACAAATACTTCGAAGTACAAAAAAACTTGCGGCAAAACTTGTTTGTCCGGGGTATTTATTTTATTTCACCAGATACACAGGCATTTTGCCTTCTTTTCTAACCATACTGCTAGACTGTCAATAAAAGATAAGCACACTGCTACTCAAACAGTGCAGCGCACACGCTTGCATATCCACATTACGTCTCTCTTTGGCTTCATGTGCGCGGAACTCGTTTTGAAAGGTCGGCATGCATATACTTTGATGCAGCTAAAATTGGGTTCAACTGTCTACCTAAATTCAACATCTACACTTCTTTCATTGTCGACGATCACAAGTTGTAATTGCACTTGAGGCGTTCGGTGCGTTAAAGGGTGTTGCTAGAATGAATACGGAAAAATCATATGGACTTTTGGGCAAACCATCATGTTCCACCTATCTCTTTGTCTGTCCGTCCGTCCATATGTCTGTGCGTCTGTCTGTCTGTCTGTCTCTCTCTCTCTCTCTCCATTTCCCTTCTTCTTCTCTCTCTCTCTCTCTCTCTCTCTCCCTCTCTCTCCCTCTCTCTCTCTCTCTCTCTCTCTCTCTCTCTCTCTCAGGCATCGCATCGCAAGCTTGAAGGAAGCGTCAGCTGCCCACCAGTGGCTACTGCCATGCCATCGTCGACGGCAGGTGGATCGAGTGTCGCCGCGAGCAGCTATGTTCCTGTCGTTGCCGGGCAGACCACGCCGCGTACACAACCTCAAGTCGTTTCCATGGTACCCGCCGGCTCATCTGCGGCATCTGCGCACGGTGGCGGTGGTGGTGGGGCGGCGACAAGCAAAAGTGGACATCCGGCGCTCAAGCGACAAGGCCATAACAGCCTGCGACGCGTCTCGGAGACTGTTATACATCGCGACCTAAACGACAACCGAGCACTCATGGGAGGTAGGTGTTTGTGACCAAGAGTATAATAGGCTCCCAAGCATCATTCTTAGTGTTTTGCTACTCTGAGTTTCTTGCATTGCGCGCAATCACCAGGCAAACGATATCCAATGCAAACTGGCTACCCTTTCTATGGGGTTTGCCGACGGCGATAACTCACATCACGGCGGTGCAGTGTTCCCTGTGTATGTTCCCACCATTTGTAGCGAGCAGTGGAGTAGTAAAGATACCACTCCCTGACGGATATTCATTACGCTCTGACCAGTTTGCATTGGATATTGCTTGCCTGGTGATTGCACACAGTGCATGAAACTCAGAGTAGCAAAACACTGCGAGTGATCCATTGTTTGTGATGTATTGTGTACTGACATGTGTCGTTGCTCCATCCAAGTAATTGGATGTTGAGCACTTTTTCTCCAGCTGCAGACATAGTCGTACTGAGTCATTTGTGCTTTCTATGCATTTTCTTCTGCAGGAGAGCGGCAATCGCATGGACATCGTCCCCTCGGTCTCTCTTCGTCGGCGGAAGCGCAGCTCATGGGTGATTCCAGCACGAGATCACCGAGACGAACTAGTCCACCGCCTCGCAACTCGCCTCTGCCCTCCTTACAGGTAAGCATGTTGGCTTGGCGTTTTATTGGCGCTCATCCCATTCTGGATGACGTGAGTGTGGTGCTTGGGTGCAACCTGATGTGGAAATCTGAGTAGAATGCGAGGGCCGGAATTCATACTGTCGAGTCAGTGTCCTTCCAAGTTAGAGTGTTGAAGTGCGTTTTATTGGTGCTCTTTACATTCCGGATGACCTGAGCCTGGCTCGGGTGTTTACTAATGTGGCTGGGATTGTGTTTGATTAGGGATCATCCCATCTTGGGTGACCTCAGTATTGCTTGAGTGCATGCTGATGTGGTGATCTGAGTAGAGTAGAAGAACAGGATATAATGCTCTCGAGTGAGCGCCATTGCAGGGTAGGCCGAGAGGATGTGTTTGATTGGTGCTCATCTCGGCCTGGATGACCTAAGAGGAGGGTTTGGGTGCATACTGATGTTGAAGTCTGTGTAAAGTAGGAGAGCAGGATTTCATACTGTCGAGTCAGCAAGTGTTTTCTTTTTGGCTTGCTGATGGCTGAACTCTTGTTGTTTCCGCATGAGGAAGGGAAAACAAGCCGGAAAATTTTACTGCAGAATAAAAATCTAAAATTCTGAGACTCGTGATAACTCTGTACTTGTTGTACCATGCCCTCGCCCTTGCCCTCAGGAACACCAAGCTATGGACGAGGATGAGCCGACGGAACACGCTCGCAGCGTGACCTCGGAGAGTACGTCCGTGTCCTACGAGATGTCGAAGAGAATGGAACGACCTGGCGCCGCCCCGGCCGGGCACTACCTTCAGCCACGCCAACACGAGGTAAGGGGCCATCCGGCATTATCAATAGTTTGCAGGGCACGAAAAAGTATTTTTACAAGTTACAACCTTCCCCCACCCATGCCCCCCCCCCCCCACGTCTCCCTCCCTGAACGAGATAGCTAGAATGGATTGATGTTGCAACGAAACTCTATCCAACCCACCCATCCGCAAACCAAACTGTTTCTTTTCATGTAAAAGATCGATAATTATGCACGCTTGTGTACATTGGTAGTAAACTTATACCTTGTTCATCAGGGCGGTCCGGGACTGGGCACTGCCCGTAGCCTTGAAGTGTCCGTAACTCCAAAGCACATACATTTTGATGGAGAAAGCCCATAGATGTGGCATATGTCATCACTATTTCCACAAAAAGTGACAAAAAGAACAGTACTATTTCCACTGAAGCTTGCCCAATGGGTGCCCGGTAGACCGAAGTGCCCGTAACGTCGGGGTCCGGATAACCGAGGGATGAGTGTGCGTGTATTCACGTGTGGTACATCCGTCTGCATTGAGTATTGAATGCACAGCGTACTCGTATGCCAGTCTATGCTCCTGCAACATGTATACATTAAATGCTTGTGTTTGTGTGTGTGTGTACGTGTGTGCACGTACTTGCGTGTGTATGTATGTATGTGTGTGAATATATAATTATGTATGTGTGTGTTTACTCAATCTATGTGTGTGTTTATGTACACACACCGGCTTGCGTGGATGCGTGCCTGCATGCATGTGTTTGTGTGTGTGCGCGCATATGCATGCTTGATTCGTGTGCCGTTCAGACTCTCCACCGTGCCTATTCCGAACCCAGCAGTCGCCTAAACAGTCACGTGGCTGCAGTCCCTGTGGGTGCAGCCGTCGCTCCTGTTATGCCGCAGGTATGTGTATCAAGTCTTGTTTGATGGGCTGCTTTATTTATCTATTTATTTCTGCACTTCGTAGCATGTCAAGACAGCCAGTTGAAATGAGGAGAGGGTGAGACCAACCACAGAAAAAGGAGGAAAAAAAGAAAATGGAAAAACACGTACACAAAATGGAAGGGATTAGCAACTTACAAGGCAATGGGATGCCCAGCGAGCTATGCAGCGGAAGTGGGGAGTGTGATTTTTTTACTGGAAGATACTGAAGTGCTGTATGACAATCGTGTGCAAGCATGGGATGCCCTGCGAGCTATGCAGCGGAAGTGGTGACTGTGATTTTTTACTGGAAGATACCGAAGTGCTGTCTGACAATCGTGTGCAAGCATGGGCTACCGCATGCTTTCCTATGTGGACAAAAATGCGTAGGATGGGTTTTCAGGATTTCCATTCCTGAAATGAGGGGATGCCCCTACAAAACTTTCCAGGACTTCAAAACGTTGCTATTCCCTACCCTTTTTTTGTGTATATGCCTTTCACTTTCTCTTTTCTCTTCTTCCATGGTCGGTCTCACCATCTCCTCAATTCAAGTGAATTGGCTGTCTTGATATGCTACGAGGTGCAGAAATAAATTTCAAAAAAATTAAAATGATAGTACAGTGGGGGATTTCGAAACTGGAAAGAACAGGAAAGGATAACCCACTGAGAAACCAGTGCGGTAATCGTACTATCGCGTATAGAAGCATGACTCGAAGGCAAGGTGCAAAACCGCGCACTACGTACCAGCGTTTTTTTAGTAGAAGAATCCTCAAGTATTGAGGTGCAGATGCAGCTGCTAAAGCGGCGGAGGGAGTTGAGTAGCGCAGACCCACCACCAGCGTGGTCAAAGACTGAAAATACCATTCGCTGCATAAATGCTTCCCTCGTGCCAGGCCACCGGTTTCCAATTATCGGTGGGTCGCAACCCGGCTGGAAAAAACCCTTCCGCTTCCAAGCAGGACTATATCTCTAAATCCAGCTATTCCTGTCAGCTATGCCTGTCAGAAAAAGCCTCTGCCGTATTTCCCCGATTACAGGTCGCACTCGATTATAAGTCACACCTCCACTTTCAGGTTTGAGCCATTATTGTTTCAATATAATCCCATAAATGGAATGTCACATTGATTGTAAGGGGCATCCCCTTCTTTGCCCTTGAAGTTTAATGTGAAAAGGTGCGACTTATATCCGGGGGAAATAAAGTAATTATAATATGTACTCTTCACTAGTTTGAGGGAAAGAGAGACAAACGGGAAAAGTCTGAAGAAAAAATTGACTGTCACCACCAGGACTCGAACCAGGGACCCTCGCTTGTAGCTAGCGATGCTCTAACCACTGAGCTATGGTGTAGTCGTCATCCCAGCAGAGACTGTTCAACATTTTCTTCAGACTTCGTAACTCACACTTCCTGTGAATCCACACAGGCGGGTGGGACGCAGCCCTCACTGTACCCACACACTTCACGTACACTCTAGCACGCGGGGAGCGCCAAGTCATAAAATATGTACTCTAGTATTAAAACTTCAGTTCTCAACTCAAAAAACGGTCTCTTCACTGCAATTCAAACCAAAATTTAAATTTAAAAAAAAAACATTACCCTGATGATGGGCTAGGCCCCAAAATTTGGTGTAATGTTAAATTTTTTAAATTTAAATATAAAATTTTGGTTTGAATCCGCAGTGAAGAGACCGTTTTTGGAGTTGAGAAGTGAAGTTTAGAATGTGTAAGTGGCTGCGTTGGAGTTGGCGGACAATTAGAAAAGTACTCTAGTATTTTCTCTATGGTCTTGCTCGTCTGAAGTCAACGAGCATAAAGAAAAATTATGATATTAGTGAGTGCACTTTCAAAATTACAGTCAGTGAAAAAATCGTGCATACGAGGCCTTGTCTATCGCGTTGTCATGGTAAAAGCAATACTTTCGATCAGAAACCTGGACGTAAGCCTAATATGTAGTGCAGTAGGTCACAAGCTGCAGGTTCTATCACGTAACGGTCACTCAGGTTAGCTGCGTCGATGTCCCTCCAACGTTTCTTGGGACCAAGTCTGGGCTGGGTGTTGAGTCCCTCAGCGAATGAAACGCGCTTGCGGAGACGGGGCACACTAGTCCACTCTTCACCATTGTTGTATCTGTATGTTTTTGTGGTGATGGTAACCACGTTGACTGTCCCTCCTTCAACCAGCTCTCTGCTGATCACGACCACCTCGTCGGGAATCTTCCATTCGCCCAAGCTGGCTAAGCCAGTGTAGAAGGTGACAACAAGTTCACGTCAGTTTCATCTTCCTCGTTCACCTCTACACTATGTACACTAAATTATGGACACCGAATATGCAGTCCACAATGCTATTGGGAATTTCGTCTACATAACAACCAAGAAGACAACAAGTTCACGTCAGTTTCGTCTTCCTCGTTCACCTCTACACTATGTACACTAAATTATGGATACCAAATATGCAGTTCACAATGCTGTTGTGAATTTCGTCTACATAACAACCAAGAAGACAACAAGTTCACGTCGGTTTCATCTTCCTCGTTCACCTCTACACTATGTACACTGAATTATGGACACCGAATATGCAGTCCACGATGCTGTTGGGAATTTCGTGTACATAACAACCAAGAAGACAACAAGTTCTCGTCAGTTTCATCTTCCTCGTTCACCTCTACACTATGTACACTAAATTATGGATACCAAATATGCAGTCCACGATGCTGTTGGGAATTTCGTGTACATAACAACCAAGAAGACAACAAGTTCACATCAGTTTCATCTTCCTCGTTCACCTCTACACTATGTACACAAAATTATGGACACCAAATATGCAGTCCACGATTGCCTTAATGGTAACGTCGCCTTCGGCGAATGTTTACTGTTCTACGTCCGTCGCTGTACTGCTGACGTTGAGTTGTCTTTATTCGTACTCTTGTTAGCCTCACCCCGTCTGATGTTTAAGGTGGCAGCCTTCCGTTCGCGGGATCCAAACCTAAAAAAAGTCCGGAAGCAGCCATGGGTGGTGGGATAGGGCCCCTCAACGTGGCCCTGGAATCTGTCACAACGGCACGAGTGGGCGTTCTCTCACAGACTCCCACAGACCCAAGTCAATTTTTGAATTTTTTTAGGTTTAGCACGTGCTACGAGGTGGTACCTTTGATACAACATCCAGTGCTCGTACCTTTGTAGTGGGTAGCCGAGTAGTCGGATGGAGGCACACACAATAAGACTGTGAAGTAGGTTTCTTGGCTCAATCTGCCAGAGGATAAAGTGTACAATTAATAATCTAATAGGTTCAATCTACCGAGAAGAACTCTATAAGAGCTCTGAGGAAAACCCTGAGGAAACTCAAACTCTGCTCAGTACTGCTCAGCTCTTGCATGCATGAATACATGTACGACGTCAATGTAGGTCACTAGTATCATACAACGTATGTACGTAGTAGTTGGTTACAAGTAGGGCCAGGGATACTACACCTTCACAGCAAGCCATTTCCACAGCGCTGCACACCAAATCCAGGATACCCTCAAAAATCGGCACAAAGACCACCACTCACGTTCCACTACTGCCTAGTACTGAATCCTACCTGACTTCTTGACACGACTCAAACTTGCCAAAGTCACTAAATCAACGTCAACTACAACAATCAAGCCACATATCTGCAACGTCACGAGGGCTAAAAAGCGTGATTTTCTTTGTCAACTCCTCCCGTCGATGCGTTGCAGTCGGGCAACGGTCTTGAGTTGCTTTCACGAAGATGCGCACGAGCAAAAAGTTGTACAGTCCCAGTTTTTCTACTGTATCTCAGTGCCGCCCGTGTACTACCGTGTGGCAGCATCCTTTGTTTACGACTTACCCTGGCATACAGGCATTGCCGCTGTCGAAACAACTCGCTTGAATTTGTTCCACTGTTGGTGAAGAGGATGGTCGCCGCTGCGCACATAGCAGCAGGCTTCCCATTCTGTACTGTGTTTGAGAACGCCGTCGCGTTACCTTTCATTTGAGGCGGAAATCCACGCCGATTCAGACGGACTATGCCCTCAAGAGGAACGTGGCTTTGGTGTAGAGAATTTGCCTGCTTGGCGGGAGTATGGAAGCTGTCGGTGTACGCAATGTGATGCTGGCACACTCTACTTTGTGATTCTCCTCTTTATCCCGGTCTCTGGGTGGAGTGCGTGTAGGTATGTGTACAGGTAGAGGTAAGGAGGGGAGGGAATCGGGGAGGGGTGCTGGTGGGAGGGGGAGGGGGGGGGGGGAGTTGGTTTTAGGGGAGGGTACCAGGGAGGTTGACTATTATACCTGAATGCTAATGTGTGTGTGTGTGTGTGTGTGTGTGTGTGTGTGTGTGTGTGTGTGTGTGTGTGTGTCTGTGTGTCTGTGTGTCTGTGTGTCTGTGTGTGTGCGTGTGTATGTGTGGGTGGGTGTGCATGCGTGTGTACGTGCGGGTGTACCTGTGTGTGTGTGTGTGTGTGTGTGTGTGTGTGTGTGTGTGTGTGTGTGTGTGTGTGTGTGTGTGTGTGTGTGTGTGTGTGTGTGTGTGTGTGTGTGTGTGTGTGTGTGTGTGCGTGTGTGCGTGGGTGTGTGTCGACGAACGTGCCTGCTTGTGTGCATGCATGTGTGTGAGCACAATTTCCACTCCAGGTACTGTTGGAGGGCCACTCGCGTGAGATCGTGGCCAACTTCCAACGGGAGAGTGCACAGCTTGATCAGATGACCCGGCAGCTGGAGCAACAGCACCTCAGCGACCTGGAAACTCTCAACAAGGCGAAGAGTCACATCGAGGAGAAGCACCGGATGAGAATGGCTCAGTTACAGGTATGCTCTGCAATGTACTAGTACACGAAGACCTGCCAGATGGTGGGGGCTTGCTGGGGGTGTGTGTGGTCGGTTCACATGGCTTCGCCAGTTGTGTGGATTAGACAGTTAGCTGGCGCAAGTCTTGATCTGTCTCATTCAGATCTTGTTCACTATCGTTGCTATAAGAGAAAATCTGTGGGTGCACATCCAGTGCATTTGCAGATTTGCGTGCTTCTCTTGCGACGGGCGTATACATGGTGGTACATGGTGTGTGTATGTGTGTGTGTATATGTGGGTGGGTGTATGTGTGTGTGTGTGCGTGTGTGTGTGTGCGCGTGCTTGTGCGTGCGCGTGTGTGCATGCGTGTGTCCGCATGACTACCGGTGTACTCGATGCGCTCCAGCAACACGCCCAGGTACAGCAACAAGTACAAGCACAGCAACAGGCGCAAGCACAGGCTCAACAACAACAACAACAACAACAACAACAACAACAACAACAACAACAACAACAACAACAACAACAACAACAACAACAGCAACAAGCTGCTCTTGCGGCTGCACAACACCAGACCGCAGGGGCGATCATTGCAGCTCCCATGTTCCCCGCCGGCATGGCAACCATGGGAGCCGGGCCGAGTGCAGTTGCCACGGCAACCGATGGCGGACTCCGCCAGCAGCCAGTAGCGGGGCGCGGCGGCGCGGAGATGCCGCAGCTGTACGCCCCACATCAACACCACCACCACGCCCACGTCGCACCGCCATCGCTAATGTCTGCTGGCGGTGGCGGTGACGAGGCTGCCGCTATGGGGCTCCACGGCCAGGAGCCACCGCCGACGCCGAACTCTCTATCACCGCCGCGATCCGCAGCGGCAATGGTAAGTCATATTGAAAATCAATAAATAGTCACAATTATCAATGGAATTTGTGACTAAAGAGAATGATGAAACTACGATAGGATTTATACACTTGGAGTGAAAAAACGAGGATAGAAGAAAAGCAGGAAAAATACCACCAACGTTACTTCGGAAAATTGCACTGGTAATATAAACTAAACAGGTGAGAAATGATCGTATCCTCTGCGAGCGAGTTGTAGAACGCCAGTACTGTTGGTCAGTGTTGTGGAATGTTATCGCAAAAGCTGATTGTAAAGTAACTGGTGGTGTTAGTGGATATTATAGCGTAACTTGTAGCTCTTTGCTCCTCTTTTCTTTTTGTAAATTAATCCTTGGTCCTTGGCGCTCCACCCGAGTGCAGTCAATTTTCTCTTCAGACTTTTCCCATTTGCATATTTTCCCTCGAACCAATCCATATTACATATCCAGAACAATTCGGACATGTCCAGTGTTCGTAGTGATCACTGCCGTTGGTACGGTTGTCAAAGTCCGTGTCCTGGGTAATGCTCAGGGAGAGAGTGGAGGCGGAGGGCCTTCTTCTTCAATCTAACATCAGCAATAGACTCTCGAACGGCACCGGCGTTTGCATCGTAGTTGCATCGTAGTTGAGCAGGTCAGATGCAAGTACATTCAGGACGGATTCGTAGCTGATGAGTTTAGCTATACGAACTTAGTATTATTCCTCACTCTTTCCCTTTTTTCATACGATATTATCTCTCTGACAGAGGATTGTCAGAAACGTCCTCAGCGAAGACTAGAGCGAGTGCATCTTCTACACTAACATGCAATCTTGCCGTGGAGAAAACAAAATTTCTTTTCAAACTTCAACAGTCTGCAGCGCCGAAAATCTAAATGGGAGCACCCATACTATGATTATGATGCAGCAACATTTCCAGCAGGGCTTCACTGTGTGGCTTGGTTTTGCCCTGGCTCTGCGATCGACGAAGCAAAGACACTCAAGGCGCGTCTAATTACGGCTCCGTTAACCGTCACGTTACGGTTCAAGACGGGGCTCGAGATGGGATTCGAGATCGGGTTTGAGATCGGGTTCGACATCGGGTTCGAGATCCAGTTCGAAATGGGGCTGATGCATGAGGGGTTGAAAAGAACTTTACCCTTCTTCGTAGGTTGTGTTTGCCTGTAGCGCTGTTACGACTGGTCACCATCTCCTTTGTGCATTTGTGTGTGTGTTTGTGTGTGTGCATGTGTTTGTACCGCCACATGCATGCTTGCTTGCGTCTGTGCACGTGTACTTGCTTGTGTCCGTGTGCGCGCGGGCGTGCTTGCCTGCCTCCCGCATGTGTGCGCGTGTGCATGCGCGTGCGCGATGAAGCAGGACCCTCACACGGACCCGAGCAAGACGGCGCTCGCCTGCGACACGTACATGCACAAACATCAGTGCTCCATCCCCGAGTGCATCGCGCATCCCGAGGGCAAGGGCCGACTGCACAGCATCTGGTCGCGCTTCAAGGCCATGGGCATCATTCAGCAGTGTCACGTGATCAAGGCCAGGAAGGCGACGCACAACGAGCTGCAGAGCGTGCACAGGTAAGCCTAAGTTGGTGCGCCTGCCATGTGAAGATGCCGAGACCTCTGGTCGGTTGGGCATAGCAGGCTCCACCAGCACAGTCTCACCCCATGCTAGCCCCATGTGCCTGCCAGTGAGCTGTGCATCTTGTAAAAAGAAGAAAAAAAGCTATTCATGCAACCAGTACAGAATGCACCATTGGTGCGTGTTTGTTGGCCGTGATGTAGAGACCTCAGGTCGCCAGTGCTATCAATGCCCTACCATCACTGCTGCATCTCGGTGCAGCTTGTCCTTATCTCACTACCATTGTCTTTCATTGTTATTCGAGTTGCGTATGTGAACATAGTAAAAATTAAAAATTAAAAATTAAAAATTAAAATAAACTTTGGTGCTGCTCAATGAAATCCAATTGCAGCACTCAAGTACGTGCCTTGCATCATTCGCAGCCCCGTGTTTGCAGGTCTATGGCTGCGCAGCACTGGAGTTGATACCCAGCTCGGCCCTAGTCCCCCCCCCCCACGCTTATCTTACATTTCAGTTCTCCCCTCCCCCCCCCCCCCCCCCCCCCGCCCCTTTTCTCCCCTGTATGATCGCCTATGGCTCTGAACAGTACTGCCTTCCACCACATTCTTGTCTTGCGCTTGTAAATCCTCTCTTCTCTCTTCATTTTCTTGATTTTCTTCGAGTCTGTGATCTCCTGGGGTAAGCAGCGACGATGTCTGCGTACAGTGCCAACTGAAAACATGCCAAAGCCAAGTAGATCCATGAAAAGGGGCACTCCAGTGTAAAAGTCATCCATGTAGATTGTATGATGTCTGTGAAATAGTCCTCTGCACAACGACAACACTACACAATAGGCCAGTACCTGTTCAGATCTGTCTTGCTCTCGTCCAGCATACACTTTTATGCGCCACATGTACCCAGTTAGCGAGCAGGCAAGAGACCACAACTTTATTGCCCGCTTGTGGGGCTTACTATTTTGGTATATTGCTTCAAGACTGTCCTCCCCTTTCCCGGTATTAGTGTCTTGTCAACAGACATAATTATCTGCACGAAGATTGTATGCTGATTCAGGTGCATTTGTTAACATTTTCTACAAGCTCGCGGACCTTGTGGAGACGGTCATTGGGCTGCAGTGTGGTGTTGTCAGCTGTGTGCAGGCAACGCGATATGAAACGAAACAGGTTACGCATCATACAAGAGCTCAAACGCTCGTTCCTCATGAATCCATGGCATTCAGTCCACCCGTATAATATTATATCTATCCCTGAGAGAGGAGCAACGTCCATTATAATCAGAACTCCAATGAAAGCCTCCATCATTTTGACGTCAATGGCCCCCAATCAGAGGCTGCTTTTTGCTGGGCAGCATAGCGGTTCGTCTCTTGTACAAGCAGCAAGATGTTAGTTGAAAACAACGGACTAAAGAAGGTATAATATTATGGAGTTGCCTGGATTGGCACTGGGAATGAGTTGGTTGGGCCGAAATTCATTGCAATGCAGGAGCTGGAGGAAAATGATCACCGTTCCCCCAAGTTCTGACGTATGGATCAGCTGCAGCACCGCGTCCAGTGACCACCGCATCCATGGCCAATGACCACCACGGCCAGCACCACCGGGACCAGCACCACCACAACCAGCACCACCGGGACCAGCACCACCACGACCAGCACCACCACGACCAGCACCACCACGACCAGCACCACCACGACCAGCACCACCACGGCCAGCACCACCACGACCAGCACCACCACGACCAGCACCACCACGACCAGCACCACCACGACCAGCACCACCGGGACCAGCACCACCACGACCAGCACCACCGGGACCAGCACCACCACGACCAGCACCACCACGACCAGCACCACCACGACCAGCACCACCACGACCAGCACCACCACGACCAGCACCACCACGACCAGCACCACTACGACCAGCACCATCAGAACCAACATGCCCACCAGTACCTTGACCAGCAGCTCCAACAGTGGATACAGGGGCAGCACCAGCACCCTCACCTGTGATATGCCCTGTAATAGCTGTATTTGCGCACTGGCAGAACTATAGAAACCAGTACTAGCACTGGCAGCACTGATACCTACTGAAGAGATGCAGCAGCAGACTGGCCCATGTCATATTGGCGTCGTGCTTCGGTGGTTTCTTGAGTATGGGCATGTGCAAAGGCACATGCCACAAGAATTTTTTTTACAGAATGCACCTACTGATAGACCATAACAAAGAGAGGAGAAGAGGAAGACGACAAAAGAAAATAATGATCGAGACAACAATGGAGAAAGACAGACAATGTACTAGTAGGGGCTCTCAGGGAGCCTGTGCCAGTGAGGCGGATGGGCATGGGCATGAGTCGGGTAGGAGTGTGACTGTGCTCTTAGCTCTGCTGTATGCCGTTGATGTTCAGTTGTGTTGGGCCTGCTACTAGGCTCACGTTCACACCTTGGATCTAGGCTGTCAGAATCAGAATCCTCAACCAGCTCCTCCACAGGATTGACTTGGTCCTCAGCTGAGCTATCAACATATTATCTCTGTGACCTTCAGCTCCAGCAGTATCGTCATCGTTGTAAACAATCTTCTGCTCCTCGCGGCTGGCTCAAAATCTGACATATCGCAGTCAGAGGAGCTATCGAAATACTGTGCGTCTTCGTCTGAATCCCCAAACAGCGTATCAGCAACAAAACCAGCAAGAGTATCGTCACCCAAGGCCTGCCAATCCGAAAAGGAGTCCCGCACGACCACACCATGAAGTGCGACATGGCCGAGCGAGCCGCACAAACTTCAACAATTGTCAAATGGCGAACTTGCCGCTACATAGGCATGTGTGGCATCAGTGGAAAGCTCTTTTCTTCAGCTGCACACAGCTGGAGTTCAGCCCTGTGACATCATCCCGTGCAAAATGCTACCATGGTGTCAAAACGACAGTGGCCGTTAAAGGCGTTTAGAATGGTCACTCTTCTCTTGCGCAGTGCTATTGGTCAATGAAATCTAATCATGTTAATCAAGACAATTACCGTAAAATCTGTGACTAACGACCACCCCTTGAGGCCAGAGAAAGCGGTCTTTAGTGGCAGGCGGTCCTTAGTTACAGGTTTGCAGCGCACAACCATATATAACTGTGAGACCGTCCGTGCCTGGCGAAGTGGTCGGTAGTGTCAGGCTGGTCACTAGTCACCGTGGTCTTTAGTTACAGGTTTTACTGTAGTACCAGGCTGGTCACTAGTCACGTTGGTCTTTAGTTACAGGTTTTACTGTAGTACCAGGCTGGTCACTAGTCACGGTGGTCTTTAGTTACAGGTTTTACTGTAGTACCAGGCTGGTCACTAGTCACGTTGGTCTTTAGTTACAGGTTTTACTGTAGTACCAGGCTGGTCGCTAGTCACGGTGGTCTTTAGTTACAGGTTTTACTGTAGTACCAGGCTGGTCGCTAGTCACGGTGGTCTTTAGTTACAGGTTTTACTGTAGTACCAGGCTGGTCACTAGTCACGGTGGTCTTTAGTTACAGGTTTTACTGTAGTACCAGGCTGGTCGCTAGTCACGGTGGTCTTTAGTTACAGGTTTTACTGTAGTAGCAGGCTGGTCACTAGTCACGGTGGTCTTTAGTTACAGGTTTTACTGTACGTGCTAAGCGCTGTGCAGCCCTAGATCTGTGTGCCTGGGATGGTGAACTGGTGCAGGGCGTAACCTTGACTCACTGGATCCAATCTCATTGAGCAGCATTACCTTTTAGTTTTAGATTCAATCAAGTGCTTGTTTGTCGTCTCTGACTATCTTTTGTGTGTGTGTGTGTGTATGTGTGTATGTGTGTATGTGTGTTTGTGTGTGTGTGTGTGTGTGTGTGTGTGTGTGTGTGTGTGTGTGTGTGTGTGTGTATGTGTGTGTGTGTGTGCATGTGTGAGTGCGTGCCCGTGTACGTGTGTGTATGTGTGTGTCCATGGTGTGTGTGTATACGTGGATGTGTGTACATTGTGCATAATGTTGCAGTGAAAACCACACGCTCCTATATGCTGGTAACACAAGAAATAGGAGAATCCAAGGTAGGTTGAGCAGTTACACCTTTGTGTGTGTGTCTGTTTGTGTGTGTGTGTGTGTGTGTGTGTGTGTGTGTGTGTGTGTGTGTATGAATCTTTGTGTATGTGTGTGTCTGTGTCTGAGAAAGAGAGAGAGAGAGAGAGAGAGAGAGAGAGAGAGAGAGAGAGAGATGTGTGTGTGTGTGGGCGTGCGTGCGTGTGTGTGTATGTGTGTGTGTGTGTGTGTGTGTGTGTGTGTGTGTGTGTGTGTGTGTGTGTGTGTGTGTGTGTGTGTGTGTGTCCAAGTGTGTGTCCAAGTGTGTGTCCAAGTGTGTGTCCAAGTGTGTGTCCCTGGGGACATCTGGGACTGAATAGATGTGAATGAGTGCCTGTATTTGTGTAAGTACCGGGGGGGGGGGGGGGTCGATCCAGGAAGGGTTCCAAGGGTTCGGCAAGGCCCCCGTAAATTTCGTCGATGTAGTACAGGAAACCATATGCGTATACATGTACATGTATCAGCTTTTGAGTTTCGGTTAAACTGGACCCCTCCCCCCCCCTGTAGACTAAGAGAATGCTGGATTCGCCCCTGGCTCAGCAGCTTGTACATCTGTGTTTGCCAGCAAGTTCATTATTTTTGAAAGGTTTTCTATCCCTGCAATGGCTTGTTGTGCGTGCATTCGTTTTCTTCTGTCATTGTTTGTTCCCAGGGAATACGCGGTGTTTTATTCAGCTCGAGTGTGGAGGAATTGGAGTAAGTGTGTAGTATTAGTACCAAGAGTACATAACCCCAAGAGTGTGCAACTGCCTGCACAATCTCTATGCTGTGCTGCGACGGCAGAACTTCACATCACATGACATGGTTCAAAAGGTTATGCTGGCAAGCAGTGCAAAGTGACCACAAGAGAGTTGTACCCAAAGCTGGGCTGCGGACAAACCCTGTATCTATCATGCGCAGAATGCAAATAATGTGTACGGGTTCATCACGTGATGTGAAGTTCCGCCGTCGCAGACCCCATAGCTGGAGTTGCACACTCTTGGGGGTTATGTACTCTTGGTAGTATTTATTATTTGACTAGGGGAGTCCCAACACGCATGGCCTTGTTACAGGGAACCCTAGGTGAATCTTCTGTGAGGTGAGCAAAAGTACCAGCAGATTGTGCCTGACGACAGTTTGGAGGAAGAGCGTTCCACCTACCTGCCGCCAGAAAAGAAAGTGTGTTGGATGCAAGGCGGTGAGAGTTGGCCCTGGGCGGATGAAGAATTGGCAGATTTTGCTCGAAAAGCAGTGACATCGGCAGAGCCGCACAAGCCTTATAGCAGGCACTTCTTTGAATTCTGCTCCATTTATTTTACGAGTTGGGTTTGTGAATAATAGTAAAAAATAAATAAATAAAAGAATAAATAAAAAATTCTTTTTCCACATACCAAGCATGCATGAAACATTTCAAAAAGTATCTAATTCTGCCATTTTCTGCTGGAATTATCCACCGAGGGCTTATGAGAATGAGCAGTTAGTTTTCCACGCTGATATTACTCTGTTGAGTGCTGACGGGATGCATGCTGTTATGCGAATGATGTACAGGAAAATCTGTGACTAACGACCACCCCTTGGGGCCAGAGAAAGCGGTCTTTAGTGGCAGGTGGTCCTAAGTTAGAGGTTTGCAACGCACAACCATACATGAATGTGAGACCGTCCGTGCCTGGCGAAGTGGTCGGTAGTACCTAGTCACGGTGGTCTTTAGTTACAGGTTTTGCTGTACACGTTTGACTCTGAGAGTGGAATTGTGGTGCTAGAAACACTGCGTGAAGTGTGCTGCTGTAACCTGGGCCTGAGATGCCCCGAGACGCCTGGGATGTTTGATGCCGTAGTGTCGCCCGTAAAAGCAGGTGCTTACAGCCAAACGCCAGGGGTTTGGGGGGTTCAAACAGTGCTTCTATTGAAAAACATGCTTTTAGGTCAACATCATCCGTCTACACTGCGAAGTGTCAGTGCGGACAGTAAAACCTGTAACTAAAGACCACCGTGACTAGCGACCAGCCTGCTACTACAGTAAAACCTGTAACTAAAGACCACCGTGACTAGCAACCAGCCTGGTACTACAGTAAAACCTGTAACTAAAGACCACCGTGACTAGCAACCAGCCTGGTACTACAGTAAAACCTGTAACTAAAGACCACCGTGACTAGCAACCAGCCTGGTACTACAGTAAAACCTGTAACTAAAGACCACCGTGACTAGCGACCAGCCTGGTACTACAGTAAAACCTGTAACTAAAGACCACCGTGACTAGCGACCAGCCTGGTACTACAGTAAAACCTGTAACTAAAGACCACCATGACTAGCGACCAGCCTGGTACTACAGTAAAACCTGTAACTAAAGACCACCGTGACTAGCGACCAGCCTGGTACTACAGTAAAACCTGTAACTAAAGACCACCGTGACTAGCGACCAGCCTGGTACTACAGTAAAACCTGTAACTAAAGACCACCGTGACTAGCGACCAGCCTGGTACTACGGAGCACTTCGCCAGGCGCGGACGGTCTCACATTCGTATATGCTTGTGCGGTGTAAACCTCTAACTAAGGACCACCTGCCACTAAAGACCGCTTTCTCTGGCCCCAAGGGGTGGTCGTTAGTCACCAGTTTTACTCTACTGTCACCCATACTCTGCATGTACTTGCACGTGTAATTTGCAGTGTACCGTATTCGGCCTGTGGTTGTACGGTGATTCGAGTTGCAACACCTTGCCTCTAAGAGTATTCAAATCGTGCTTCTGCGCAAAAAAGCGTACTTAGAAAATCCGGTTTCTATTTGAGTCATGCTTTAATTAATGCGCGACATTACGGTATGTTTCACTCACCGGACACGGTAATAGTGTTGTTGCCGTGTATGCGTGATTGTGTATGTGTTTTTGCGTGTGTGTTTGTGTGTTTTTGTTTGTGTATGTGTGTTTGTGTGTGTGTGTGTGTGTGTGTGTGTGTGTGTGTGCGTTTTGTGTGTGTATGAATGTGTCCATCTGTCCCTCTGGTCATTGCGAAAACAGGTCGATCAGGACACTGTCTGGCATGAAACCCACACGGGACCTGTAGCACGAATGGTACGTACCTTTATTTGGGAAAACCAAGACTTTTGCTGCAGAATGGCAAAACAAAACGGTATACTAGTAACATAATACCCAAATCCAGTAAAATCACCGATATAAATTGTACCATGCCAATCGACCGGCTATTATTAAAAGTCTCTTGCCAACCCACGGAAGCGGGAAGGTGGTTTCTGACCATTAAATAGTCTGCGAGGAGACAACAATTTTAATTAATAGTACCGCAATAAGGAGGATGAGCTTAAATGTCACTTCAGCTCGTCCTCCTTGTTTTGTTTTGTTTTTTAACGCAGTAATGTACAGGAGTGTGGGAAGTTTATTTAGGTTGGTACGTTCAGACGTCTGCAGTACGGTTCACTCAGTGTACGGTTCACTCAGTGTACGGTTCACTTCAGTGTCTTCAGGCGGTGGCTCCGCTGAACATTTCGAAATTTAGAGTTCAAAACAGTGCTTTGGATTGATTTATGGGGTACCTGGGGGAAAAAAAGTGGTACGGTCCATGCGGTAGTGACCGTAGCATGTCCGACGCCGCTGGCGTACGACTACTACAGCCGACAAGCCAGGATTCCTGACGATAATTATATTCTACGGTAGGGGACATCGAAATCCGTTGAGAAGTCAAGCGGCCTTGCAGCTGTGGGCGCTGCTGGTCCATTTTACTGTCTGCACGTTAACTACAGTACACGCGCCATATTTCCTAGAGTATACGCCGCACTTTGAACGCTCCAAGTCCACCCGAACAAAGGGGGAGCGCGGCTTATACTCTGATAGTCAAACTGACGTTGATAAATAAGGTAGATGTCTGTGCTTCGTGGCAAAATTGGGGTGGGGGGGGGGGGTTATACTCCGGAAAATACGGTGCGCGATAAAAGGACTAAGGGCACCGGCCCCGGTCATCCCATCGGATTTCAATGTCCACGGAAGTAGGTAGCGATTCGATGTACATCAAGAATTTCTGTAGGGGCAGATGAGCCTTGAAGCTCTGGTCCCATCGGTGAACGTAATGATCCTAATAACCTGTTTCAAGATCTACAAGCCTCCGACATCGGTTCACGTATGGCAAGTGCGTAACGTGCTCTGGAAGCAGGCCTGTCTCCGAATCAGCCTCGCGACGTACTATTCGGTGGACGCGCAAGTCTTGTGCAAACCAATTTGTTTCATCCGCTGTCCTGTACTTGCTCGGGCCGAACAATTTCAGCTCTTTGCCGTCTTTGCATTTGTCCCCGGATCAACACCGGGGAAAGCTTTCTGGGAGAAGATAGAAGACTAGTCTGCGAACAGGGACTTCACATTCACAAGAGGATTCCGTAAACAAGCGTTGATCCAGCTCGAGTTGAGACCGACAATGGCGGGTGGTTTCAGCGCCCGGCTCCATAATTTCACAATCGAGTGAAACGTCTGCTCGAAAACATGAGAAGAAGAATCAAGGCTTCCGCCCTAGCAATGGTCGTCTCACCTTCACGAGTGACTAGATCATCTATGTATGTCTACACACCGATATCCTCTAATCGTACATTGCGATCTCCCATTCTAAACAAACACATGCTTACACCCAATGCAGTTGGCATTGGTGCTGGGGAGGGGGCAGCTATTACCAGTTATACACCGTTGGAGTGAGATTCTATGCATGCGCGCAATGCAGTTAGCCTTGCCGGGGTGCAGCTACTACAATATATACACCATTGCAGTGAGAGTCTTACCCGCTACAATATATACACCATTGCAGTGAGAGTCTTACCTGCTACAATATATACACCATTGCAGTGAGAGTCTTACCTGCTACAATATATACACCATTGCAGTGAGAGTCTTACCTGCTACAATATATACACCATTGCAGTGAGAGTCTTACCTGCTACAATATATACACCATTGCAGTGAGAGTCTTACCTGCTACAATATATACACCATTGCAGTGAGAGTCTTACCTGCTACAATATATACACCATTGCAGTGAGAGTCTTACCTGCTACAATATATACACCATTGCAGTGAGAGTCTTACCTGCTACAATATATACACCATTGCAGTGAGAGTCTTACCTGCTACAATATATACACCATTGCAGTGAGAGTCTTACCTGCTACAATATATACACCATTGCAGTGAGAGTCTTACCTACTACAATATATACACCATTGCAGTGAGAGTCTTACCCGCTACTTGGTGTTGTTGTTGCTGTTGGTACTTCTGCTTGGCGCTTCTTTCTCATTCAAATCAACAGCAACAGCACACTGGAGCAGTGTTCAAGTTGGACTGAGTCTGAGATTGCTGGAGAGTGTCTGCGGGTTCATTTCCCAAACACGGAGGCACCCCCCCCCCCTCCTTTGAATCTTGACCGGAGATAAACTGGTCCTTCGTCAGGCTGTCGAGGTCTCCCGCCGCCAACTGGAGCTAGGCTTGCCGGGCCACGGATGTAACAGCTTCACAGAACGTCCCCAGTTGTTCGTCTTTTGCCTGGCGAAGAGCTTGGAACCATGCAGGTCGACGAGCTTGGAAAGCCGCACCATGCAGGTCGACGAGCTTGGAAAGCCGCGCCATGCACGTCGACGCGCTGTGCAGGATCAAATGCGGGCTTGCAGCGCCTGCACTAGTTGTCGGTGTCCTCCATTCCTGGTGGCCGTCGGGAGGGAGGGACTGGTCATACAGCTGGACCTCGCCTTCTAGTGCCAGGCCCAGTAACTGAGTGTGTTGAGCTGCGAGTAGTATGGACGAATTGGGTTCTGGTGCATACGATATGTGCACATTTTTATGTATAGATTATAGACCGGTTAGGAGGTCTATACAGGAGATATAGACCGAGTAAAAGACCGAGGTCCCCCGAGGTCTTTTACGAGGTCTATATATACTGTATAGACCAACTATGAGGTCTATAATCTATTTATCGTGTTCTCCACGCAATAGTTTCTCTTCATATACGACATATCCTTGTAATTCTAGTATTATACTATAGCCTATACTGCATTGTACTGCATTGAAAGTCAAGATCATTGTTTAAACTAGGTTCAGCATCGGTAGCACAGTGGCTGGGTGGTGAGGAAGAGTGACTGAGATTCACAAGGTTGTGGGTTCAAATCCCATCTTGTGTATTTCTGCTTTCTTCAAAAATTTCTTTTTCTAAGTTGGAGAGAAAATTTCTAAGTCCAAGAAGTTCTAAGGAGTCAAATATAAGTAGTCAAATATATCGCGTATTTGACTGCTTAGTCAAATACGCGATATATTTGACCGCTTAGGTATCAGGGAAATTAGTGGGGTCAAATACTAAGAAGGCGATAAATGGAAGTTTCCGGAGGAGGAAGGAGGAAACTGTAGTTATCACCAACCCTCACCGCGCCCAGCTCACGCCGCTACGGCGTGCGACCTGAGCTGGGCGCCCTGCCCAGTATGGAACTGTCCTCAAGCCAGTTACGTATTTGGCAGCCCAGTGAGCTGTCTACCGGATCGCAGCGTTTAGAAGCGCCAAATGCGGCAGGGCCAGTCTCAGGCTGGTCGCGTAGGCGGCAGGCCGGCGGGCGACCGGCAATGCTGCATTCGCGTTTGGATCACCGAAGTGATACAGGTGCTTCGACGGCACTCCGTGGCACATCGAGGAGGCATCTGGGGCCCAGGCAGCCCGCCCGTAAGCGCACCACCGTATCAGGTATGCGCAGGTGGAGCAGCAGAGCAAGATGTGTGCCGGACACTCACCATCATCCGGTCGACTGCATGGTTGTGCGACTTTACACAGCCGTCACTCATTACTTGCTATTGCTTGCAGAAGACGCACACTTTATATTAAAATATTTTCTACCCCTTCAAACATATGGACATTGGTGAACTCTTCGCCATTTGTGTACTTTTGAATGTTTTTGTGTACTTGAATGTAGTGACCTGTACAATACCGTCTTCATCAAGCGCCTTTCTGGTCACCACCACCTCCTCATATACGTTGAGATGGTGTTGCTGCTGAAGTGGTGGTGGTGATGGTGGTGATGGTGGTGGTGGTGGTGGTGGTGGTGGTGGTGGTGCTGGTGATGGTGCTGGTGCTGGTGGTGGTGCTGGTGGTGGTGGTGGTGGTGGTGGTGGTGGTGGTGGTGGTGGTGGTGGTGGTGGTGGTGGTGGTGGTGGTGGTGGTGGTGGTGCTGGTGATGGTGATGGTGGTGGTGCTGGTGCTGGTGATGGTGGTGGTGGTGGTGGTGGTGCTGGTGATGGTGGTGGTGGTGGTGCTGGTGAACCCATAACATCAACATCAATAACTCCTTAAAAACAAACAGACAGGGCACAGGGTGCGAATAATTGTGATTGTCACCCCCCCCCCCCCCCCACCATCACATCACTGTTTAGTCATCCGGCAGTGTTATGCGGTGGTGTCCATGCGCAAGTGTGCTGACACCGTCGGCCAAGATGTACCGCGTACTATCGAATGGTGACAAAGACGACTTGTCTCCGTGCAGATTGAATGTGAATGGCTGCACAGGGTGGTCATTGCGTGAGCCATCCTGGTCCTAACGAGCAGGCGCTGACGGTAGACGGTGAATCTCTTCGTCACCGCTCTCTTCACACCCTTTGCGCGCTGGCCACTCTCCTCACCATCGTACGACTACATCTTTGTTCTCAGCGCCACGAATTCAGTCATCAGCTTCCCTCCGAGCTCGTCTTTGAATTTTTCAACCTGTTTTATTTCTCTGGCTGTAGAGAGGGCTGTCGGGGTCAAAGTTGCTGGTGTCATACCCGTCAGCCATACTCATCATGTCCGCATATAGATCCTCTGTGCGGAACAGCAGCACCAGCGAGTCCGTGTGCGTATATAACAGGTTCATACGGTCTGCGTAGCGTGGCTTGAGCTGGTCATAATAAAACCCGTACATGAGCTCCTTGCTGCTGCCTTCCAGCTATTTACGGTCGCCACCTGGTCAAAGTGCATTAGCCCGGAGGAAGCGAAGTTGTCTTCCAGGCGACCCCTATCCAGTCCTGCTCGATGAAATCCAGTCGCGGCGCTCAAGTTTGCGCCTTGCACCATTTCGAAGCCCGGTGTTCGCATGTCTAGGGCTGCGCAACACGCGCCGCGTACATGAGCGTATCGACTGGGTTTCATTGAGCAGCCCTCTAATTCTCTGGCTGGACACGGTACACCCCTATCAAAAAGGCAGGAGCAGGCAGAGCTGGGGCTGCGGCGGGCGCAGCGGCTACGTTTGACTGAGCCCGAATCTGAGGAACGTGTATCGTTAGAATGAAAGCAAAATTGAATTCCCCGCTGCCACCGATTATGTAAGGGGCCGCAGTCTCTCGGAGGCAAAGTACGTTCAGGGCCTTAGTGAACAAGCTGTGGTAATTATTATTACTAGGAAGTCTAAGGATACCTCTACTGAACAGAACAGAACTGAAGAAAACAGAGTAGCTGTTAGAGGGTGAGAATCACTCACTCACTCACTTAACACGCACACACACTCTCTCTCTCTCTCTCTCTCTCTCTCTCTCTCTCTCTCTCTCTCTCTCTCTCTCTCTCTCTCTCTCTCTCTCTCTCTCTCTCTCTCTCTCTCTC